>NW_022631008.1:27624928-27948661 GCF_010015895.1 Lontra canadensis
AATTCATCTCGCTTTCCCGGGCAGAATGACCCACCCTCCCTGGCGGTCAACCCGGCCCCCGCAGCTCCAGGGTGGCTCGGCAGATAAACAAAGCATCCCTTTGGAAAGGCCACGGAAGCCTGGGGCGGGAAGCCGCAGAATACCAATGAAGGTGCTTTTCTGCCTAGTGATGGAAGTGTCCAAACTGGGGACCGGGGAGGCCGGATCAGAACCAGGCTCGTTTCTGGCATGCACCCCACGAGCTCAGCGGGAGGGCTGGCTTCCACCGGGCTGAGGGCAGGTCGTTCTGCCCCCCGAGGTTCCCCAGGCTCTCACCAGACAGCCCTTCGGGGCAGACTGTAAACTCTGGGGGCCGGAGGGTCAGTCCAAACAAACAAGTTTCCTGCTCTGTCCTTAAAACAATGGCTGCTTTGGAAAGGGTTTGCTTTTCGTCAAAGGATGGTTTGCTTCTCTAGTATGGGAAGAATTAGATTAAGTCCAATGATTAAAAGGGTTCCCCTCCTACCTCCCCTTCCCTGACATTTGCTGTTCAGGTCACAGCACACTGTGTGGGAATTGCAATGCTGTTGTTGACAGAGAACAAGAAACGCATGTGCCGACAGGGGCAGAGGGAGGGCATCTCAGGGCGAGATCAGCCTTGATGTGCCACCGGATTACAGGGGCCTTGGATGAGGCTGATTAATAATTCTGCAGAAGCCCTTGAGCTGGAAAGCTGGCGTTCTGAGTCTGATAATCCCCAGTCATTGTAATACAAAGGAAGGACAGAAATTGAATTCACAGTTCTGAATTGCTGAAATTCAGAATTTGAAAGAAACAGGGATAGCTTCTTCCTGACTGTGTTTGTCAACCTAGCTGCCTCCTTGTTTGTGTTAAATGGCTACTGTGCTTTTTGAATCCAAAATCTGATTATATTTAATTAGTATAGGCATCTGGGATTTCTAATACACAAAGAGTTATTAAAGTAACAAATCTTTCTAAAATATGTTCACCATGAAAGAATGTGTTAATTTATGCAGTAACAATTTTTTAACATGAAATAATTAACATGAAAACTGCAACAATTATGAATTCTTCGCAGTCTAATTTATATGTGAATTTTCCTCCAGATACTAATCTATTCAACCTAAATCTGCAATACTGGGAGTGTTTGAACAGACGCATTTTTCTTCTTCTATTTAATACACAAGCCTAAACTCACAGCAGGTCTTATAAAAAGTCACGGAAGCCCCGGTTTCTACACACATTCCCAAGATCCAAAGATTAAATTGCCTTGACATTTACTTCCCCAACAACAAGCCGGTCATTAACTTAGACCTTAAAAAAAAAAGCCAACTAACACACAGAGCGACTCTTATGTTTCGTCTTTGTGATGATTCAGATCAGGAGAGGAGAGGGTTAAATAGGCAAATTGGCAGGTGACCTGGCTGGGAGCTGTTAGGGACAGACCAAGGGGCTTGTGTCTGTGTGTGTGTGTGTGTGTAAGCGTGTATGGGAGGGGCAAGGAGGAAGGAGGGAGGGAGGGAAGGAGGGACGGCGTGTGAGAGACACACAAGCAGCTTGATCAACCCACTGGATCAGTAGTAGCGCTATTACTATCACTACTACTATGACTATACAGCTATCAGCTCAGCATTTGCTGTGTATTAAGTGCTTTACAGACACTCCCAGGAAAGCCATCCAACAATTCTGTGATGTAGATAACTATTATTATCCCTGTTGTCGGAGGAGGGAAGGAAGGCTCAGAGAGGTTAAGAAACTTGTCCAGAGTTTATAGCTAATTAGCAGCGATGCTAAGATTCACACCAAGATCATCAGATTTCATGTGTCTTAACCAATTCTTAACCAATCCAGAGAGAGAGACAGTGTGTGTGTGCGTGTGTGCACGCGCGTGTAGCTGAGTGGGGTCTGGCTATCCAGAACGATGTGACACTAAGTGCTGCTGGGAGCAGTGGGAAGGAGTGATGAACACCGACAGTTTCTTCTCTGACCTTCCCAATCACCTGAAAGGTGACCAGTAACAACCCTCGTCCAAGGGTGAGAGAGCTGAGGCTCCCAGAGGTGAGAGATTCTGCAAAGTCCATGAGCAGGAAGTGGCAGAGCCAGGATTTGAACCCAGACCTCCTAGGTCCAAAGCTCCTGTGCTTCCCATTACCCTAAAGACAGTCTCACTGCGTGCAGGGGGTGCTGCAAACCGTCCTCACAGTATCCGATGCCCGGAGAGAGCTGTGCCCAGTGCCCAGGGCGCAGGAGAGCACGCCTGGGAAGAGTGAGTAGACGTGACAGTGACTTGGGCTGTTTTCACTGCCATAAACAGATATCTGTTAAACACCTACTAGGTGCTCTGTGCTGATCTTCAGGCCAAATGCTCTAGAGAAGCAGCGAGACTGGGTCCGCAGACACTTGGGAGAATTGCTCCAACAGTGCCCGTGCACGTGCGTGTGTGCTCGCGCATGTGTGTGCACAACCATCAGGGGCACTGCTGAGAATGCCCCACCAGACGCCCAGCTGGCAAAAGAAATAAAGAAAAAGCGACCGAGGCGGCCTGGAGGCAGGGGCGGTTCTCAGCAGTGAAGGCAAGTGCGAGAAAAAGGAAAGTCTGCTGGCATCTCTGGTTGGCTGTGTCAGGTTGGAGGGGCCCTGGGGGCAGGCAGGTAATACAGAGCCGTGGCTGCACAGACAAAATGACTGCCCAAACAGTCCTGCCCAGAAAATCATCCACTAGTTTTGTTTTTTTCCTCTTTGAAAAGACTGACTCTTCTTTACTGATTAGCTGTTTTTTTTTTTTTTTTAAACATTTTGTTTTTAGGTAAGAAAGATACTTTTCAAGGACAATATACATCAAACACAAAAATTTCAGGTCTGTAGGAATGGTTTTTATATTCCACAACCCTCAAAGAGCTTTTACAGACGGCTCATGTAGTCCTGCACTAATTATGTGAGGTAATTATTTTCATGTCTCCATTTCCCAGATACTATAACTGAGGCTTACAAAGGTCAAGTGATTTGTAAGTGATACAGTTAGTTTGAACCCAGGCCTTGTAACTTAGAATCCTAGGCTGCGCAGTCTTACTGGTCCTGTCCACAGCCTGGAGGGAGGTACACGACCAGCAAAAAACACAGTAACCCTGTATTAGACCTTCAAAGATATGCCCACAAAGTCCGTGGGCAGTATTTACAGATGCTAATGAGGTCTGTAGGACTAATGGTTCTATTTATTTATTTATTTTTCCAAAGATTATTTGAGAGAGAGAGCGAGTGCGCATGCGCAGGCACAAGCAGGGGGAGGGGCAGAAGGAGAGGAAGAAGCAGACACCCCGCTGAGCAGGAGCCCTATGCGGGACCTGGGGATCATGCCCTGAGCCGAAGGCAGATGCTTATCCGACTGAGCCACCCAGGCTCAGTTTTTAAAAAATTTTTTTAAAAGATCTATGTATTTATGTGAGAGAGAGAGTGAATATGAGCAGAAGGCGGGGAGGAGAGGGAGGGAGACTCTCAAGCAGACTCTGTGCTGAGCCTCGAGGCCCACACGGGGCTCGATCTCATGAACTTGAGGTGATGACTTGAGCTGAAACCGAGAGTCGGATGTTTAACCGACTGCCACCCAGGGGCCCCTAATGGTTCTATTCCTGGGATTATCCAAGAGATAAGGAGGACAGCTGTCTACCACCATGGCAGCCTAATTCATAATGGCCCCAAATCAGAAAGGCCAGTGGAAGAGAGAAGCGATGCATTTGTAGAGTGTAACACAGCGCAGACACGAAAGGGAAAGAACCGATCTGTGCAGCAACAAGGATGAAGCCCAGAGACACGATGGTGGGGAAGCCAGACACGGGGGAGTGAGACTCTGGGACTGGTGTTTATGAAGTTGCACTGCCAGCAGGAGTTCTGCTGACAGCAGTGGGGACAGCGGCTGCCTGCTTGGGCGCTACCGGCTGGATGGGGCTGGCGGTGGACTTCTGGGGGCGCTGGCAGTGCTCTGTGTCTTTGTCCACAGGTGGTTTCAGAGGCAAACCAATGTGCAAAAACTTCCTGAGTTGGACATTTCAGATTTACTTATTTTATTGTATGTATGTTATGGCTAAATAAAAAATAAGTGTCCCCAAAAGCAAGTCATTCTTATCCACAAGCCAAGTCTACCCGAACTTATTAGGTTTAAATCAAAGACTAGTCAGTGCTGGGCTTCCTGAAAGCTTATGAAGAAGAATATGGAGTCGATCAAGAATTCTCCCTGTTTCCTGTGTGTTTGTGTGAGCTCTGAAGGAACTGATGTTTGGAGGGGCTGGGAGTCTTAGAGAGAAAGGCCTGGTGACAGCCACCCCTGCTGGTGGTTATGGGAGGAGGTGAGGTGTGGATATGTGAGGACAGACAGACAGACAGCAGAGCCTCGGGGTGCCCACGGCATAGGCAGGGCTGGGGCCATCTCTGCTGATGCTGGGGTAGGGAGGTGGCTGAGGGTGGACCTCAGGCGATGGTGCAAGTTGCGGGGAGAGGCCAGTGTAAGTGGTGAGGCAGGGAGTGGGGGGAGGTGCTGGGAGGTGAGCACCATGGCAGCGGCACCTGGTGAGGGCTTGGACACTGCACTGGGACGTACCACCACAACCACCTCAAGTTCAGCAAACCCAAAGCCAAACTCACCCTCTTCCTCTGAAAATGAGCTCTTCTTCCCGGACTCCCTCATTTCTGTTGCTGGCAAGTCCATTCTCATGACATGTGCATTTGACTACGTGGACATTATCTTTGCTTCCTCTCTCCCTTTCCAGCACAGTGTCTGAGCCTTTCCATTGGGTCTAGAGTCCATTCTTGCACGTGTTTATTCCCCAAGGACTGTCTTGTACAGGATGACAACAGGAGCATTTATTTACCACCTGCTATGTTCTGGGCACTGTACTAAGTACTTTGCATGTATTGTTTTTTTGTTATCTTGGCAAAAATTAAAGCACGAAGCAGGTAAAATATATTTCCACCTTACAGAGAAGCAAACTGAGGTGTAGAAAAGCTCAGTAACTTGGCCAAGGCCCCAGGCAATGGATTTATGTGGCTTTGGCGCCCCCCCTGTGTGTCCCTCTTCACGCTTGCAGACCTCCCCAGTGCAAACTCAGGCTTCTTGAGATCTGTAGCTCCTAGCAAAGTCCCTTTCCCAGACAAGGCATTCAAATAATTAATGCTGGCATCACTCTGACACCCTGACACAGAATTTAGCAATGTGTTTATGACTACAGAAGATCTGCTGTGACGGAGGGAGGCGTACAGGTATTAGGGAGCAATACCAAATAATTTCGAGTTGCCTCTAGAAGGCTGTTGGCAGAGGACCACCCTCACAGGCTCTGACCCTGGTCTTGACCTTCTCCCTGACACGGCTTCTGCTTACAGTCCAGTGGGGTAGGGGGGTGGTAAGAGGAAAGGAACGTAGGAAGGGCTGTTTAACACATGTCCAAATTTCAATTCTACTTGTGCCCTGGGAAATATCACTGGATCCACCCCCGGCAGGGGGGATGGTGACAGACATTTCAGTGTTCCCTTAGATGGGAAACCCACAGCTGTGTTGAAAAACAACTGTCCCTAAATACCTGTGTTTGGCCCTTGCTTCTCAATACCGCCCACACTTCCGTGATCAAGATTGATCCTGGCCGTGGCCTGTGGGTATCATAAAACCCGACTTGAAAATATTAGCCAGCACATGGACCAGCTGTGTGGAGGAGCTGGTTAATCCCAGCAGGAACGTTAGCACGCGGCTCGCATGCCATCTGCAGAGCACACGAGAAGATACACACCGACCGGGCCCTTTCTGCCTCGTAAAGAGGCCAGGACAGGCCAGGCCCTCGGGAGGAATTTTATAAACAGCTGGGTTGTCCCAGAGCTGGAAAATAAAGCTCTTCCAAACTCCCTCACACGTGCACATCAGAAGCTCCCCCTTAAAGACTTTCCCAGAAAATAAAGGGAAAAAGAGACTCATGTCTAATCTTAGTTTTTAGTTTTTATTTTTGCAATGACTGTCTTGATGAGAGGCAGTCAGTACAGCTGACTAGAGCAGAAGCAACAGTGCTGGCCGTACCTGGACTCAAATCCTGCCTTGGCCCTTTTTCTAACTGTGACTTTGTACAAGTTACTTAACCCCTGAGTCTATTTCTAACAGTTCCCTCCACACTCTTCACAGTGACCCCCTCAGGCTGGCTCTCGGTAGGTATCCTGTAAATGCCCCAGCTCCTTCCTCTCCCTTTCCTGCAGGAGACCATTTCTTTTATTCTCCTTGCAAATCCTAGAGCCCCACAGCCTTTGTTTTTCCCCAAGTTCAGTTCTCCACATCATTTACTTCTCCTTACTTATCTCCAGTGTTTAGCACAGATGTGAAGATATTTGTGAAAGAGGAGAGAGAAGCAAAAAATGTTTTAAGAGGGATGGGTGGGACTCTCTATTTGGAAGTTAAGCAAAGGAAACACTGTACAAAGGGTATGAAGCTGATCCTTCAAAAGGTGTCAGGACAGCAGGTGGGACAGTGACAGTGGGGGTGAGGAAGCCACCAGAAGGGGGATGGGGACAGCCGGTGGGAGACGAGGATTGGATGTGATGGCCAGGGCCGAGGGTGGCCAGTGTGGCCCCGCTCCACAGAAGCATGCCGTCAGGGAACTGGGGAGGGGCTCTCACATGCCTTCCCCTCCGGTGCCAGGCACCCAGGGCCACAGCCAAAGGACCCCACTCCATGAACTAAACCTCTAGCCCTGTCCGCAGTGCCTCTGTCCACATCCTGGGTTTCTGCCCTGTAACCTTCTGGATGGTTCAAGGCCAGAATTTGTTACCACAAATTCTGTAGAGTCCAGAGTCCGGGAGAAGGGGAGGGACAAATCCTGGACGGCCCCATCTGGCACCAGGACTCCACTCATGCACACAAGGATGCTTTCACGACCGTCTGCTGAGACCGACTCCAATCTCACCCCATCCCGAATCAAATATTCACGGCTCCAAACTTTCACCTGCTCCCCCTCCTCTGGGTCTCTGGGTTGGGACGTGATGGGTTTGCCGCGGGGTGAACTCTCTTTTAGGGCCAGGTCTCAGGCCCTCTCAGCTCGCCTTGACTCAAAATCACATCCACATTTCTCTCTGAACTACCAGCACCAATCACAGCTGCCCGTGTGCCTTTGATTAGGGACATGGCCTGCCATCTGGCTCCGCAGTAGCGTGTGTGTGTGTGTGTGTGTGTGTGTGTGCGTGCGTGCATGTGTGTGTGTGAGGGCATGCTGGTGGTTTGGGCATTTGGCTCCAGGACAGGAACTGCAAAGTGTTGGGAACATTCAAATAGCCGAGCTGTCTGACCAACATGGGACTGAGCATTTGGACGGTATCTGCATGAGCCAGGGTCTTCGTTTAACCATTTCCCCCATCACTCGAGACTGCTGAGAATGATGAGGGAAGAACAGGCATGAAATGAAAAAATTTAAGAAGAAAGAAAGGATCAGAATTCCAGGGTGGCCCTTCTAAAACCCAGTAGAAAGTATTCCCCTGTAATATGTCCTCATCATCGCTCAACCCTGCTCAGAAGGCCTAGGCGTGCTTATGAGCAGCAGCCATGACCCCCCCCAACCCCCTTCAGACTCGAGCATTACGTTCTACAGGAGGAGGATACATTTGTCTGGCACACTTAATTCCACACACCTACCCGCTGACCGCTGTGTACAGATCCAGGACAGTAGAAAATAACCCTGGGAATTCCATCCCTGGCACTGGGTGCTCTCAAAGCAGCCAAAAAGCTCCCCACTGGAGTGGCTACTGGTTTGGGATGTGTTTGATCTACAGTCTGATTTCTACAAATCTCTGGGGGAGGGAGAATGGAGGCAGATGATCTAGAGGGGGGTTGGCTGCTTGGGGGACACTGTTATTTTCTATCCTCCTTCTAGATCCCTTTTCTGCTCTCTCCTGGCTCTGGACCCAGATGGACTCACCAGTGGGCTCCTCTAAGCTTGGGCTTCCCGCCAGGTTGGGCAGGACATCTGGAGGAGGCCCGAAGAGTGAGCTTGGGTACAAATCACCGGATCCATGCCTGGCCTTTCTCTGCCAAATGTGGCCTCTTGTTCTTAGCTCTGGTGGAGGTTCCCTCCCCACTGCCCTCTGGCCTCTGGCCCGCTGGGTGGCTGTTACTTACTAGCTCTAGGATCTCACACTATGCCATGTTGGTTTTCCTAACTCTGCCCATGCCTTTATGAATAACTCCCTTATTAAATTCTCCAGTGAACGTGTTTCTGTGTTCTGCTGAGACTTCGATGGAATGACGAGCTGTTATCTGACTTATCTTTTGGCCTTCCACAGCCCTCATTCCCCAAAAGTAAAGCGTCCCAGGCCTGGATGTGAGGAGGGCAGCACAAGCCAGGAAGACCACCTCGGTGGACACTCATTCGCCAGAAAGCAACATCTTGTCCATCTATTGAACCCACTACAGTCTCCCACCTGCAGAGCTATCAGATTCCTGCCAGATCAGGAAGAAAAACCTCAGCTGAAGAATGCCATTTCAAATGGAGGAAGGGCATGGAAGGAGAGAGGAAGGACCGTGCAGTAAGTCACTGTCCCCAAGGATGTGATCACAAGCTATCCTATGGAAATGCCCACCTTGTCTTGCTGTGTACTCATTGTCTTCGATCAATCTGGCCAATCCAAAGTCAGCAATCTTGCATATGAGTCCATTCCCCACTAGAATGTTTGCTGATCGCAGATCCCTGTGGATATAATTCATGCGCTCGATGTAAGCCATTCCTGCAGCAACCTGTGGGGACCAGGGAACAGGACACAAGTCACACCATGACTCGATGCACCTACACGGCGCTAAACCTGAGGCAAGGGTCCAAGGGCCACGAGGCCTACCTGTGCTGCCATATCCACAAGGTTTGGTAATTTCAGAGCTCTTCCTTCCCCATCTTTTAAGAAATCAAGTAGACTTCCTGTGAACAAAATATAAAACCATTTCAGTTTATTCTGAAAGATAAAAATGCCTGACAAAGGGCGATATTTGGTTTTCTTATTAGAAGGAATGAGGTGATTGAATGAATAATGCGGTCAATGAAGAAAAGATTTATACCAAAAAAAAAAAAAAAAAAAAAAAAAAGGAGGGTAGGAAAAAACTCTGTGCCTTGAGAGGCAGCAGTTTTCTTTCAGAAACAAACAATGCTGACTCCATTTCTAAGGACAACAAAGGTTTGATAAAAACCACAATACATGGAATACGGTTCCTTTTGTGTCACAAAGAAGGACACGTGGGCACACGTGGGGAGCTGCACCATTTCAGCCTCATCCCCCGGCAGCCCCACACAGAGGAGGGACATGGGAAAGACCATGTCCAGCCCTGTGGTTCCCGAAGTGTGGTCCCGGGACCAGGGGGATAGCACGCCTTGGGAAATTTGTTAGAGATGCAAGCTGTCGGGTTCTACCCAAGATTCAGAATCAGAAATGCTGGAAGCTGGGTCCAGAAACCTGCATTGTAAGAAGCCTCCTGAGTGATTCTGACACATGGCAAAGTTCGAGAATCACTGGCCTCGCTTATTTACAGATTTTAAATCAAGGAAAGAGTATCTGAGGAATACAGAGTGGGGCAGGTAGCTCCCCCTGCTAGCTCCGGGCCTTTAAGGAGCTCAGGACCAACACCAGGGCTGAAACAATCACCGGCAGAGGCTGGAGGTTCACAATGATCATTTGTGATTGCTTCCATGCTTTAATCACAAAGTTATTTACCAAATAACCCCGGACACAAAGGACAAAGCATTTGCCAGGTAAACAAGAATTCTACATATATTGAAAAAGAAAGTATGTGCAAAGTAAAAATTACACCGGTGTCCTCTGATGTGCAATGCTTGCCTTTTAAGGTTATTTCTTGTTTGCTTTGTCTATTTTTCCAAAACAAAGTGATCTTTGGCCTTATCCCTGGCAATAATGCTTTGATTAGAAAGAGAGAGAATGAGAATAAAATGTGCTCTTTGGGATGCCTGGGCAGCCAGTCAGTTGAGAGCCCAACTCTTGGCTTCAGCTCAGGTCATGACCTCGGGGTCTTGAGACTGAGCCCTGCATCAGGCTCTGTGCTCAGCGTGGAGTCTCCTGACACTCTCTCTCCTTCTCCCTCTGCCCCTCCCATTTGTATTCTCTCTCTCTCTAAACTATGTAAATAAATCTTCAAAAAAAAAAAAAATGTGCTCTTTAAAAGCACGTTTTTCTCCATCTGATGTTTAAGAAGCATTCTGGAAAAACAAAGGTGCTGAGAAGATGGAGACTAAACTGAACCCAGAGATCTGTGTCTGATATTAACCGTTCAGCCCTGAAAAAGAAAATTTAGCCCATGGCATTCGAAGTGATAGCAGATGATCATAGCCTCCCACGCCATCCCTGATATTAAAAATGAATGCTTTCATTACGGCCAGGAGCTGGGACTCCTGACATGTGCAGCGTGCAGAAGGTGTTGCATTTCATAAGTATGTGGGGGGCAAACTCAAGGTCATGGTCTGTTTCAAAAAAATGTTTTCATTAATGAGCACACAATTTGTGCTTCACTCATGGGAATGCTTGACTCATGAAGAAACTAGGAAAAAAGCAAGCAGGCACCGCCACTGCCCTCCCCAGAACAACCTCTGTGGGTCAGCTGTGAGGTGGGGCCTAACCTTTGTTCATGTACTCGGTGACAATGTAGATAGGCTCCTCAGACACCACGGCGTAGAGCTGGACCAGCTTGTCGTGTTTCAACTTCTTCATGATCTGTGCCTCCTCAAGGAATGACTCTGGGGACATTGTGCCTGGTTTAAGTGTCTTTATGGCTACTTTTGTGTTTCCGTTCCAGGTACCTGCACACATCCCACAATATTAAGTTAAATCCAAGATCCTCTTTTGATGGGGGGAAAAAAAAAGATTTTAAATCAATAGCTACTTGCATAAAGTTAGAGTTTAACTTAGAAGAACTTAGTATCTTTTTTTGTTGAATGAGGACAATCAAATGTAAGGACTCTGTCAAATATTTCAACAGGAAAAATGTGTTTCCTTATGGCTATATTAAGGTTTATAATTCTTGCAACTTTTTTCTTATTTTGATACATGCCACTTTCCTGTTCCGTAATCACCCATTTGACTACAAATTGGTACCAAAAGCTCTGGACACTTCTTTACAAAGACGAATGTCTAAAGGTTAGAACAGGCCCAGCCATCCCATAGCTATCCCTTAGGTAGTAGAGGGAGCGTGGAAGAAACTAGATTAAGTTCCATGTTATGAAGTGTGCCATTAAAAAAAAAAAAAAAACCATGGCAACACATTGAGGATGTCTGGAGATTACCTCCAGACTTTAACTGTTTTCAGTAAATGGGCTACTTGACTGAGTCCTTGAACAGCTGATACAGAAGTAAGATTACAAGTATGCTGATAAGCATTGGCAAGAAGCTCGCAGTCTACTTGCCCCATACTTCAACCAGGTAAGGAAAATTCCTCAGGTTTACTGATGGTCTGCCACAAGAACAATAGCTTCTATCAGTTTAGAGTGGAAAAATCAAACAGCAGCTAAGAGGGAACAGAAATATTTAGGCATAACATGTTAAAATCAGGTAGGTACAGAGACAGGCCTGGTTTATGATCATTGGTTGCCTCATCTGTAAAACATAGGAATGGAACTGGATTATCTTTTGAATCTCTTTCAGCCCCAAATGTAAGAAAAAAAAAAAAAAAAGAAAAAATGCAAGTTCAATGTGTATTCCACTATTAGCTCTAGGACTTTGACTTATATCTCTAAGGGAAACAGAAAGATCTGTGAAGTTAGAGTACACCTTTTCTATTTAGAAAAGTGGTTTAAATTAAAATTTTTATATTGAATATAATTGACTTCAGAATTAAAAAATTCAGTGAACTTTTGTCACCCTGTTCGAGACATGGTTCATATAATTACAGCATGCAACCTACAAGAATCTAAGTTATGAAAGAACAGTGGCTTAAAGAAGAGTTCATTCAAATCTTATAAAACATCTGACCACTAACTATAAATGGAAAATCTGACAATCTGTCAGTGGTCTTTCTTATTTGAGTGCTGTTAGCATCCCAAAATTTTAAATAGAGATTTTCTTCTCTAATAACAACACAGTTAGTCTCACTGGCACTCCTTCATGATCCTGAACTAGCATAACTTGATGTTTTATGTTCAGTGGGAAACAGATTCTTAATAGTATGGCATACTGATTTAAAGTTGTTAATTATAAAGTTTGATAATAAATTTTTGTATAACGTCTGATTCTTCCTGACTGCATAATTGATTGAATTAAAATCCTTGGCATCTACAACTTCAATTACAAACTGGGCGGATGAGGGAGAGGAAGGCCATATAAAGATATTTATACACACTTATTATACAGTATCTTATGTGTACACACACAAACGTGTAAGTCTGAGCGTCCATCTCCAACCTCACTGCTGTATCTACATCTATATAAACACTTGGTCCTTGTCAGGCTTTGTTCCAAGTGCTTTCACTGTGTTAAACCTTTTAATGCGGACCACCACTGACAGGTACATGTGGCAACAGGTACCTACCTGTATTTTTTTTTTTTTAGCAACATTTTAAAAAAAATTTTGTTTTTAATTGAATCTAAGAAAGAAAGAAGGAGGATTCCATAAGCACCAACATCTGTCTCACTGACAAGTGTGTTTGGGTGGGACCAAATTTATGGATTTTCTTTAAGCAAAGCTGCAACAGGGCCCAAAGGGTGTTATGAAAGCAGTGGGAGGGTCCCTGTGCAGTCAGCCTGATCAACGACATGACAACCAAATTAAGGGGAAGTAGGAGTGTCTACTGAGCATCTCCTATACACGGGGACTCTAAGTGCATTGTCCCGTGTAATCCTCAATCTTAAAAAGTAGGTATCATTCCAATTTTACAGATGAGGGAACAAAGGCACAAAGAGGTTAAATTGGCCCCTTGCTCATGGTTAATCAGTTAGTAAGGATTCAAACCCAGGCCTACTGAGCAAAAAAGCCCATGGTCTTTCCTATAGTAACTGTCTGTAGTATCTTACCTTCCCAGGTCTTAGGAAGAGGAAACAATGGACTCTTATTGTACTGGTTTCTTGTTCTGTGTGTGCCTGCCTTCATTAACTATATGAAGAAGGACAGAAAAGTGCAGCGGTTTTGCCACATTCTCAAGATCTGAATGTCCTGTGCCTATCTAGCTAGCCAGGTTAAATGTCTTGGTCCCAACGACTGTGTGGATGTTTTTGCCCCAAACGGTCTTTTAAATTGGCTTTGAGATGCATCCAAAATGAAATGTGCCCTCTGCCTTACCAAGCCACACTTCAGCGAAACACCCCTGACCCAGCTTCTTCTCCAGAAACAATGAATCACGTGCAACTTCCCAAGCATCTTTAGCCAATCCAGAAGTTTGTGGGGTACAACTCGATGCAATCCCAGTTAAGTTAAAACATAAACCATCAGCTTTCTCTAAAGGAAAGGGAATTAATAAAGAAAACACAGTCCTTATAATCCATAATTATGCATGCACTAGGAAAGATGGAAGGTGACTTGCCCTGTGGGGTGACAGTGCACTGGGCAAACAATTGCACTTGAAAATGAAAGGCAAGGCATTTGTGCAGGCTGGAACATGCCTTATACTATTTTCTGGCTTATGAGTCAAAACTCATATCATAGCATAATTTGAGCCATCTGCCAATCTTGACGGCTATCTCTCTTTTGGAAATTCCGGAATTTTGAAATTCAAATCAAAGGCATAATTCCCCACTATTAGTAATTTAAACCTTTTTCCAGGCCATAAAGTCTTCATTTT
Organism: Lontra canadensis; assembly: GCF_010015895.1. Taxonomy (NCBI): domain Eukaryota; kingdom Metazoa; phylum Chordata; class Mammalia; order Carnivora; family Mustelidae; genus Lontra; species Lontra canadensis. The sequence continues at coordinate 27,638,707 of NW_022631008.1, forward strand.
TCACCTTCCATCTTGGATGTTTGGGACTTCCCAAACAAGAGAGCTAGTAATAGAATAATTGAGTCTCAGCATACCCATCCATACTTCCCCAAACTGCCCATTTCCCAGTCTCTTGATCAACTGTAGGGATTCTCGTGGGATTTCCCAGACATCTTTGGTTTTGACAGACAGATCGGTAAGCCTTGGCATCCCTTTGTGACAGGGAACTACTAGGCGGCAGCAGAGACCCGCGGCTCTCTCTGATGGAGCGGGGACAGCAGCAGGAGAGGGAGAGAAAAGCAGAACACGTGAAACAACACTTAGAATTACACAAACCCAGCGAGCGCACGGCGTTGCTCAAAACAGCGCTACGTCAGCAGAGAACTGCACACATCTTGGAAGATTAGACACCAGACATTGAAACATGTTCACTGGAGGTAGGACAGAGGACATTTTAGGTGTGGACTGCTCTGTGCCTCCGGGTATAATATAGGCTACGCACATATACAGGTACAGGTACGGCTGTTTTGGTTTCTATACTCACTAAGGAAGAAAAATGTTTTCTGCCCAGTATGCTAATATCATGTCTCTGGAATCCTGAAAATACTTCCGCTGATTTCAAAGGGTACATCTGGACTACAGAACATCAGCACGACTGTCCCCTCCCTCTGTATGTCAAGGGCTTAGGGACCTTCTTTGCTATGAATATACTTAAAATTGTAACTTTGGTACAGGATCTTTCCATAGAATGTTAGACTATTATAAACTAGTAAGACTAAAGATTATACCTGGCAGGGGAAGAAAGAGGTCACATTTCTCTAGGATTTCTCTGGCTTTTTAACTGACTCTATTCTACCAATCAGATACTCTTGCTTCTTTGATATTTCCCATTAAAACAAATCTTTATAACAATCTCTAATATATAATTTAGAAATCTGGTTTCAAAACAGAAAGAAAGGAAACTGAAATCTGCAGAAACTCAAGGATGTGAAAGCACTCTATTTCCTACGAAAAAGACAAAGGAAAACAATTATCACTTATGGGTTATTTGGAATTTTCTTCTTTCTTTTCTTTCTCTCTTTCTTTCTTCTTCTCCTTCTTCTTCTTCTTCTTTTTTTTAAAGAATATACCTTTTAGAATCTGGCAGTGGTGAGGGGGAGAAATTGCTTGAATGCCAAATGAAACATCTTGTCAGGTAAGGGAAGGTAACAAAGCACGAGGAATCAGGGCAGTGACAAAGGCTGTAGAGAGCCTGGCTTGTGAGGTGGACAGAGCCCCACACCCCCCTGGAGGCCCCTCAGACCCAGGGAAATCATATGTAGGGTTGTTGTCTTTTCTCTGGGAACCAGCTCTAAGTTACTTTTTACTCCTTTCTTTGTGGTAGGATCAGGTTCTGAGATGTTTAGGCAGGAAATTATTTATGTGTCAGTATTTCAAAGACACTTTATTGTGTGGGAGAGGGAAAGAGGGAAGAGGAAAAGCCAATATAAAAACAAATCTAACTTGAGATGGATTTTTTTTGAGATTAAAAAACGTCTACTGCTCTTCATATCCCTTCTCTCCTTCCAGCTTTATGATGTTATTAAGGTGCCCTTTCCAACACAATATTTTCAAATGATCCAAACCCTGGGGATCCTGCTGATGTCTGGCTGTAATGAAATAGATTTCAGCATCTGAAAAAATCCTTACACATGCAGGCATTTTGAGTATGTTGTTTAAGCTCGAGGAGATATTCTGCTTCATTTCTACTACATGTTTCATTAGAACCCACATAAACTAAAGCTACCCAATGTCCTAATCAACGAGTAACTCCAAGTGTTGTTAATTTTTTCACTTTTTCATTAGTGCCCAGGATCAACTGAGAGGTGTTTCTTATTGTCATTTTCAAAAGATTGCTTTTCTTGGTGCTAAAAAATGACACACACATTTTTTAAAATGAATGTGCACAGAGCAATAGTTGAGATCAAGTCGTGCACTATTTTGTGGTGTTATTAGTGTCTTGAAGAACAATATAAAATGTGTCTATGTGTATATGCATATATGAGTGTATATATACAGATACACACACATACACATCACAAAAACACTACTGGGTTTAAGGGGACATAGCTCTATATCTGTACATATGTATCTATATAAAAAACCACCTGTGTATGTTACATAGTGGGAGGCTTTTGCTAATCTTGGAACAGAAGTGGTCATTTTGATACTTATGTGTAAGACCACATCCTCTACTAAAATGTACAGACTGCACACCTAAACACCTAGTGAGTGTACATCTCTAGGAACAACACACTAGCAGTGACATTGGGGGTCAGGACAGCGACTGCTCTACTGACTGTTCCTAAGTTTCATACAAGAGCTGTAACCGAGCTACGTGTGTGGGTCACACAGTCTACAGTATCTCGTTAGGAAACAGCAGCACTGGTGGAGAAACAGAACATGATAAGTGGATTGCAAAATTCCTCTGGTCATGGGAATGAAAAGCATGTGCAGCCACTCCTGTGAGTGCTGAGTGTGAACTGGGGGACCCCCGACAGGAGACCCCTGTGAGTTCCCTCCCAGACACTGTTCCCTCTCCTGTCACAGTTTCCGATTCCAGACTCCAGGGGAACAGGAAAAGACGAAGGCTTTTATAATTTAACTTACTGCTTTGTCCTTGGGAACTAAAATGTTAGTCTTTTGACAAACGTATACATATGGAACTAATAACAACACTGGTAGAACCTATTCAGCGGCGCCCCACCTTGTGCGGCTGGCGAACTGTCACTGCTGACTTCGTATATGCTTGTACCCATCCCCCCCAACACACACCCCCTCCCTCGCCTACCCATCCCCTCCAGGGTACCAGGGGTTACTAGTTAGTTAGAATTAGGGTTACCTGAGTAATGTTGTACAAGCTGCTGAAGTGTTTCAAACTGGGCCCGGGTGGTAATATAGTATCCACCATTGTCAAGTTTGCGAATTTTATAATGTTTGACGTGGTCTCCTTTCATGTCGTCCCAGTCTCGGATTGACAGTGAATAGGCACCTGGTAAAAACGCACATAGCATCAGCAGCTCCAATCATTTTGCGAGCTCGTTTGTCTTCTGGGTCTCGTTTACTTGAGGATTCTGATCACCAATTATGAAGAGGACACACACGCGCGCACGCATGTGTACACGCGCACACACAGGTGCACACACACACTTCCACTCAGCGGAAGAAAACACCTCTTTATTACAAGTGTCAGGAGATAGCAGCAATTCAGTGATTTTATCCTTGAGAATGAAAGCCCACCTGGGCTTTTCCTACAACACTCTCTTTAGTACCCTCGTGTTGCCTAATAGGGTACAGCCCCAACTCCCCTGGGGAGGGGGGAGATGAAGAGAAGAGCAACAAAGCCCAGCCAGCAGGGGTGGCTTTCCTCATCATCCTTGTCCATGGAGTGTCGCAGAGGCAGTGTGAGTTAAACAGGTGTAAGGACTGTGGCTCTAAAAGGAAGCCTCCAGTTCCTTCTCACAGCCCTGTCTCAGGAGCAGACCCCCACGTCTGGTAGATCAAGCTGGAAGGCCACTGCTCCTGCTTTCCCTTGGCCCAGCTTCTCTCCTGGGCTCTAACGTGTGGTTAAATAATAAAAGGCCGGCGGCTGGAGGAAAGCAGTCAGTTTTGAAAAAACAAAAGGAATGCAAGAACAACCTGTAGGATTGGTGCCTGAGAAACTAAGAGTTGAAGAAAATCGTAATTCTAAAGACCTGCTGCAAATTCTATGATCCTGTGTGCCTGCAGGAGTGAAGCTGCCTGGCCTCTGTTTCCGGACGAAGGGCTTGATTCTGAGCCTCTGCAGGCCTTTTAGCTGTCTGCAGTTCTAGAGCCTGGAGGGAAAACTGAAAATAGGACTCCGTTCACAAGGCAGGGAGGATATGTGCCATTTAAAAACCCTTGTACATTAGAGATAAGCCTTTCATCCCCTCTGACTAATCCACAGATTTGAATGACAACCAAGTTCTTCAACTCCTTATCTTACCTTTGGTGGTTTCACTTTCACGGATAAGAAAGGTACCTCTCGGGTTTCCAAAGGACAAAAGCTGTCGCTCAGCATCTTTTCGGCCAAGTTTTCCAAAGTACCACCTTTAAATGAGATCAAGGGAAGGAAGCGTTTTGTAAGGCTCATTTACAAAAATGCAATAGCACTCCTCCTCACCTCCGATCACATCCGCAGCCTTTCCCTCTACATGTCTTCCTAGCCTCATCTCGCTCCCTTTCAGTCTGCTCCTGATTCCATCCATCCCTAATCCATCTCTTTCACTCTTTAAAGAAAAAAAAAAATCAGTTTCGAATCGTGGCTGATTTCCCTTCCCTTCCAGAGTGACAAGAACTGGTTTGTGTTAACACTGCCCCCTGCATTCACAAAAGGAGAAATCCAAGACCTTGTTTTGAAACGGCAACTGCAGGAGACCCTTCCCACGCACACCTCCAAGACCCTGGGATTTCGGAGCATAATTACAACCCCTGGGAAATAATGAAACGCAGCCTTCGTCTAGATAAGATCATTAATCAAGCATTAAAAAAAAGTCAGAACGGATAAAGAACAAAGACCCGATATTTTCAGTAACTTTGTACCTATAGCAGCTTTGAAAAAAATTGTCAAGACGACCCCTAATTTGAGATGACTGCTGCCCTTGGATGCCTGCTTTCATGCTCTTCCTGGCCAGCAGGTGTGAGGACTTGGGTAAATGAAAGGCTCTGCCCGCAGGTGGGTGGGGATCTGCGCATGCGTGCTCGGCACAGCTGCAGGGATGGGTCCCTGTGAACAGTCAACGAGCGCGTCCCTAACAAATGACTGGCGTTGCAGACGCTTCCTACCCTCCCTGAGACGACACTCTGGTGCCATGTGAGAAGGCAGCACCTCCAGTCAGCTCACAACCTCGGCTGCTTATCTCTTCTCTTCCCTCCCACCCTGCAGCCCTAACTGTGGCCCCGCCCTTGGCTAACGTCTCCGCACGGGGTGCTGAAGCAGCAGCAGCAGGTGCTGTGAGAACCCGAGGAGGAAGTCAGGAGCGCCCTGCTGGCATCTGTGCCTAGAAACAATTTTAGAATATTCGACTGTGAAAGGATCCAGTTTCTAAAATGAAATTTTAATTCATTATACTTGAACACAGCTATTATGTGTTCCCTGTCAAATTCTTTTATGAATGAAAGAGCCTCACTGAAGATGAGAAAAGACACGAGGCAAGCGGGCTCCTCAGTGACTTTTAAAGGCACTGGACTGGGTAATGATCCTAACTTAGCACTAGACGGTGGAAAGAGAATCACAACAATTATTTATGAAAAATGACTTTCTGGGTTTGCATCAGCCGCCCAATGAAAATGCAGCACGAACGCGAACAGTGCTGAAAAAAGAGCTGTTAGAACAATGGATGGAACTAAAACAAGAGCATTTTCAGATAATGGTAATTAATTGCCTATGTAAAACCATACGCGTTATCTCCTTAGAATGCTAATTTATTCTTTAAAAACAAAGTATTTAAAAAATATATTACATTACACACGTATATAACGTAAATATAGAGTTGGTAGGTTCCCAGTTAAATCAAAATGCCACATTTAGTGGTACCTTTTATTCTGAACGAACACAAAGATGTTTGCAAACGTGCCCTAAAATAAAAATTCGATACAAATTCCTTTATTTTCTGATGATAAAACACACTCCCTAGAAGGAAAAAAATGAGCGCAGAAGCACTGAGTATTTGGGAGTGAGGAACAAAAGCAACTGTCTTAGAGCGAATATAAAGGAATTAAAGGCAAGACGGTGAACCAGCTGGGGGTTTGGCTGGGGTGTGCAGTCTCACCCCCAGTGCAAAATGCAGTACCAGAGCCAAAGGTGGCCTCGTGTCTGACTTTCTTGACTCCCTTACTGGTAAGGCAAGACTCCCAGAAGAGACAGATCCCCAGGGCATCAGGGAGGAGGAGAGATCCCCAGGTTTGGGAGTCCTGGGCCAGTTTTCTTTCCCTCAGTTCAAAAAAGAGGGTCCTCACACAAGCCACTCTGAGAGTTCTCCCTTTTGGAAGTGGCCAGGAGTCCTCCACAGGTCAGGAAAAGGAACAATGGCTGTCCCTCCTAGAATCTCCTCAGCCTACGGACCATCTCCCCAAACTGGTACCAGTGAAATTTCTTGGTCCAGCTAACAGCTAGTCACAATTTACTATCAAAGAAACCAACCAAGACCCCAATTCAAAGGAAAGGAGCATCTGAAATGCACCATCAGAGGATTTCCCTGAGCTGTGGGAGTATGTGAGATACTTCTAGTACCTTCAGTATCCCCTTAATATTTCCGATTACATGAAGAAAGAAAATCTCATGCTGATCTTTAATAATTACTTGCCCCCTTGACCCCCCTCCCCGCCTTTCTCTTCCCCTCCCCACTCCCATTCTTTTTCCCACCCTCGCTCTCATTTTTTTTCAGCAGACTATAGGCTTCAAACCTTGTGCTCACAGTAACAACATATGCTCTGGCCAGAACTTCATCGTGTTTTCCTGGTTAGTTTCTATCTATGGCAAGTAATATTGTTTTTTTTTTCTTTTTAAAGATTTTACCTATTCAATTGACACAGAGATCACAAGCAGGCAGAGAGGCAGGCAGAGAGAGAGGAGGAAGCAGGCTCCCCACTAAGCAGAGAGCCCGATGCGGGGCTCAATCCCAGGACCCTGAGACCATGACCCGAGCCGAAGGCAGAGGCCCAACCCACTGAGCCATCCAGGCGCCCCTAATATTGGGTTTTCATTAGGGTTCTGATAACGATCCCTTTCAAATTAAGTATGTTTTTAAAAAACAGGTGTAAGGAAAAATAGTAAGTTAGTAATAGTACAAGTGTTACATAGATATGGCAAAAACCACAGCACAAGGCCTGGGAAAACACGGCATATCCTCTCAGCCCTGAAATCACTCTAGCGAATTTCTTTTCCCTCCTGCACAAAGTTAATGGCATTTTATTGTGACAGCTAACTTTTAAAAGCAAGTAGTTGAGTGAAAACAACAAACAAAACATACTCTTCTGCCTGGATAGAGTCAACGGGAGCCACGTAATTGCTGGGAATGTAACCAGTCTCTCCGGTTGTCAAGGAGCGGGCTTCCCACCAGTCTCCTTCCCTGCAGAGAACAAAGAGAAAAGGAAGTGAATGTGTTGACCATTTCAGTGTCCTACAGTTACAGACTCAACGCCGTAAGAGTATAAGACCATCTCCTAGTCATTCCACTGCCTGATTTCTCCACACTCCAACATAGCCTTTTGTAAGGGTCACAGGGCTACAGTCTGAGCTGACTGTCACTTGACTCCGGTGCTGTCTCTCATTTCTTATTTAATTTGCAAATTAACAACGTCGGGCCCTGGACATGAGATAGCTCTCTTGGGGTGGAGGGGCATTTGGCTTGATAAGTGTCCCCAACTTGGACAGAGGGGAAGGGAACCCAACCTCAGGCTACTTCAGAAAAATCCTGTAACAAAAACAGAATGGTAGTTATATGAGGTGAAGGATGTGTTATTGTGGTAAATATTCACAATATATACATGTATCAACCCACCACACTGTACACGGTACACCATACATATCGTACAACCCGTCATGTTGTACACAACTCATCACGACCTATACAATGTTATGTGCCAATTATATCTCAGCAAAGCTAGAAGGAAAAACAAAGCATGCACTAACTCTACTAATTTAGCTAAGTCTCTATTTCAACTCACATCCTGAGGTAAGTAGCATCTTCTGGTACTGCTGGACAGATGCAAACTGCTTGCTGGCTCTAGTGTTATTTTGTTAGCCATTAATAGATATATCAGGAAAGAAAACAGCTCATCTGCCCATCATCTCAGATAGGAAGCCTGCTAGGAGGCCCAGGAAGGAATGAAAGTGTACCCCTCATACCTGCCTTGCTTGCTTTCAAGACAATGGGTAGAACGACGAGGCCAACAGGGTAGGCCTGGTTCAGAAGCCTTCAACCTGAGGTTATTCCACTGACTACAGATCTGAGTCTGGTGCATAGGAGAGGAAGGGTCTAGCTGTGTGTGTACAAGTGTGCAGGGGTGGGGGGAGGACACAAACCGGCCAGGCACTTGAGGTTCTGAGTCTCCCCACTCTGTAAGACCCAGTGCTCCAGGCAACAGCCTGTCTCAGTCGGGATGGGGAGGGAGGGCTCTCAGGTCTGCGGGCAGAAGGACGTGAAAGGGGGGCTTGTAACACCACTCTCAGCTTAGAACCAACGGGTCAGTTCAACGGTTAGAGTTCACGTGTTGGATTCACGGCAATGGACGTGTGACGGAGAGAAGGGGCAGAGTGTGTGACTCTCCCCACACACATATGTGGGGCTGCAGCCCTGCCTTGTCCACAGCCCAGCGGAGTCCACAGAACCCGGCTCCCGCCTGCGGCCAGGGGTGCGAGGGCAGGGGAGGAGGGGAGGCCGCTTCTCTTGGGCATACCAAGACCTGTCTGGTGGCTCCTCAGCAGGGGCTCAGGGCCTGTTCTCCTTCCTCTTTTGGTCCTTGGAGGCAGCAAGAGAAAACCCTACCCTTTTATTTTTTTTAAACATCATTTTGTGGCCGGACTCTGTGTCAAAGCCCTCAGCTAGTGAAGAAAATGTGTTAGCTTTTAGCCCCGGTCAAGATCGTCCTCAGGCTGATGGGATCAGGTAGAGAACAACCAGCCTCTGTATTAACATGCGCTTTACTCGAGAGCCCCATTCTCCGAAGACTGACTCTCTGAGCGAGGAGACTGATGAGCAACAACTCAGACAGGATTTAATAAAGTAACAGGCAAGTGGTGACAAGCCTGCACATGCTCTGGGTGTGGTTGTGGGCCAGTGCTTGGTGGCACAAGTGACACAAATCAGCCCATGAGAAAACAGGGTGCTGGCAAAGGCTTTTAAAAACGTATGTCTTTTGGCTTTTTAAAGATTTATTTATTTATTTTAGAAGGTGGAGGGACAGAGGGAGAGGGAGAGAGAGAATCTTAAGCAGGCTCTGCGATGCGGGGCTCCATACCACAGCCCTGAGATCAGGACCTGAGGCACTTAACTGACAGCACCACCCAGATGCCCCTAAAAACTTATGTTTTAATTCATTTTTCAGTCTTTCCTTTTTTCACCCTATTAGACAAATTTAAACAAACAAATCAACCAAAACAAGGAGATAAGTTCTCATACCTGGGAAGTCCTTTGCTAAGAAAACTTTAGTTTATGTCCAGATTTGTCTCAGGAAATGACTGACAGGCACGGAGGAACATACGTGTGTATGAACCCCTGTGGACACACCACTCGACTTAGGATCTGGGTCTTTACTGATCGTGTGGTGTACTGTGCTGCTCCCCTATTGGATTCCTCTGGCTTTTGGCCTCAAATCATGAAAGTAAAACTGTTAACCGTTGAACAGTTTATACTGGTTTCATTTCTGTTTCCTTTAAAAGAAATACATGCAATTGATAAGTATACCATCTAGGAACACATGTGGAAATTAATTTTTTTCTTTGAACATGTGCTAAGAAATGGCTTTGGAGGCTTCAAGCTGGTGACAATGTTTACTACTCTAAAGTTCCACCAGATGGAGACATTTCATCATAAAAAATTAACAATACCTACCATCTCCCCGACCTTCTCCTTTCTCTTTCCCTTACTCCACCTCCCAAACCCCACACCCAGGAAATGCTCCAAAATAGTAAAAAATTAAGAGCTTTCAGCAGCAGGTTATCTTTAATTGCAACCTCCATCAAGTTAGCTCTAATTGATTTAAATTAAGAAGACTATCTAGTATCAATGTTGGGTACGTGGAAATGTCACCTGAGGCAGGAAGCCTATACATTTTGCAGGGGCTGGACAACCCGTCTTACTCAGATGATCTGGGATTTCTCTTCCTTTCTCTTTCTTTCTTTTTCTTTCTTTTTTTTTTCTTTTTTTGACAGAGAGAGAGAGAGAGAGAGATAGCCAGAGAGGGAACACAAGCAGGGGGAGTGGGAGAGGGAGAAGCTGGCTTCCTGCAGAGCAGAGAGGTAGATGCGGGGTTTGATCCCAGGACCCTGAGATCATGACCTGAGTTGAAGGCAGAGGCTTAACAGCCTAGCCACCAAGACGCCCGGTCAGATGATTCGGGATTAATCAACTATGCTTGACCCTTGAACAGCACAGGTCTGAGCTGCATGGGTCCACTTATACGCAGATCTTTCCCAATAAAAACAGTGTAGTAAATGTACTCTCTTCCTTATGATTTTCTTAATAACATTTCTTTTCTCTAGCTCACTTTATTCTAAGAACACAGTATATATCATACATATATGAAATATGTGTTAATTGACTCTATCGGTAAGTCTTCTAGTCATCAATAGACTATTAGAAGTTTTTGGGGAGTCAAGGTTATATGCAGATTTTTGACCACGGCACATTGTGGGGGAGCTGGTGCCCCAACCCTCCCATTGCTCAAGGGTCAACTACAATTTCCATTTCAAATCCAGCACTAACATCTCATTTTGAAATTAGCACCTAAATAGTTTAGCACAGATTAGAATCCAACTATCAGCTCATTCTAAAGTCATGTATCAGGAATTCATGATTTTCTCTTAAGTGACTCCATTAATCTCACAAAGGTTTTCAGTTACTCATGAGAAAGAGAAAATTCTTTTTTTTTTTGAGGCCATCTAGGGTCACTTTTTCCATCAAAGGCAATATGAGGTGATAAGGAAACAATGTATTATGTAGTAAGCCTCACAGGTTGTGCCAAAAAGGCTGGTACAGACTCAAAACATCTATCAAAAAAATCTTTTGAGTAAATGAATAAATCATCCTTTCAATGCACTGGAAGTTCAATTCATCCACAAATATTCTTTCACAAATCATTCACCTTGATTTAGGAAAACAGAATCTTTACTATGTGACTTATTACTTCTTAAATTATTGTGAAAATTAACATTATTAAAAATGCACTTAAAAAAAACCTGTTCTTACAGTTCAGATATTTCATTAATTCAGCATTGGTGAGCTTTTCTTTAACTTTATCTTGCTTTGACTCAAAAATATGATTTAAGGCTCTCATTTAGAATAACTTTTAAGTTTTTATAATAGCTTCCCCTATTTCTCTAATTTAAAGACTTACTAAAAGAGCCCGTTCTCAATCCCCTAAATCACTCATTGGTTTTGTTGGCCCCTGAGACAGCCAGGAAGTGGCATCTGCACACAGAAGAGAGCCTGTTCCATTGAGCTGTTGAGTGTTTTTATTATAAATGCTATATTCTTTCTCAATTTGGTTACTGTCATCTTACATAAGAGAGCATATCCATAACAACGTTATCAAATGCATAGATGGGACCCGCTAATCCGGGATTTCTCCTTAACAAGATGGAAAGAACTTTAAAGGAGTCACTACCATAGGCACTATTCCACTCTGTGTAACATGTTTATTATTAGGTGGTAAATCACCAAGTCACGAAATGTGAAAATAGGGAATAAAATAGATGCATTTAAGTAGTCTGTAAAATGGGTTCAAGTTTATTGATGTGCAAGTGCAATACACCGAGTACTTGTAACAGGTCCCTGAAGAACCCTCACCCCATGCCGGGCGGCCGTGCCACTGGCTCTGGGCACAAGCACGCACATATACCACCCGGGTCCTGCCATACTTGAAAACACAAAGGCCAGCCCTGCTGCCTTCTCTTTCTGCCTCTGGATGGGGTAAGGAGTGGGAGGACACAAGTACTAGGAGGTGTGGCAGCTGCCCCAGGGAGAACAGAGTGCCATTCCTCTCCCCCCAGTGGAGGAGAGCCAGGGGCTGGGAGGGACTGGGGGAGGGGGAAGGAGGCGCTTGCCATCTGGTTCTCTATTATTGCTTTGTTTGTCCTTCATGATTTACTCTTCCCTGTTATTACCCTTTACTTCAAGATACTGTATTTGTTGTAAAAACCTTTTTTTCCCCCATAACCCTGGAAAAGGGCATTTAAATGGCATGTAAGATGAGGAATTTCACTGGCAAGAAGGAAGAACATTAAATAAGGGAAAAAAAAAAAAACTTCGTAATATTTTCTGATAAGAGAACAAGGCCAGAGCCTCAAAGCCTGTAAAACACGAAAGGCCATTCATGTAAATCATAAAACACAGATTGAGATAGACTGGATCTTCCTGGAATGTTTCTTCAAAATTTCAACTGGATGCCATTGTCGATCCTATCCAGATCAACAAAGGAAGAAGTCACAAATTTGACTTTGGCAAGGACTGGCTTTCCAAGGGTCCCAGGATCTGATGTGTGGATCCTCTGCTGGTTTGTCCACACTGCAAGGCGATCCACACATCAGATCGCCTTGCAGTGTGTACAAACCAGCAGAGGAAGAGCTGGGTGGTACTTCCTACACCTCCCTAGTTCTCACCTTTCTGAAGTTGGTTAGAAGTTCTAACCAGCTTTGGGACTGAGAGAAAATTATATAGTACGGGGAGGGGAAGTGGAGGGTATTTCAGAATTCAAAGCAGGTAGACTCAGAGGAGAAGCATTCATCTGAGAATCAAAATAACAATAAGGAATCATAGATCAGAAGAGATCAAAGCCCAATTCCCCTCTCTCCCATGTCCCAGCCGACCTAAACTTTCATGTATCTTGAAAGGTTCAGTCTTCTCTGGGCTGGAGTTTGGGGGTTGGTCCTCTGGGTCTTTCTGAGACCAAACCTGACACAGTCCTCAGGGTGCCACTCCCACACCTCACCCGTGGCTCTGCCCCCTGCTGGCTCCTCTGGGCACCCAGGCAGCTCCCTAACTCCAGCCTCTGGCTCCTTGTATGTCGAACCATGACTGTGAGGCACATCGCAGACAACTGCCTGCATGAGGACACTTGCAACTGAGTAAACAGCCGGCACAGAGGAGCTGTAGTAAATGGCAGCTGTTTCCTATTAAAAAAAAAAAAATCTCTGTGGCTGTGGGGGCTTTGTTGGGGGCAGGTCACGTTCTTCTTGATCTGGGTGCTGGTTGCACGGGATACTCAGTTTGTGCAAATACAGCAAACTGTACACTTTGAAAACATTGTGGTAAAACACGCATAGCAAAATTTACCATTTCAACCACTTTCTTTTTTTTTTTTTTAAAGATTTTTATTTATTTATTTGACAGAGATCACAAGTAGGCAGAGAGGCAGGCAGAGAGAGAGAGGAGGAAGCAGGCTCCCTGCTGAGCAGAGAGCCCCATGTGGGGCTCGATCCCAGGACCCTGGGATCATGACCTGAGCGGAAGGCAGAGGCTTTAACCCACTGAGCCACCCAGGCGCCCCTCAACCACTTTCAAGTGTAAAGTTAGGCAGCACTAAGCCCAATTTGTTGCGTGACCACCACCATGCATGCTTCTGACACATGCAGTTTTCTGCATGTATTTAAAAAGTTCAAAAAAACCCCCCACCCATACCCATTAATGATGACAATAATAAGTAAAAAAACCCGAGCAACCCCGTGGCTACTATGTAGACACTGTTTTCCGAGATCCAGAAGGGTGACCTCTTGTGGGAGGAACCCAGCACCTGTCCTTGAAAGGTGGTATATTCTAAGAGTTGGGGGCATCCCAGGAAAGGGTGGGCTTTCCAAGGAAGCAGCTTTCTGGCCCGAGGGAGTTCCCTGTTACAATGACCACTTGTCTTTCCCAGGACAGGGATGCTCTGGGGCGCCGTCTCGCTCCCCTTGCTCCCCTCTCCTCTTGCTGGAGCTCTCAGGAAAGCTGAAGAGCCAGGCTTTGACCGGTCCTTCTGCCATCGCAGTTTGCTCAGGGAATGGAGAACACAGCAAGTGGAGCTGGTGGCATAGGACTTCCTGGTAGGCCCCCAGCCCTGGGGTGGCATGCCTTCCCAGTCCCTGGGGAGTGCTCACAAGGAAAACTTGAGCTACAGGGTAAGAGGCCTGACTGCTGATGGGGACATCACCATTTTCTTCTTCTTTTCTTTTTTTTTTTTTTTTTTGGGGGGGGGGGGGGGAGGGCAGAAAGAGAGAGAGAAACTTGAGCAGGTTCCATGCCCAGCACAGAGCCCCACATGGGGCTCCATCTTACGACCTTGAGATCATGACCTGAGCCCAAATCAAGAGTTAGATGCCTAACTGATTGAGCTAGCTACCCTCTTTTTTTCTTTTTTAAAGTAAACTCTACACTCAATGTGGGGCTCGAACTCACAGCTTCAAGATCAAGTGTTATATGGTCTACAGACTGCACCAGCTAGGAGCTCCCACCACCATTTTCTTTGAGGCCAGAAGTTCCTGGACAGGCATACTGCCTTAACCTAATAGAGGCAATATTTAAAACCTACAGGGAGATATGTTTCCCTATATATAATATCATATATACCATGTTTACTCTTCTATAGGTCTTAAGTGTAGAATTACAGTGAGTGATTCTTACCCTTAGAATGTCCCCATTGCCTGTTTAACTGTTGTTCCTACGGGTCACATTTAAAACGCACACATTGTAGTCATTCGCAAGTGGGCGAAATCACTTCTCCTTCCCTCTCACAAAGATTTCAGTCACTTGCGAATTTTCACTATGGGGCAACGCCTCCAGAGCCTCACCAATCAGAGTATTTAGCAGTTTTGAAAACAGAAGGAACTTGTTGCCGGCTGTGAGTGAGGGCTCAGATAGTGCATTTTGCAAAATACAAAAAAACCCCAAACAACCCATGTCAAGGCAGAGAGACGGTGGTGTGGATAGCCAAGCTTTGTGCCAATCATCGGAAAACACAGATCTACAAGGGGCGAAACCGGAACTTTTCCAACCTGTAAACCAAAAGCCTCAACTCTGAGACTGTGGTGTCTTCCAAAAAGCTCCTTGGACACCAGCCCTGTAAAATATTGCACTGGCTCGTCAACTCTTCATGTCTCAAGTTCAGTTGTTACCCGTTACTGAATTCAGCAAGTGTTCTTTTAGCATTTCAGAAACTAAAAAGGCACAGACTGGGAACACAAGTATCCTTTCTCAATCTGAAAGACATGCACACTTCCCTGTCCCTCTCCGAACTTACGAGCTGTTCAGTATTTGGAATTTCTCTCCTTTGTGAAAACTCAGGTCATCTTCCGTCCGTGCTTCATAATCATAAAGGGCTACAAACAGGGTCACTCCTGAGAACCAAAAGGGGAGAGATTATTACACAAGGGGAAATTAATGCCAAGAAATGACATCGTTCACTGAAATCTCATTCTCACAATCTTCGTCTAATCAGCAGTGATAACATGGTGCGATGATGTAATTAACATGAAACTAGGGTGGCAGGGCTGAAGTCATGCCTCGCCCTTTGCAGGGGAAGCACTGTGCGATCTCTGAACGAGTCCTTGGGAAGAGACAGATATTAATATCATGTCCACAACCAAGAGCAGTGTTAGAGGTCAGATCTGCGGAGGCCTGCGGCAGTTAAAGACACAGATTCCCTTCCTCTCAGGAGCCCACATTAGGGTGAGGGTAAAACAGATCCCTCTCTCCCGTGACCTCACAGTAATGGAGACTGTAACGGGAGACTCCTTCTGCGGCCTGGGTCTGAGAAGACCCTCTCACAAATGCTCACCCTAACTGATATCTTGCTCTTGGCATCTGCAGTTGCTCTGGGGACTCCCTCTCTCCTGCCACAAGTCTGCCTACCCTTGCAGTGATCTGTAGTCCTTATTCCTCTTCACACCCCCCACCTACGTCTTCTCAGCTGGTGGAGTCCCCACAGAGGCCCTTCTTGCTCTGCACAAGTCTGCTGTCAACAACAGGAAATCTCCAGCAGCCCATTTGACTTAGGACCTCCTTCATATAGTGGGTAGAATTCCAAGACAGTCCTCCATGATTCCCACCTCCTGGCATTCCTGCTCATGTGTAATCCCCCTCCCGTGAGTGTGGGCGAACCCAGTGATTTGCTTCTAACCAAGAGGACATGGCAAAGGTGATGGGATGTCCCGTAAGTGACGAGGCTTCAGAAGATGGCAACTTCTGTCTTCCCAGCCGACTCTCCGTGTTGCCACTGTGGCCTGAATGCTTTGATGAAGCAAGCTGCCATGTTGGAAAGACACACATGACAAAGAACTGAGGGTGGCCTCTGGCCAACAGCCAACGAGGAACTGAGTCCTGCCAGCACCACACGAGCTTGGCAGCAGATCCTCCTCAGCTGGGCTGTGAGGTGACTGCAGCCCAGCCGACACCCCCTGAACTGCAGCCAGTGAGAGGTTCTGAAATGGGGCTCCCAGAGAAGCCATTCCTGGATTTCTGACCCCCAGGAACTGTGAGGTCCTAAATATGCTTTGTCTTAAAGCTGCTAAGTTTGTAGTAACATGTTATGCAGCCGTTGTTAACTAATACATTCCATTTCTTCACTCTCTGGCTCCTCGTTTTGATCTCCGCACACTTCGAAGTGCCTTTAGTGGCCTAAAGAACGCATGGCATGGATTCCACGCTTTACCAAGCCGCCATTTTGCTGTGTCAGTACTTCCAAGGGAGCAGATGTGCCTGTGGGACTATTTGAAGACCAGAGAAGGAGGCAGGGCTTGTTTTTCTACCCGATCCCAAGTGGGACTTCCTGGGGGAGAACTGGCATTCAGAAGGTCTGACCGTGCAAAGTAGCAGGGTTCACTTGGCAACTTTCAATTTCTTTGAAAGGTTAGAAACTGGCTTAAAACAAAGACGTGGAAGCCTGTAAAGTCATGCTTGTTCTCATTGAACACTCGATTAACAGACTCCTTTTGTTACATAATTTGAAAACAAACCCAAGCTCCATCGTGTGGAAGATAAGGCGCACGAGGACAGACACTTCCAGTCTCCCACTCTCTCCCTGCTCGGCCAGTAAGTTCTCACTGGGGTTTTGATCTTTTAAGGATGGAGGGGAGAGTCAAAGGAGGTCACAGGGGCACACAGACGCTGTTCTCGGCCTTAAAGCACTAAGCACAGTGATGGAGAGACAGACACACACATAAAACAAAGCCAAATAATACAAGGCAGAGAAATCTGCCAACATTTGGGAGTACTGTGTATTAACTTCCAAATTTTAAAAGGGACCAGGTGGCCTCTTATACTAAGGTTGTCCCTGACTACAGTGTAGACTCCCATGTTCAAGGCAATTATCCCTTTCTAGTGACTTTATGAATGATACCTGCAGACACAGGGATTCAGATCCAGCATTCATGAATGAATGAGCAAGGTCAATGTCCGCATCAGCAGAACTCAGTCTGGTTGGCGAGAACTCAGCAGGCACAGGAAGTGTGTGCTGGTGCATTTTTGGCTCTTTTCCCCCTCCCGCATCCTCAGAGACAGACTTCCATAGAATGCTTCTTTCTTTCCTCCCTCTACTCCAGGTGCCTTCCAGGAAGGGAGGAAAGATTAGTGAGTGTGCTAACACTCATTAGCTCACACAGGGCCTACTTTAAAGAGAAAGTTGGATCCACTACAACACAATGATGTGGTGCCTAAAGCTCTGGGTCAGGTCCCCTGGATAGAACTATACCGCCATGTGGCATGCAGAGGGGAAAAACAAAAAACAAAAACAAAAACAAAAACCCTGCTAATGTCTCAGTAGTGCCAACCCCCCCAGGTAAAAAGGCACAGTGGGGTCCTCATAAAAGTCTTCTGCTCCCAGATGAGCCAAGAGCATAATGGCTGACGTATATTTCTTTAAACTTTTCTAATAAACAAAACAGTTTTGGAACAAATAATGTCAAATATCTAGTTACCATGATTCACATGCTGGAAGATGATTTGGAAGGCTAAGGATGCATGAGATAACTTACAAATATTCTGCGAAACATATGTCTGAGAATGTATGCCAGATATTTTACAAAGTATTAGCTAAGTCAGCAAATGTACATGGCAGTAAAACAGAGCGTCATGGTGGGAAAGGGAAGGAAACTTAAAAAAAAAGAGAGAGAGAAGGATTCCTTAGAATACATAAAATGTGATTTTAAGATACAAGAGATCACAATACACTTGAGGGTTGATAAACTGCGTCCCATGGAAGGTGATGGGAAGATCAGAGAGAGCATTAATGAGGAGGAACGGCCAAAACCGGATGCCGCCAAATGTCCCCACTGGCTGGAAGGTGACAGGCAGGCTGGCGATTAGGAAAATGAGGGAGAAGGTGCTACCACCTGCGAAGTGGCTCTTAGCTGGGGGAGGGGAGGAAAGTGCACCGATATCTAGAGGACTCAAAACATGACAGTCTCAGATCCAGTCCCAGAGCTTCTGATTCAAAAGATCTGGGATGGGACTCAGTGTTCTGAGAAAGCTGCTAGTTACTCTGAGACAGCCAGCCACCGCTGGGACCACCGATTGGCCTAGAGTACCTAAGAGCCAGCTGTGTGTCTCCTAACCCACGCAGAATCCTCCCAGAGCGGCAACCTGGGGGCACCTCGCCCCACTGAAGCCAGCATTTCCTCAGTCCATCAAGTCCTGTTTGTTTCGGTTTTTGTTTTTGTTTTAAGAGCCCTTCATCTGGCAGTGGAGAGATGGAGACTGATGAAAAACTTAATGTTTAATCCGTAGTCAAAGGGAGCGGCCTGGAACAGGAATGTTCAGTTGACAAAAGAATGCAGAACAGCTTCACTCTTACCCGTTCCTCCCCTGGTACGCAAGGTCCCGGTATGAGACGAAGAGTTCACACCCCCGAAGACGGTGAGTCCTTGGCCTGCGGCTGCGTGGAAGTTGTTGTAGTTTGGGATGGAGGTCACGCCGAAGCTGGGGTAGTGCTGCGGGGTGGGGTCTGTGCCATAGCGGTACCCGGAGCTCTGGGTCAGGCTGCCGTCCCTCTCCTCCGTCAGTTTTGTTGCTTCTTTATCCTTACATTGCACACAGCCCATTATCTAAATTCCTGCCGAAAACAAAAGGGAGCCACGTGAACTTGATGCTCGGTAGCTGCGGGGCTGCTGGATGAAAGAGGGATCATTTATAAGGCTCGCCCTTGGCTATTTTCAGGCCTAAAAGGGACAGGAGGAAAGGCAGTGGCTAGGGCTGATGGTTAGAAGCGATCTCATGGCCTTAACTTGACAATCACATTCGTTCCCCCTGTGCTCAGGGTGACAGGAGCCACAGAGAGTATGGTCACTAGGCAGCGATGTCCTGAAATGAGGCCTGCACCCCTTAAAATCCTCAAACATTATGTACCTGCTTAAAGATAGCACAAGACTACATATTATGCTTTTCTTTAGTTATCTAAAAGGATAATATATGCTCTAGAAAGTGAGTCCATGCAATATTAGAATAAAACCTCCATTATGGGGAAAAAAAAAAATCCAAGCAAGAGGGTGGAGGAGTGCTGGAAAAGCCAGAAGATAGCCCCTGAACAGCTCATCATAATTCTTTTCTCATGGGTGCCCATTATTCAGGCACACACCTGGTGAATTTTAAGCAGTCAGATGATGATAAGTATCAAAATTAAGAAATCGTTGCTGGATGAAAAATACAATTAGAGGTGCCTGGGTGGCTCAGTTGGTTAAATATCTGACTCTTGATTTTGGCTTAGGTCATGATCTCAGGTCGTGAGATCGAGCCCCACGTTGGACTCTGGGCTAGGGGTGGAGCTTCCTTAAGATTCTCTCTATCCCTCTCCCTCTGCCTCTCCCCACCTTTAAAAAAATTAAAAAATAGAATAAAATTGGTAGAAACAAAGAGGTCTGGGTATATTTGCAGGATGTCATGATAGCCTACAGTAACAAAATCATTTTCAGCTGCTAATTAACTTTCCAAATTTCCATTAGCTTTTGACATCTTTCAGAAATATTAAAAAAAAAATCAATCTCAAGTTCCAGAGTTAGTGGTGGATTGAAAGCTCAGGTCATTGTCACCCCACCCTCCTCCAACCTACTTCTGTGTTTATTGTAGAAATGCCACCATCAATGACTGACTTGCTCAAGTCAGAATCCTGGGAAGCAACCTTATTTGCTTCCGTTTTACTTCTCACTCTCCCTGTCTCACACTCTACTATCCAGACATGCCGAACTTCTCAGTTACTTAAAGGTTCAATTTTTTCTGCCTTCCTTTAGGCCTTGGAACGTGGCCTGGAACATTCTTTCCTGAAGTGCAACATACCCTTCATGTTCCAGGTAAGACACTACTTCCTCTGCAAAGCCTTCTCTGATCCCCGCACGCACCTTCCAAGGCTGGGGTGATGCTCTTTCTAAGTGCTCCCCTGGCATCTTGATTTCTCCCATCATGGCACCTATTCTGCCATATTAAAACATGGTTTGCCCACTTATCTCATGGCCCGGTGGACTGTGGGTTCCAGGAAAACAGGGCCCTGTCCACTTTTGTCATAGCTATAATGCCAGTGCGTGGCACACGGTAGGTGCTCAATACAGAAGATCAGATGAGTGAAGGAGAATTCTCTAGCCCAGTATGTTTCTCTGTCACCCTTTCTCTCTGCAGCCAAGACCAACCCTTCTCTCAGCAACTAACATCAGCAGTTGACCATACATTTTTTTTTTAATCTATTGGTATATATGAGAAAGAAAGAGGATTCAGAAATACAAGGTTAATTTGGTTAAGTGATTGTACTTTGGACTGTAATACCTATCAGGTCAATGGGGGTAGGTAGAACATGCAATGGATGTCCCTTCCAAAACTCTGAAGAGTGGCCCGTATGGAACCAAAGGATCAAATAAGAAATGAATGACATCATATGTAATTACATGTGTTCACTGGGGAGGGCAAAGCTGGTAAGGGAATGGAAGGGACAGATAGTCGTGAAGAAGAATGAAAGCACTAGTTGCTCTTAGTATCTTGCAATCCAAAGTGGGGAATGTCATATCAGATACAGAGACTCTGTTCTGAGCACGCCCTTTCTGGGGAAAAGGGACATGAAAGCAGCATCAGACTGCTCTAATGTCCTCTTACATTACACATTTCAATAAATACTTGTGGAATTCAATGTCAGTTCCTGAGAATGGAAATGTCTGGAAACGAGCCGCCCACTGCCTGAGTTGAGATCACCCAATCTGGAACACATTTATGTGTAAATCATTCAAGATTAACTTAAAATATACTGGGTCCAATATGCTCTCTAACTTATGGTAGATGAATGCCATTTTAACCAATTTCCAATAGGAAATGCAAACTATGTCGAAGGCATGATTTATTGAAGGAATTTCATCATTTGTTGTGGGTATTGCTTCACAGGATTGAGAAGTATCTTGCTTATTTTATATTAACTCCTTTATGGCAGAAAGTTGCTTTGAGCTCCCACAAAGGCCCAACAGAAGACAGTTCTTGTCCCAGGTGCTTTTTTTCAGGGATTTCACTGATCTACTGTAATCAGAAGCTGTGAGAACTGAATCACAGTATCACATTATCGACACCAGCGGTTTTCAGCTGGGGCTGACTTTAACTCCTCTCACACCCACCAAGGAACATAACAGACAATGTCGAGAGACACTTTTGGTTGCCACAACTCAGGGAAAAGAGGCACTACTGATACCTAGTCAGTAGAGGCCAAGGATACTGCTAAACATTGTACAATGCAGGACAACCTCCAACAGCAAAGAATTAACCAGCCCCAAATGTTAATAGCATCAAGGTTGAGAAATTCTGATTAATGGAGGAGAAAGAGATCTATATCCATTTCTTCAAAACACTATCTAACAGCTATTTCCCTTATATGTGTGACCAATATGCAATTCACAATGCTTTTCTTAGGAAAACAGGCAGGCTAGGTAGAAGGACACAGTTTTAAAAATCGGTATAAAATGCTAATTCTCCCCTAGAAGTGTGTTCCTTGTGATAGAGAAAAGAATCTAAGCCAATGAGAACTCTCATTACAAACTACTCTTTCAAGTTCAACAAAACAGTACAAAAATGACACACCAGAACACCACTGGAAGCAGGACCTTACATCTAACCAAACTAAGAAAAAAACTCATCTTTTACAATCCACCAAGAAAAAGTATTACCACTGGAATAAACAACTAACACCATCTATACAGTTATGAAATAATGAAAGGAAACAGATAGTAAGCTCCTCGAGGGCAGGGATTATTTTCTGTCTTGGTTTTAGCATTGCATCGTGAGGGTCTAGAACGGCGCCACATGCTGTAGGAGCTCAATAAATATTTGTTAAACGATTACGATGCAAAAACCCAAAACTCAATCAAAATCATTTTGGAGAAAAGAATTCTCTTTTGTAGAAGGGACAGCTCTGTTACCACTTCACACATTTGCAGTTTTGAGTAAGAAATGTTTCTGGACAGGTCTTGGCTTACTCTCTTCCCTTCGTTGACAAAGAAACTGAAATAAATCAGTCAATGCAGGCTCAAGACATTAAAAGTTAATCACAATGAAAATATTTGTATAAGAACTTGTGGTCTTCTTCCTCCCACTTGGGGTGGTCAGACTAACCGTTTCCTGACGATAGAGTCAGAAGCCGCTCTGTGAGCTGTACCCAACGTGACTTCAGGCTCCCTGCCATGAGTCAAACTTCTAAGCACTCGAGTTAAAATAAAAACATCCTTTTTTATGCACAGTTCTGTGGTGTGGCACTTATGGCCAATGCTCTAGGTTCATTATGAAGACGAGATGTACTGATATACCTGCGGAGATCTGTGGGGCACTGGGAAACACGGAATAATGCCATTCCAAAGGTGGGACCTTGGCATTACTCTGACGAGTAAATCCTGAGCCATGAACTCATGGCCATGCTTCTCTCCATGGGGCTGTTTCTAGGAAACTGATGGACAAGCACTTTGACCAGTAAGATCCTGTGACTGTGGTCAAGGCGTCTGGGTTATAGCCCCAAAGGCCCCCCTCCTCCTACCATTCTTCAGTCCTTTGGCAAAACTAAAGGGCTCGCTACTATGCAAGGAAAACCGGATTTACATAAAATTTCCTTAGGCCTGTGATCTTGTATGTGCCAGCAGCGTTAAGCAGCTCAGGAGAGAGCTGTCCAAGGGAGAATCCATGGACCACCACACCCTGTTCCTGTGAGCACGGCAGATGCCATCAGCTGATCGCGGCACTGTTTCGTGCTGTGCCACACATGGCCTCAGAGTCCTCCTTCACATATGCCCTCGCGTGGTGGATGGAAGCGGACATGAAAGATGGACTCTATGCCCGACTCTGGGCACAGGCTGCTGTGATCCAGAATGAGTCCAGCTGAACACACCTTCCCTCCAGCAACGCCACAGACCACAGTCTAGCTGCTCGGTGCACATTAAACACAGATACAACAGATAGGCTCACATCGCCTTGTACACCACTCAGCAAAGTAACACCCGTCCACTCAGGTTATAACAGCAGGACTTCCGAGGAGAGTTCAGAGAGCTAGTTACCAAAAAGGGGGAAAGGCACTGGTAGTCTTCTGCAAAAGCAAATTACCTTCTGACACACATACACTTGCAGGTAGAAAGAGGGATGGCAGGAGGAGGGAAGGTGAAATGACAACAAATAATTTTAATTTCAGCTGTGTGAGCACTTCTGCCTCAGAAACCATCCCAGGTGGGTGTGGGGAAGTGAGGGCCCTGAGGCATAAGTTGCCATCCTGGCTGCTGGAAGCACAAACTTGGAAGAGCGACAGGTCGGGCCACACTGGCCTGCACTGGGATGTGGCAGCATATTTCCCACTAGTACCATTCACCACCCCTTTAGCTGGTCTCCCATTTACTTGGGTGAAAAATCACAATAAAAGCAAAGGTACAAGGAAGGGAAACTAGAAACCAAACATAAGCAACTGAGATGGAGACAGCTGAGAAAGAACTTAAAGCTGAATTGTATATCGACGGCACGGTTTCATACACTTCTGCAAACACAGAAAGTATTGGTAGTTTAATGAGCCACCACCCTTTTCTGGTCAACAGTAGTAAGATGAGGCAAGAGGGAGAGACGTGGTAGCAACACATCAGAAATGACTTGACTTCTGGCCAGAAGAGCCATGGTAGGGGGTTCTTGATCCTTGTCAGATTGGAAACAGCCATAAGAATCCACCAGAGAGGGGCGCCTGGGAGGCTCAGTGGGTTAAAGCCTCTGCCTTCGGCTCAGGTCATGATCTCAGGGTCCTGGGATCGAGTCCCGCATTGGGCTCTCTGCTCAGAGGGGAGCCTGCTTCCCCCTCTCTCTCTCTGCCTGCCTCTCTGCCTACTTGTGATCTCTCTCTCTCTCTGTCAAGTAAATAAATAAATAAAATCTTAAAAAAAAAAAAAAAAAAGAATCCACCAGAGGTATCTAGCTACATTCTCCACCGAGCAAACAAATCCTCTGAAAGCCTAGGGAAGGCTTACTTTCATTCACACCGTGTAAGTGCTGTTAGCAGAATGTTCTGAGACATGTGAGTGCCACGGTGGAAGCAAGGGCCGTTGGGACACGGACCCTGTCACCCAAATTTCCCAGCACTTTCAATTCCTTATGATGGGACTTTCCTCTTTGGAAGACATTGGGTCCTGACACCCCACAAGAGAGTAGGGCTGGTGCTGTCTTCTGGGGATACCCTGGACAGAAGGGCCACTGCTGGCTGGGGAGGCCAGAGAGAAAGCAGGACCACACTGGACCGTCTTGGAAATGCATACACTCCCCAAGATCCCAAGGCCGGGAAAAGGTCACAGCTGGGATGGGATGTTGGGCACATCAATACTCGAGGCCTGAACCACATACAGTATTGGTGTTGGGTCCAGCCAGTAGTCCCAGACTGGCTATAAAAAAAGAATACACAGGACTCTGCTTCTTTGCTACCAAATGGAAGTAAGGAGTAAAAATCTGTGCCTTGCTGAAAAGGTGGTGTGGTAAGCAGAACTCTAAGGTAAGCCCTAGATTTCTGCCCTTGCTGTGACAAACCCTGTATCATCCCTAGGACTGACGGGATAATCACTCCCTCGATTAGGCTATTTCATTAGGCATGGCTGACTTCAACAAAGAGAAATTATCCCAGGTGGAAGTAACCTCATGAAGTGAGCCCTTGACAGCGACTGGGCTCTCTCTGAAGTAGATACAAAGTGTAAGAGGCATCCTAGGGACATTCTGTCCTGCTGGCCTGGCAGATAGAGAGAGCTATGTGGCCAGAAATGTGGGTGGCCTTTAGGGACCGAGCACAACCACCTGCTGGCAAAAAGCAAAGAAATGAGGACCTCAGTCCTACAACCACAAGGACCTGAAGTGGGCCAAGAACCTGGAAATGGATTCTTTCTGGTCAAGGTTTGAGAGGAGAATGCTGTTGGCCAAAGCAGTCTTGGGAGCCCAGAGCTCAGCCACGCCATGCCCAGATGCTCAGAACTGCAAGCTAATCAACGGGGTCTGTTTAAGCTGCTATATTTGTAGTAATTTGTTACACAGCAAGAGAAAGTGAATACTGCTTTGGTGGAATGGGCACCACTAAGGGGAAGGCTCCAATCTTGGTAGTGACGACCAATATTAAATGAGGGCTCGCTGTACTCTGGGCACTATGCTATGTACTGGAACATCCTATGTCACTCGACCCTCATGACAGTCCTTAGAAGTATCATGCTTTCCCCTCATTTGTCAACAGAGGAGAAGAGAGGTTTGAGACTTTGTCCCCAGCTCTGTGAGGGATTGGAGACAGGATGTGAAGCCAGCCAGACTGATTCCGTGGCTGGCACATGGAGCCTGTGGACCAGAGTTGCTTCCTGCCCCATGGACTCTTGGACAGTCCATGCAAGGCTGTGGGTATGTGGTCAGAGGGGCCTGTGGGGATGGCCCCCTAGTTCCCTAGAGCCCAGCTTCATGTGTATGACTAATGGGGGCCCTGACATCAGGGACTGGGCCTCACCCCCCACCCCCACATTCACACCCTGCCCACACCCAGACCATGGGCTCTGTGAGGGTGTTGGGACCATGCCAGGCGTGGTGAGTCCCTGGCTTCTTCCATGTGGTGTAGGGTCTTAATGAACATTTGGGCTAACAGCACTGACATTCCCCCTAGTTTCCTGCTATTTCCTAGATGTGGTGAGTGTTGATGTATACCACAAAGGAGTGAGCACTGGTTTCCTTGGTATAGTGAGCTTGCCAACTGCATTTAAAACAGGATTTGCTTTACAGGCAAAACTTTCTGGAACATATTTACCGTATAAACAGAGCACAAACAAGGCCTCCTTCAAGCACAAAATAACAGATTTCTACTCTTGGTGGAGTCCCATGAGGGAGAGCACCCCACCCCCAACAATAAAATGTCACATCTTTGCGGTGAAAAGACTGATTTTGACACAGGAACGCATACAGTGCAGACAGCAGCCACATGCAACAGTGGGAGAACGGAGCCTATTTAAAAAGCAAATCAAAGTTTTCCTTTGAAAATAACAAGACGTGGTGTTGGATGACCATTTGTGTGTGACTCTGCTAGGTCCTCTGGAGGGCGAGGACCATGGATCTTGTTCCATGGCACACAGCTCATATTTGTATGAACTCATATAAATCACTCTCACAAATGTCATACCACTTTAAGAAAAAAAAAATAAAAACCACATTCCTTGTACCTAGAAGATTTTTTGGCTCCCCCACCTGGTTTGTCTTGTTCAAATGACCCCCATGCCGAGAAGCAGCGGTTCACTGCCTGCAGCAAGTTCTCCTTTCCCTTCTCTAAAACCTTCCATTCCCGGATGCCCAGAGAGTCAAAAGTACTTAATAAAAAAAGAAATGGAAGCATTAGACCCCGATGGTGAGATTTAACACTGCAGCCAAGGAAGAGCTGGAACCATCCCCAAACCCAAATGGCCAAATGAGGTTTTAACACCAGATTGTGGAAAAGCTCCAAAAGGAGGGGAGAACTTTTTCTTCCTATGCTCACTTCGGATCTCAGGGTTAAGACAAGAGGGAAATGCTGATAAAAAACAAGGATACGTTTTAACTGTCTATGCCAAAGGGTTCAGAAAGAATTAGCGCAAAGATTATAAAGTTTTTCAGGCCTTCTCCCACCTCTTTTGGGAGGAAAGAAGGTTCCTTTGTGGTTACTGGTTTAAACTTTTATCTTATTTTTATTGATCTACAATTCCCATACCACAAAATTCACCCTCTTAAAGTTTATAGTTCAGTGGTTTAAAATATATTTTTAATATATATGTACATATTACATATATAAAGTATTAATAGATATTAATATGTATACTTAATATACAAAGAAACCATTGTCACTATCTAATGGTCACATTAGATATTGTCACTATCTAATCCTAGGACATTTTCATTACCCCAAAAGGAACCTGTACTCATTCCCTTCTCAGCCCGACTCCTGGTAACCAGTGGTTTTACATCTTTATGGACTTGCCTACTTGGACATTTTGTATGGAGGCAATCATATAACATGTGGCCTTTCGTGACTGACTTCTTTCAGCTGGCACACCGTTTTCAAGGTTCATTCCTTTTGTAGCATGAATCAGTGCTTCATTCCTTTTTATGGGTGAAAATACTCCATTGTACGGATGGACTAGTTTACCAGTCATCAGTGGATCGACATTTGGCTTGTTGCCACCTCCTGGCTATATGAATAATGAGGCTATGAACACTCACGCATAAGCTTTTGTGTGGACATATGTTTTTAATTCTCTTGGGTTCATATTTTAATATGTAAGGAATTTATATAGATTAAAAAAACCCTATGATTAGGTACATGGGAAAGCATGTTAATTGGCAATTCAAAGAAAGGAAAAAGGGCTTGTGAAACTTATGGGAAAATGTTATCTTCAGTAGTAATGAAAGAAATACAATGTAGATGAATGAGAGACTTTCACTTCTCAATTAACAAAATTTCAAAAGGAAGTCTGCCCGATAGTGACGGAGGTCCCCTAAATGCCCATTCCCATATATTGCTGATAGAAGACCAGGAATTAGGGTGTAACCTTTTCATAGACCAATCTGACCGCGTCATATATATATATATGTATAGATATATATCTATATACCTATATATAGATATATATCTATATATCTAAGAAAACTTAAAAAATGGGCCTGTTCTTTGTGAATCTGTGCTAAAGAGACACTTTTTGAAAAATGACATATGAAGAGGTCCTGTGACATGTTATTTTTAATTTGAAAGTTAGAAAACCAGCTAATTTTTTAATGAGAAGATGATGGCTAAATAAAAGGTAAGGCATGCCCATCATGTAAAATAAAACAGAAATTAAAACTTAAGTTTACAGAAAATAATCAGTAATACAGAAAAATGCTCATATTCTATTAAGAAGGATCACATGATTGTGACTTTATGACAAATGCCTAAAAAACCGTCTGGAAGGAAAGATACCAAGATGCTTGCTGGTGGTGTTGGGGTGGATAACACTATGGGTGACTATTCTTTCTTTTGTTTTTTTCCCTCAGATTTTCTAAACTGAGAAAGCAGAGTTTTTATGAGAATAAATCATTGTTTTAAAATAGGAATAATCCCTTTAATTTTATCAGTTGCTGATTTAATTTATACAGAAGTATATAACCATACATTGATGAAGTATGCTTTATGAACTGAAAAATTAAGAGAATGAAAGAAAGTGACTGATTCTAAAAATTAAGAGAGGGAGAGAGAGTGACTGATTCTAAAGTCTGTTAAGAAGCAACCTCTCCTCCTGGAAGGTTTGAAAGGTGAAAGGTCCTGAAGGACAGAGAGATTCCTTTTTCTTTTTTCTTGTTAATTAATTTATTTGAGAAAGAAAGAGAGAGAGAAAGTATCCTCACACAGACTACCCACTGAGTGTGGAACCTGATGCCAGGGCCCTGAGATCACGACCTGAGCCAAAATCAGGAGTTGGCTGCTAAACCGACTGAGCCACCCAGGTGCCCCTAGGGCAGAGAGGTTTCTGAGTCTTTCTAACATCTGTGCTGGGAAGTGTGCAGTGAGGGAGCAGCGCTGGGAGGGGTGGCGAATGCACCCAGATGGGTGGCCACAAAAATATAATTAAGAGACAGATTAAGCAAAGCCATGACACACAACAGCTCAGAGGACCATGTAGGTGGCAAGTGGTAGAATCTGTGATATCAGAACCAGAAGTCAGGTGGCTGGACTAGTGGGTTCTTGAAAACCTTTGGGTCCCAAGCTCCAACGTACCTGGGGAAACCCAATAAAGTCGGAATGACAGTACTCTGGACAAGTCAATGTTGGAATATAACCAAGGAGTTCAGGTTATTAAGGAATCTGCAAGACCTTTCTGTGAGCAAGGGCCTGGAGACCACGCACTGGCATGGCCCTAAGGAGCCGGGGAGAATGAAGCAAAAACACTTTTGTTCTTTGGATGCTTGCTGTTGGTGGAGACAAGAGGACTTGCTCAGGGCACCAGGCAGAAAAATTCTATCCCCTTCTCTCACTTCTCCTCTTGTGGCCCTCACCCTTTCCTGTTGGGGCATTCAGCCTGGCATTTTGATGAGGTGACTTTTGACTTTGCTTAGAATTCCCCAGTCCTTAGCATCTGGTGCATTCCAAGCAGGGCACAGAATAGTAATCAACATTGGTTTATGCGACCTAAAATTTTTCAGAAACATAAAAAAGATACAATAAAGACGCTTCTTCCTAATGTTGATGTTTGTTCAAACATCTTTCTACATCCTTTGGCCGTGTTGTGTAAAAACAACCAGAGGGAAATAAAAATAAAACTGTAGGCTTCCTTTCACGAACTGGAAGAGAGTCAGTGTCACATCTGGACCACAGTGGTAGAGACTGCCTTTCTATGCTTAACTGGCCAAGGGCCCAAGGATAGGGGTGTCACCTGGCGGGGCCACAAGAAAGCACGTTAGCACAGAGCAGCTGGGTGAACAGGCGTCATCAATGCCCCCTGCCCGCCAGTGTGGAGAATGAACGCTGAGGAGGTTCACTCTCCAACGCCAAACAAACACCCTCTGCCAATCTTTCTATTCTCTATGGAGGTTCCTCGCCAGATGATTCTGCAAATGTGGCCTCATCCTTTCAGAAAACACTGAATTCTTTTTCCCTTTAATTCATCAGTTCCAGTCAAGAAGATCTACTCCTTTAAAGAAACAGAATGGATTTTGAATAAGGAAATTTTACTTTTCTTCTTTTTGCCCTCGAGCTCATGTTTGTGTTCCTGTCCCCATGAGACCCCTTTTCCACTGGTGACTTATCTGGTCATGAAGTCAGAGCGCATCAAAATCCACCGCCCTGAGAATTTGGTTGTGAAGCCACTTGCATTGTGTTTTTGGCGCCGAGGCAGATGTCTTTTCTTTGAAGACTGACATGAAGGCCCGCCCCCCTCCCCCCCTTCCCTTGATCTTTCTGTTGGCACTTTGTCAAGGAATCAGCAACACTCCCGTCCTTAACTTCTGCCTCCCTTGCACTGGTTTTGAATTTCAAAGCCTCTTAGCAGCTGTTTTGGTGTGAATGCTGATAAAGTAGGCCTTCAGAAAACACGCCCCTAACTCTATGGCCTTTACTGGGACAAGGAACAACAGTGACAGTGATGAGGGGAACAAAGGAAACACAGAGGCCGGGGACTCTCGCCAGCCTCCTCCTACCACTTCCGCGCCTGAAGGGAGTGATGACTGTCTCTGCCTTCCCTCGACCTTACTTTGTTTATCCACGGTGAGCCCAGGTCGGCTGACTCCGTGGTGGCTGTGTGATGAAGGCTTTCACAAGAGGCCCGCACTCACGATCGCGAGCTGAGAGCCCGCAGAGACCCGAGGAAATTAACGATAAGTAAGAGGAAGAGAACGTGGGGCCCGCTGAAAGCAGTCCGTGATGCTTTCCCCAACAGCACGTAAAAATGACAAACTGTGGCCACTCTGTGTGGGAGGAACACGTGTTGCTGGGCCACTCGTTGATGACCTACTTGGCACCAGATAGAAATCCTGTCAGGTTCCTGTTAACAAATCTGAAAAGGAAAGATGTGGTTTATATAGCAGCATACATTTTGTAAACACTGCTGCTTATAAAATTTACGGAAAAGCAATTCAATAGTGACTTTTCACCTGGCATGTGAATGCGGCAGAGTGGGAATTTTCGAGTGTCTTGCACGGTCATTGAACTTGGGGTTTATCTTCTTAAAGAAGACTGCACAGCAGGCTGTCCCCTTGCGGGTTGTGGTATCAGATAGGGCTGGTCCTTGGCCCAAAGGACAAGGGACACAGCCTTGCAACCCCAAGGCGCAAATCCAGGTCACTGAGAATGGGTAGCAGGAGGATGAGGTACAGGGCGGGGCAGACCCCTCCCTGCACCCCCAGACCCTCCCCCTCCTCCACAGCGAGGCCAATGGCTATGTACCCCAAGATTCCACTTTTAGTCTCCCTTGCAGCTCGGTGTGGCCATGTCTGATCCTGGCCATCCAGCTGAGAGTGGACGTGTTCTATCCAGCCCGTGTCTTCAAAAGACAGTGGGTTGCTCTCCATCCTCCTTCCCGCTTCCTATGGGCTGGACAGTGGATGTAGTTCTGGTGAGTTGGCTTCAGCCAGGCAGAGGATGGCAACCCAGCAGGGACTGGCAGAATGGCAGGACAGAGGACCCTGGGTGTTAGACGGTCTTGCGGAGCACGGCTGCCCATCTGCCTTAGAGGTGGGATCTCTGAGCCAACACAAGAGAGGCATGAACGTCTGTCTTGTGGGAGCCACTGGATTTTTGTGAGGAGGAGCGAGAGGGATCTTTTGTTATAACAGGCAGCCTATACTCTACCACAAGAAGGAAGGGTATCCAGCATAGAGGTCAAAGGTGGCTCTACTGGTCACTTACTTGGTTTCTTCCCCTATAGCCTCTAAAACCAATAAGAGCTTCTGACCTTGTCTGATACTGACAGTTCAACTTGTACTGAGGCCGGCCAGCAGGACAACAATAACAAATAGTTAACAGTAGCTACCATTTACTGAGAACTTATTTTGTGCCTGGCACTTCACATGTGCTATTTCATTTTAATCTTCAGAACAACCTCGAAAGGGTATTCCACCGTTAAGGAATCTTGGGCTCACAGACTTTAAGTTAACTTGTCCAGTGTCACCCAGTCAGTGGGACCAGGATCTGTGTCTAAGGCAGTCACATCCTCTTTCTACTCCTCCAGGGTTCCCTTTTGAGAAGCATGCTCTGCTCCTGGCCATTTTCTCCATATTTTTTGAAAAGATCAAAGAATGAGAGATTTAATGGTGTGACAGGAGCTGGGCACTGCTGTGTCCTACCATTATGTCAGTTTTTGCACTAGGGCTGAAAGTCCTCTTTAAGTGTTCTTCTCTTTACAGGTCTTCAGCGTAGGACTGGCTCCTAGGTCTCCAGGACATTTCAGTGCTGGGGTACCGGGCTCCTGGATTGGAGAAGCTCTGCGAGCAGTAGCATAGCCTGGGACAAAGCTGGGGGTTGTCATGTGGCCCAGAACATATCACTTGACTCTGTGGAGCCTGGTTTCCTTCTCCGTCAAGTAACAAGCTTCAACCAGGAGGACTAAGCATTCATAGCAAGCCGAACACTCCTGAAGGAGCCCAGAGCCTTCCTGTACACACTCAAGCAGAACTGAGTCTATAAACAGGCACAGAACTCTCCACTCCCCACAGCCCCAGATGCTTGTTACGAATCACGAGGACCCACGGAGTAATGTGACCCAGCTGTCCAGTTTGGCTAGCAACGCTCAGGTGTCCCTCTACCATGGCCAGAGCCTGGACCATGAGTATTATGGGAGTTTTAATGACGTGACAGGAGCTAGGCACTGCTATGCCCTACGGCATTTATTTTATTTTTTGCACCGTGGCCTAAAATGTCCTTTCTTACTGCGGTTTTCAGAAGACCTGACCATGCCCTCCACTTCTCTTAGCTGCTAAAGTGAAGAACAACTTACCCCAGGGCACATAGCTCAGGTACTCGAGACCTGCTGGGGTCCTGACCCACCTCCCCCTCCTCACCGGGAGCCTCTTTCCTAGCATTGCCAGGTACAGCTGTTCTCCTGAGTTGTACAGAAAACAATGAGAAGGACAAAGAAACACCCCCCCCCAATAAAAGTTACTCAGCAATCATCATAGTAACAAATCACCCATTTATAACAATTTCATTTTCCTTGCATTCTTACCTCTTTCTTTACATCCAGGCCCACCTCTAACCTCCATTCAGTAAACATATTTTGATCTTCTCTCTGTGACAGGTGCTGTGCAAAGGGTTGTGGGTATGGAGTCAAGTAATAACCAAGGGCCAGACTGGGAGGAGCTTATATGTACTTAGGAGGGAGCCCCTCAAATTTGGACCCGGGTTGAGGAGGGAGCACTGAGGGGTCTGAATTCATCCAGGCCAGCCGCCGTGATGTACCTGGCCCAGGTGAGGAGGGGGCGGAAGCATACACGAGAGGACAGACGTGTGGCTGGGCACAGTGCCGTGGGGCTTTCTGCGTTTGTTCTTGTGGTTACAGAGCACTGAAACACGTGCCAGGCAGCTTGCAAGGTTCTCAGACGGAAGGGGCCCGGCTCCTGCTCAAAAGGAGCTTACGGTTTAATGGGATGGGTATATGCAGCTGGGAAGGTGGCTGGAGATGAAGCCAGATCCTAAACAGCTATGCATCCATGTTACTGAGCGCCCACTCCCGTACCTGCAGCCAGTGCCGTGTACGACAAGCAAACACTCTCCTTTCATCCACCCACAGCGCCAACAGCCTTGTGAACGGGGTACTGTTATCATCGGTGCATTTTACAGATGGGGGAACGAGTATAGGGAGGGCAAGTGACTTGCCTAAAGCCCCACAGCGAGGCTGAGCTGGATTCCAACCCACAAGTGGCTAAATCTAAGACGTAATCTTAACCACGTGCTCATAGGCTAAAGTATCTGCACATTTTCTATCTGATACTTACTCAGTATTAAGTGGGAGTGGAACTGGGTCCTGATAGACACAAACTGAAATGGGGTAGGGAGAGGAGAAGCATGGGGAGGCCAGAGTGAAGCCAAGAGTGGGATGAGACTGCACACGGGTGAACGGAGGCTTCGGGGTAAGTTGTGACTTCTTCAGTGGACAAACAGCTCCATCCATTCTAGCTACCTGTCTATGCCTAATTCATACCTCGTATTTCATCCCCAATGGTGGCAGCACTGTAGCATCTGTTGCAAGTGAGAATACAGATCTAAAACCAGGCTGCCGCTCAGGCAGTTGACTACGGGACTGTGTAAGTTACATTTCCGGAGAGCCCTGTCACAAAAGCAGCCCAGAATCTTTGGGGGCTGGTAGGAGTGGGAGATGTGCAGCTGCGTGGATGGCTGCCTAAACATGACAAGGACAGACAACAGTGGAGATAGCTACACATCGGCAATGTATGACATCTGGAAAAAGATAACAATTGTTCACTAAAAAGGGCATGTAACAGCTAATCTGCAACAATGGACTGAGGAGCCCGAAGAAGGAGATAGGGGTAGAGGTGCAGGTGAGTATAAGGTCAAAAAGTGCTCACCACCCTTCCCCTCCACCCACGGGCAGTTTACTCCATCAAGCCAAAGAGGAATGTCTTTTGGCAGAAATGGTGGTTACACCTCAGCTTTGTGTGGACTATGTAATCTAACACATTCTTCAGGCTAATGTCAGAAGATGCCTTATATTTTAGCTACGATAGTTCTGCTCACATCTACAAGCTCACCATGGTCAGAGGATGGAAACTCTGACCATCCACCAACAAGAGTCATCGCTCAGCAGCTCTGAGCAGCAATCCGGCCCAGCACTAGGCAGAACTGGCCTGCTCCTGGGGCTCATGCTGAGCTCCTATGGGGCGGCCTTATATACTCCAGGTGACAATGACCCAAGTATGGCTTCATACTCTGCCCCAGTTCTGGTTCAATACACCCCAACTGACTGGGTGAGTAATAATGGTCCATACTTGGAATGAGCCCGGGCAACAGCTCTGTCATAATTATTTTTGACAAAGGCTGATCTGATCATCAGTCCAGGAGGTGGAAGAAAGGTTCTGTGGCTAGCCAGCATACACACCCTTGGTTTCTGCCAGGGTTCATCTTTATTTATTTTTATTTTTATTTTTTAAAAAGATTTTTTATTATTTATTTATTTGACAGACAGAGATCACAAGTAGGTAGAGAGGCAGGCTGGGTGGGGGGGTGGGGAAGCAGGCTCCCTGCTGACAGACAGCCTGATTCGGGGGTCGTTCCCAGGACCCTGGGTCATGACCTGAGTGGAAGGCAGAGGCTTTAACCCACTGAGCCACCCAGGTGCCCCCAGGGTTCATCTTTAATCTGGACATACATTCCCTGGATGCACTCCCCACTCAGTCCCCTCTTTATTTCCTACACATTGTGCTTTTCTCTTAAGATTTGCATGTTCTACATAGGTTCCATTGCTAAAATGAAAATGTTGCTAAAAATTGGTAGATCTCTGTATCTCTTATAGAGAATTGATTATTTGTACCAACTCCTGCCTTCCAAAACCCACTAAACTGTTTCCTAAGTTTGTTTTTCTTAACCCATATCTTAACTGTTTTAAATCTGTGTCTGTCTTAACATGCTGGCTGGTTAATCTTCCTTTCCATTTTTTGCATTATTTTTTCAAACATCTGACTCTCCTTTAGCTTAAGATGATGCCTCAACTAAATTCCTCTTTTTTACTTTTGGCTCTGTTTCCCATGGCAGAACAAACAAACAAACAAAATTTATCACTTTTTTGGTACCAGAGCACTTTTGCTTTCTTATTTAGGTCAGGTAACAAAATATCATTTATTCACAAGCCAAACCAAACCTACCCCAAACTCTCCCCCCTCCTTTCTCTATTGTAATTCCAGCAAAAAGAAGTGACACTACTGGTAGGATTTTCAGTCTGCTGATACAAAGTACTGATAAAAATGGCGCCTGGGTGGCTCAGTCAGTTAAGCATCTGCTTCTGGCTCAGGTTATGATCCCAGGGTCCTGGGATCGAGCCCTGCATTGGTCTCCCTGCCCGGAGGGGAGTCTGCTTCTCCCTCTGCCCCTCCCACTCTCTCTCTCTCTCTCTCTGTCAAATAAAAAAAAATAAAATCTTAAAAAAAAAAAATGCAGACCAACAGAATTCCCAAACACTGCTGGTGGGATGCAAATTGTTATGATTACTTTGTTATGTTATTACTATGTTATGATTACTTTGTAAAAACAACTTTACATTATTTAGTGAACGTGAAGATACATCTCTCCTCCGAGTCGCAATTCCACTCCTAGGCATACATGCGGAAGAAGCATGCTTATGTGAGCCAAAGGGTAAGTGTCCCAGCAGGGCTGCGGCAGTGCCAGGAATCTGTATTTGTTACAGTCCTAGAGGCAATGTGGGGGCCTTCCTCCACAGCAAGGGCCTGGGACCTAATCAACTCAGACCTACCATATCAACTCAGATCTCTCTCTGCGGCTGGGTCCCTCCCCGGCCTGTGGTTCCAGCCACAGGAAAGCTCACTGGAGAGGAGTGACAGGAAATGGCACAAGCCTGCTGCTGGAGTAACTATGCTTGGGGTGCTGATCCCTGGTCAAAGCCAGCCAGTCTGAGGATCTGGGAAAATTCACTGTCATTTCCTCTTCTTCCTTTTCTGTCAGCCCTGACTGCCAGACGAGGCTGGGCTTGTGTTCTTCATGCAAATTCCCCCTCCTTTGGAGGGGTGCTTGAAGTCAGCACAGTTATCATCCCCATCTCCCGCACAAAGCCCCGAAGCACCCAGCCAGACAGCGTGCTCCGAATGTGCTGTTCCCCGCCAGGAATGAGAAAACCTCTAAGGCGAGGCTTCAGGAGAGAAGGCTGAAGGCTGAGCTCTCGTACGGAAGCATGGTTCTTCTCCGTGTGAGCCTGTACGCGGGCGCCCACGTCTGTGATTCTTGGTGTACGGAGTCCAACATAAGTACAACGCTAGGTGCGACCTGGCTTTTCATAGATATTTCCAAATGACGATGAATAGAAAGTGAGATGAGGAACTTCTCGAGAAGTGAAAGCAGCTGTGTGCCTTCCGGCGTGAGCTTGCTCTCCACCTTCCTACTGGTCTGTCCGCTCTCATTCGGGGAGGTTGTATAATGGTGGCTGTCTGCACCCTCACTTAGGTTCCTCTCTCCTCCTGATGCCAAGAATGGCTTCCACCATCCCTCCCTCCCCCATTCTGGGTGGACAAGTGGAGAAAGTGCGCGGCTTGGCCAGATGACCTCCCTCCGTTTGTCCATTCCCATAATCCTCCTATTTTGAAACTGAAATATCCCTGGGGCAAAGTACCGATTACCATGTGGCTGTTGTTCTTTTAGGTTTAAAAATATCTTCAAGGTGGCACAAGTTTACAGAGTCCACTGGGGACCTGAAATCTGCCCTGTTATTCAACCTCCGTAACGTACTGAGGGTGGAGGCAATTTGTTTAGTTTAAATCATTAAGCTCTAATAACGTGGGGTTCTGGCAAGATGGAGTATGTGTGGGAGACGATGACGTGATGTTGGGAGGAAATCAAGATGATGCTATGATGTAAATACAAACGGAGTTTGGGTAGGATTTTGGGGAGGCCACACAGAGCCCATCTCTCCATGACTTGGCCTCATTCCCACAGCCCTGCCAGGGTTCTGTCTCTCACTTAAGGCTGCTGTGGTCCCCACTGGAGCAGCCTGCCACCTGCCCAGCCAACTGTCTCCAGAGAGGCCCTGGCCAGGCAGTTCATTATTTGGGCACGGAGGAGAGTGACAAGAGTGATTTTTCTTTTAATGGCTTCAATTCCACTCCTTCAGTTCTGAAATGGGTTCCCTTCTAATTCTCTCCTCTTTGCTTCCTTTCTCATTGCCTTCGGGTGTCAGAAAGGTAGAAAGCTATGACTGAGGGTTAGAATTTATATTTTGAGTAGGTAGCTAAAATTATTCTGGTTTCTTCCCCGTAAAATGGGGATTATGCCAATGTTTATAAGAATTGACATTCTACTATTAATTACTAGGAGGAAGTTCTGACACCTGACCATCTTTGATCTGAAAAAAGGAAACATCAATTTCATATAGTTCAGATGAGTAGATAATATCTAGACCATTAACTGGCCATGTAGTAGCAGGCTTCCTAGGCATGTGTGTAGTAAAGAGAGGGGCCACGCAGGAGTCTGGAGGTTCTCCTGGGGTTATGGCTGGTCTTTCCATCCCAGGCACACATGACATCCAGTGACTTCCTGGCTGGCCAGGAGACAGCCAATCTGCCATTACTGGCGTCCAGCGACACTACCAAACTAGTCCCCATGGATTAGTAATAACATTTAATGAGTTTAACTGAGTAGACAAACAAAATGAATTATTTTGACAAAAAGTAGAAGACAACAAAAAAAGAAAGAAGGGAGAAAGCTGCATTTCTGCCTGATCTTTATTTGGTTTCAACTCAAGAAAGAATCTACCACCTAGAGTTCTCAAAGGGAACCACACCATTTGTATGATAGTCACATTGTTAATGTATCTGTTGGAAGGTGGGGATGGAGGACTGTTTACTCTCAGAAAAAAAAGGAGCTTTTAGTGTAACTCTTGGGTTAAAAATCTCAGTATGAATCACACCATTGAAGAGCCAGTTTCAGGGGCTACTAAAACTACAGCACTCCTGTCGGACAGCATTTTTGCATCTACTAAGCTTATTGTCACATAAATACTAATATTCGAAGCACAGATTTCTCAGAAGCTGTAGGCTGATGATATAACCAGGAGAACAGCACACGGATCTCAGCGGAAGGGGTGTTATATTTAGCTCCACTGCTTCCTCAGAGCCACAAGAAGACTGTCCAGAAATCCCTGGCATTTTGGGCACAGTCCTCATGGCCTGATGTGATCAGAGAGCTCCGAAGGAATCAGGAACAGGTGGGTTTGGGGCAGCCACATTCTGATTCCTCACAGATCACTCCTGTGGCTCCATGAAGTGTCATCAGCCTCTCCCAGGACACTGTCTGTGCCCAAAGGGCCCGAGTCACCGGAATGCCGACCTCTCCTTCACGCGCCAGGACATCCAGTGACTTCCTGGCTGGCCAGGAGACAGCCAGTCTGCCATTACTGGTGTATGGTCCAGTACTGGGACTGCTAGTCCAAGCAGGCACCAGATGCTGGCAATGGCCCCATCTCCAAGGCATTTGAGCAAGGTTACCTGAGGACCTTCTCCTTTACCTGTGCTGGGTTAAGAGCGGAGGACTCTTCCTGTCAGATTAGACACTGAGCCTTTGGCCAGAACTGGGTGGTCTAGAGGGATACGGCTTTGCAACATTTTGGGTTAACAGTTTTTGGACTTGTGGCTTTTTCTGATGATAATCATTCTTGCGAGGCATCTACTCACAGACCTATATGCCCAACACTTATTTGTTTGCTAAAAATAGGCTCACTGGGGGTGGGGAGGGTGGTTTGTAATGAAAAGGAGTACACGACAGAAGAGAAAGACAGTTTGCTTGGTGGTGCCTGGAAAGTCTCAGCGTGCTGACGACATCCCTACTCTGTGGTGTGCCGGGCTGCCTGGAACGTGTATGGCTGACACTGGCGGTGGGAGAGAGCTGTGAGTGTGTAAGACCAACGGGGCCACAAGCACACGAGCCCAACGGTTGAGGAGTGGGTATATAGGTACAGAGATCCCTCCTCTGTCTGCAGTCATTTGCTGAAAGGAGGCTAAAAGGCCTCGACTTCTATGTGGAGGCCACATGTTGGGGTGAGGCAGAGAAAGAAACCAACATATAAACTGAAAACTTACTTGGTTACTTGAAGGGTTTTTTTTTTGTTTGTTTGTTTGTTTTGTTTTTGTTTTTTTCTTTGGATTCTGGCCAATTTCTCTTTTCTGTGAAATAGAAAAAGCCTCCAAACTTTACCTTTTTTTTAGCTCCCCAGTTTTCCTGAGAAGGTGGAGAGAATGAAGGGAATCACTGGCCACTGTCGGGACTATGCGGTTAGGCTAGTTAGACACCCTGTAGGCTCCTAGTGAATTCGACCCAGGAGCCATGGAGACCTCCCAGTCATAACCCTCAGGGCAGCTGGGTGGGACAGGGAGGCAGATACTCGATCACAGCCGTTCATGATTCAGGGAAAAACAGGGTGCTTAAGACAACTGTGCCGGGACATACCTGTAAGTGAAGAATGGGGATCTGCACCCAGTACCTGTTACATGTTTGTGTTTCCTAGCTGCTTAAGAATGAGGAGGATAACAGAAGCACGCACTGTTACTATGTAGCTGACAATAAGTTAGCGACAGAACTAACTCTCTAACAGGGTAAGTAAAAGCAGACTCAAGCCTACAGACAAGTAATTACTTTCTTATGTTTTTCTTGTATAAAAGTGCCAGGGCCAGGTCTAGGATAAAGTGAGTGAGGCACGTGCCCCGAGAGCAGTATAAAAAGATGCTGAAAGACTTAGTAATCAGGATTTTAAAAATTGCCTTAAGATATTTATCTTGATTACTGAGGTTTTGTTTTTTGTTTTTGTTTTTGTTTTTTGGGTGCCTTTAAATTATGCACCCCAGGAGAGTGCCTCACTTGTCTCCCTCTGGCCCCTGCCTGGTAAAACACATCAGCTAAAGGTGTTAAGTGACTGGGGGACACCAGTTACATAATTACAAATGAAACCAATGAACAGACCCAGGAAAGAGTCTTCAAATTTCCTTAGGCTAAAGAAGTGGGGAAGGACTTCTACTTCTAGGAATGATCCTAAGGAAGCAACAAGAATGTACACAAAGATTTGAGAGAACTCCCTTTGCTGTTATCTCCCTTTGGTGTTATTCAGGACAACAAAAAATTGGGAATAATCCAAGTCCTTATCTATAGGGGATTAAAAAAAGATGATAATCATACCAGATTCCTATATAGCTATGACAAAGGAGGATGCCGCACAACTTACTTGTAAGGGATGTTCATGTTCAAGTCAGGGGAGAACATGCAAGTTAGAAGACATGAGGTGGAAACAGGAATCTGCTTCTCCTGTTTCCATTCTTGCCCTCTATAATCCATCCTCTACCTAGCAGAGTGATTTTTTTTTTTTTTTAATTTCCCCTCATCTTAGAATGGTTTCCTATTATATTTAGAATAAATTTAAACTATACAGCCATCCCTGTTCTGGCCTCCTCTTCTCTCTCTCTATCTCTCTGGTCTCTTCTACGGCTCTCCCTTCCATGCCTCTTCCCTAGCCAGACGGGCTGCCTTTAGAGCCTCCACACAAGCTCGTCCCTTTGCCTGAAATGCTCTTCCCTCCCAATACCCACATAGCTGGACTGTTTCTGGGATTCAGGTCCCAGCCCAAGTGTCGGCTTCTCAGAAAGGTTTTTCCTGGCACCATCTCTTAACTAGACACTGCGCTGTCACTCTATAATATCACACTCTCATTTTCTCTCTTTTTAAAAGCATTTATTTATTTGTTTATTTATTTATTTATTTATTTATTTATTTGAGAGAGAGAAAGAGAAAGAATGTGAGCAGGGGGAGGAGCAGGGGAGAGGGACAAGCAGACTCCACGCCAAGCACAGAGCCTGACACAGGGCTCAATGTCATGACCCTGAGATCATGACCTGGGCCAAAATCAAAAAGAGTCAGATGCTTAACCGACTGAACCACCCAGGAGCCCCTCATACCACTCTGTTTTATTTCCTTCACATACCTAATACTCTCAGAAGTGATCTTATTTAATTATTTGTTTACTGTCCACCTCCCTCCATGAGAATGAAAGTTCCACAGGGAGAAAGGCTTTTCCTGACTATACCCACAGATGTTAGGCACATAGGTTCCTATAGGCATCTGCATTCACATTTAAAAAAAAAAAGGACTGTAAGAGCATGGGACAAAAAAACTGAATTTTCAGAGGGTTCTAAGTTTCTTCATTTTGCTTATTTTAATTTTCTACAACAATAATGTACTACTTTTGAAACAATGAAAACAAAGTTTCCCTCTGTTTTAGAGTACGATCATTATGAAGATGTTGCCTGGACACAGCTAGGCTGAGATTAGAGCCACAGATGCCAGAACTGGAAAAGAGCAGAGAGAACGTTTGGTCCCTCCCAGCTCCCGTTTCAGAGATGCGGAGGTCAAGGTCGAGCAGGGAAATGACTGCTGGCGCCTAGAGCAGAACATATAATGAGTCTGGTGTTCTTCCCACTACACCAGTGGTTCTCAAAGTTAACACACATGAGAATTATCTGGAAAGGCTTGTGAATATTAACCGCTGGGCCTTACCTGCAGTTTCCAAGAGTGGGTCTGGGGAAAGGCCTGGGAACCTGCATTTCTGACAAGCTCCTGATCGATTCTGAAGCTGCTGGTCTGGGTCCACACTTGGAGAACCACTAGGCTATGCCACGTGGCCTCTCATAACTCCCTCAGAAATGTCTTATTCTTTTTGTAGGAATGGTAGTGATGAAAACAATACCTTCAACCAAAGAATTAATGAAAAACTCTATCGTTTTGGCTCACTCGCCGAGCTCCTAGTGAAAAGAAGGAAAGGAGACAGGGATAATTCTGAGAGCCTACTCTATACCAGGCATTGTTCTAGATGGATCTACTTTTGTTTGTTTAATCTACTTTGCCGCCGGAAACCTAAGGTACTTCAGAGGGATAAAGAAACTCATTTAAGAGCAAACAGCTAGGGAGTGATTGAGACAGATTTTAAATCCATGTCTATTTGACTACATGAAGTCCACGCTCCTTCTCCAACCTTCAGAGAAGAAGGAAAATCTGTCACTTGTGGCATTTAGTGTGGCAAATCAATGTCTCCCAATGCAGAAACAAACACCCCCAAGAAGTATTAATATAATGTCATGCTCCCAAAGATACTGAAGGTGTGTACAACAATATTAACATCCAGCCTTTTCTCTGGGCTTGAAGCCAAGGTTTATTCATTTACATGATACTCAGCAATTTCCAACTCAGACCCTCAAAGTAGAGATGATTTGAGTCAATGCCTGGATCATTGCAAATCATCTATGAAATAACTGGGAAGGGAGAATTCATCAATCTCAGTTTCTGACAAAAGGAAGAATTCACACATGCTCTGTGGGAATAGAACCAAACAGA
This sequence comes from Lontra canadensis, assembly GCF_010015895.1. Lineage (NCBI taxonomy): Eukaryota > Metazoa > Chordata > Mammalia > Carnivora > Mustelidae > Lontra > Lontra canadensis. The sequence goes on from NW_022631008.1 coordinate 27,681,466, forward strand.
CTTTGCAGCTAAGCAGAACTGTCCCACTATTTGGAGAACTAAATTTGAATTCAAAGGCCAACACCCAAATATGAGAACGTATCATTTACTATTTTAGGTAAAAAGTAACCTAGACATTAGTTATTGTTCCCTTTTTGTTTGTTGATGAGGAAATTAATAAGAAACAAATCTACACGGCAAACAAATCACTCATACCTACAAACACCCACACAATCAACGAGTCACAGTTTGTCCTATTATTGTGGTCACACTCAATCCATGTTTGAGAAAGCTCTGGTAATACTATAATGGCAAAGGACCTTGATGACATTCTTTAGCATTGTAGTTTTGATTAGGATTCCAAGTTAGGTACAAAGTTAAATATTAGTGGGTTATTTCAGGACCAACAACAAAAAGGCGGTTTTCTTTCTTCCTTCCTTTTTTTTTTTTTTTTTAAAGATTTTATTTATTTATTTGACAGAGAGAGATCACAAGTAGACGGAGAGGAAGGCAGAGAGAGAGAGAGGGAGGGAAGCAGGCTCCCTGCTGAGCAGAGAGCCTGATGTGGAACTCGATCCCAGGACCCTGAGATCATGACATGAGCAGAAGGCAGTGGCTTAACCCACTGAGCCACCCAGTTGTCCCAAGGCGGTTTTCTTTATCTATCTCTCTGTATTTCTTATTTCACCTCCTGATTTCCCCCCTTATATTTTATTCCAGATCCCTGAAGCAGCTATAGAAATAGATTTCACATGAAAATAAAAGGAAATACTTGCTATAATTCTGGATATAGAATCAGAGGAATGAGGGCTTCGACGAAGAGGACTCACATGATGGTCCCTTCCTGTGCTTTCCCCAAGGATCCTTGGAACCTCTTCTTTCAGAAGGTCATTTTCTAACTGTGATCACTGAAATGTCTGCATAGTTTGGCTAGCAAAGCTGGCCAGTGGAGACCTTGAAGGAAAGATAAGTGGGAAAGAGGGAACAGGACAGAGTGGATGTGAAAAAAGGAGAAAAGGATCCCAAAGATGGGTACCCGAGAGTGGTTTAAACACAGTTGTGAATAGGTTTAAGGTTGGGAGTGACTGTGGTCTTCTCTGTGCACAAATCAGTAAGGTGGGCCAAATACCTAACCCCTCATTTACTAATGTTTATAAAGATATGGCTCTTTCACTCCCAGTAAAATGCATGGAATTTTATTTATTACAGAAAAAAGAAGGTCTGCAAGATCTAGTAGAACGAACCCTGGATCTCAAAGCCAACGAGCTGTCTCTGCGGACAGCTTCTGAGCTAGGGCTCTAATGCAAGGCGTGAGATTGGACTGTGCCGTATTAGGTATGAGCAAGCTGTCTTTTCATTCCCGACTCTCGCCCTTCATGAACAGTTTGGAAAATAGCTATCTTGCCTTCCCCAGAGGAATGATGCTGCTGCAGCTGCAAATGCAGTTTCTGCAGCTGTTATTCCATGGTTTAATGTTTCCTCTTAAATATGAGACCGGCCTAGCAGAAAGAGCAGTCTTGTGTCCCCCTCCCCCTCCCTCCCTTCCTTTCCCCCACCCCCCGCCCAGTCCCCCAGCATTACACACACTCACAGAACATGGGACAAAGCTCCATATCTGCATTAGCACCCGCACCTGTGTCCCAGCAAGGATTTAAGAAAAGGCATTCCCTAATTTCTATCCAAATGGACGTTTATTCCGTAAGTTGCAAATATATTTTGGCAGTGTGTGGTCGCTGTCGTTTCAGTTTTCACAGTGGCCTTCAGCGGGGGGTAGTTCATGCAGAAGACAAAAGAATAGCTACTTGGCAGATGATACTCTTCAGGCCTTAGGGAGGGCACTCAGCTGGAAAGATCTGTTTTCGTTGGAGATCGGAAGTGCTTTTCCAGCAATTATTTGATCTTTCCTGGGAACTCGTACTTTTGAAAATCTCCCAGCCTGGTAGGAGCACATGGACTTCTATTCTGGTCTCAGCATTATCACTAACCAGACGTGTGACTCTGGGCAAATCATCTGGCCTTTACTTCACCTCAGTTTTCTCATTTGCTTGCTGGAATAATTATCCCTTCTCTGCTTAATTCATGTGGTTTTTGTGAAGATAAAACCAGGTGTTGTATGCGAAGGTATTTGGAAAACATAAAAAGGCAAGTTTTTTGTTAGGTGGTATTTGTATGAGGTTTTTCATTTTGTCCCTGCCCTGGTTTACATGACATTGGTATGTTCTGGTTTTCTTTCTGAGAACTAGGTAGGAATTCCCTCGTGCAGAGGAGAGGTAGATAGTGCAACTCAGGCAGAGAACAGGATCAGATCCTTGTTACCTCTCGGAAACAGAAAGTAAAAAAGCCAGAACCAGAACACTGTAACATCATCCTAGAAAGTCTGCTTTTGCTAGGTTTGCTAGGACCACAGCATTCTGGTCCTTATCTGCCTCCTCTCCAGAGGTCCATACAGAGAAAGCTACTGCTGCAGTGCTGAACGAAGGAAGGAATGAATCCAAACACCCAGCCACCCATCTTTTATAGAACAAAATTATATATCAAGCAGTGTGCATAAAATACAAGATGCAAAACGCTGTCCCCCTTGCTGAAGAGAGACCAGCCAGCCAGAGGCAGACATGCAAAGGATTTGCCCTGCCCCAGTGTGGTCAAGTGTGCCCTCCAGAGAAACACGCATGTGCTCTGGGAGTTTGAACATGCGGGTCATTCCTTCCCTGAGGAGGCTGGGACATGTTCTCAGAGCTCAGATAGCTGAGCTGGGCCTGCAGGAAGGACTGGCAAGGACAGGACAGGCGAAGTGCTCTCCAGCTCTTAAAGGAACAGATTCTAGAAGGAACATTCCAGAGAGCATCCTTGTTTGGTGTGATGAAAGCCAGGAGTGGAGATGGGCAACTAGAAAGTTGGGCAGGGGCCTAAATGTGAAAGCAGGAGCAGGCCGTCCAAGCTTCTGAGCAAGAATTACACAATAGATCGGTATTTCAGAAAGATTACTTAACAGCAGGGAGGACAGACTGGAGGGAGCAGGTCGGGGGTAGGAAACAGATTTAAAATCTAACGTAAACATCTAGATTTCACAACACTGGACACTTTACAGCAAGTATGATGTAACAGCATTCCTCCAAATTCTAAATTAATACAGCCAATCACAAAGGTGATTAGGGAGATGAATAGTCAATGCCTTCCAGAAACTATTCTCCAAGCAACAAATTTCCCTTGCACAATTTAGAAAACACTGATTTCCCATATAATCTGGAAAAATCTTTGTGAAAAGGCAGTCACTCTGATTCTGAAATGTGGCTAAGGAGCAGAGCGAGAGAGAGAAGAGATTCTCAAGCAGACACCATGCTCAGTGCAGAGCCCAACGCAGGGCTCCATCTCACGACCCTGGGATCACAACCTGAGCCGAAACCAAGAGTTGGATGCTTAATGGGCTGTGCCACCAGGCAGCCCCACTTTCTTTCTAGTGTTTGCATAACTCACATACAATACAACATATAGATCTTAAGTGCACAGTTCAATGAGTTCTGACAAATGTACCTGTGTAACCCAAACCCCTCTCAAGAGAGAGAACATTTTCATCACCCTAGAAAGATCCATCAGGGCCCCTTGCTGTCACCCTCATGCAAAACAATCACAGTTGTGATTTCTACCACATAGATGAATTTTGTTTGGCCTAGAACATCATATAAATGTAGTCGTATAGTGAGCACTTTTTCTATTACTTATTTTTGACATTTACCCACAATAAAATGTCTTTCGCTAGTTTACTAATGTTGGGCAGTATAGCAGTTTTTACTGCTTCATTCATTACAGTACTTTTTATCACCGAGCGGTACTCCGTGGTCTGAATAGACCACTATTTGGCATGTTTTTAACAGCCTTCTCTTCGGCTGGAGTGTGCAAGTGCCTAACCAAGACAAAGCAAACAAGAAAGGTGCAGTGTGCAAGGTCAGGTGAAGTAGCCGACTGTTTTCTGTGTGTTTGGGGCCCGACCTCCTGAGTCAGCTTGGTCTTCAGGACCCCTAACACCAACAGTGGCTAAAACTTCGGGTGAATCAAGGAAACTAAGAGAGACTACCCTTTATATCTTCTTAGTGCTATATGTTTGGATCACAGAAACATGAAAAGGGAGAAGCCAACTTACTGAGAATCAGGTACTTGGGATGAATGGTTAGACCAAAGATTTAGGTAACAAAAGCCTTCTTTAAGACCTTAAAGTGTGTCTATGGAGTCCTGCATATAGCCTAGGGTTCTAGGTTATTCCTACCACAAGTGGCTCTTCCGTAAGGGGACTAAGGGAGTTCAGCAGAGAAAGGGAGTGATTCAGAAATACTCCCAGGATTCCCAGTTTCTGATGAGAGAAGGGCACCCAGGAGTGCCATGCAGCTGTGAGGCAGGACAGTCGTTGCGCTCAACTAGGAGATGATACCTGGAGGCTTTGAGGAGAGCCGGTGAGCTCCTGCCAAGAGGGGTACTGGGCAGCACGGGAAAGAGTCCTTACTCTGTGGAACTGTGTAAAGAAGCATCACAAAGGATCCAAATGGCTTCCAAAATGCTTATTCAGGCTTCCCCTGTACATCTGTCACAGCTCACTATGAAATCAAATATGAATACCATTCTAATGACTTGAAACACACCATTTGGGTCAGCCCCTCCCCCCGTCGCTATACAATGCCTGTCCTTTAAAATGAACTAGTCATTTTGGCTCCAACATTCCCATCATCACCAAAAGTGATGCTGGTTACAATCATGCTGAAGGCACACTGGAAACATAAAGCTCTCGGCTCTGGGTTGAGCCTGGTTTGGGTCCAAAAATCATGCGGATAATGTCCTACAAAAAGCTGGCAGGCTCCCTCTCCATTCTTCAGACTAGACACACCGATTTGCTTTCTCTTTTGCCCAACTGTTTTTTCGAGGCCCTTGCAAAGTAAATAATAACAGCTCTCATTTTTGTGGAGCCCTAACTATGTGCCGGTCACTGTGCTTTGCCCATCATTCTTACAGGCCCTTGAGGCAGGAGCTGTTACTCCTCCTCCTTCAGTGATGAGGAAATTAAGAGCTAGCCACAGCTCCTCCCGTCGTCATTCCCATTCCCTGTGTTGCCTTTGCTCGGCCACTGGGTGGTGGGGGCTGGGAGACATAAGAGATGATGCTGAACTAACAGAAAGCAAAATGATCCTCTTCTCTGATCTCCCCTCCTTACATATTTTAATGTTCAGTTTTGTAATTAGGTCAAAGTGAGAGATATCACTGTGGAGAGTGACAGCTCAAGTTGAACCATTATTTCTTAGAAGACCGTTAATTAGACTGACTGACAGAATTCATACTCTTTCTGAGAGCAGTTACAGCACAAGACATCTCATAAATAAAGGCCATTTAGAACATTATCCACAGGAAACAGCTGCAGCTGGCAAGGGAACTTCTGACATTAAGGAAATGCAGAACTTCATGGAATTAGAGGAAGGCAGGAGTCATATATCACAGGGTAACACTATCTTAGCAAGAGTTGGACCATGTTTTCAATAGATACACTTGTTTTACAGCAGTTGGTGCTTGCTTCCTTCTCTTGGGTTTTCAGGAGACAAGCTTGGCATGTTAAGAGCAAAAATTCAAAAGAAATGTGAACTAGACTCAGGGGTATTTACAATTTCAAAGGCTATGAACCTGTGGTATGGTGCAAAGCTTGGGGCTGTTTCACAGTACAGACCTGTGCCGTCCAAAATGGCACATCCTCTCTAACCGCATGTGGTTATGATTTAAGTGCGCAGTATATTAGCCAGATTTCAGACTTAATGGGAAGAAAAGTATGTAAAATCAGTAACTGATAAATTTTGAAATACTGACTGCATGTGAAAATTATAATATTTGGGACATGTCATCCTAAATAAAATATATTATTACAATTACTTTCAGGAGTTTCTTTTTGCTTTTTCATCACGGCTCCTAGAAAATGTAAAATGACCCGTGTTGCCTGCATTTGTGTTTTGCATTGTAAGTCTATGGACAGTACTGGTAACATACTCAGTAACTGAAAAGAGTATTTGATGAAAAGTGATCAACCATCTGCAGTGAAATATGTTCCCTAACAGGTGAATGGAGTAATTTAAAAAGTAAACATGCACACTGCTGTTCTGCTCTGACCCACTGGAGACCTCAGGTAAGCCACTCATTGTTCCTGGGTCTAGCCTCTGCAATGGTTGAGTCACATAATTTATTTATTTATTTATTTATTTATTTTTAAGATATGTGGAGAGCTGGGGGAGAGGCAGAAGGAGAGGGAGAGAATATAGTATCATAAGTAGGCTCCATGCCCAGGGCCAGAGCCTGGTGCAGAGTCCGATGTGAGGCTCGATCTCATGACCCTGAGGTCGGATGCTTAACTGACTGAGCCACCCAGAGCCCCTGACCCGGATAATCTTGAACATTTCTTCTAGCGCTCACATTTTAAGTTTGTGCCAGCTCCTAAGTGTTGTTTGCTCGCGGGTGATGTGAATAATAGTAAAAAATATTTGCAACTCCAATATTGCCTGCTGATCTTTCACAAGCAACACAAACCTTGACTGTCTTTCTGGAGCAACAGCTAAAATTTAATGGCAATAATAATCATTTTTCAAAAAAGATTTTATTTATTTATTTGACAGAGAGGCAGGGAGAGAGGGAATACAAGCAGGGGGAGTGGGAGAGGGAGAAGCAGACTTCCCGCAGAGCAGGAAGCCAGATGAGGGGCTTGATCCCAGGACCCTGGTCTCATGATCTGAGCCAAAGGGAGACGCTTAATGACTGACCCACCCAGGCGCCCCAATAATCATGTTTATAATAGACAGACTGGACTCCCTGAAAGGAGGGACAGTGCCATTTGCCAGTGCACCTGAATAAGTGGGTTTTATATGATAAGATTATATTTCTTTTTTTTTTTTTAAGATTTTATTTATTTATTTGACAGACAGAGATCACAAGTAGGCAGAGAGGCAGGCAGAGAGAAGAAGGGAAGCAGGCTCCCTACTGAGCAGAGAGCCCAATGCGGGGCTTGATCCCAAGACACCCTGGGATCATGACCTGAGCCGAAAGCAAAGGCTTTAACCCACTGAGCCACCCAGGAGCCCCAAGACTATATTTCTAATATGGAAAAACTTAAGAGCTCCTTAACCCAACAGATGCTTACTGAAAGGTGAACCCAAGATACTATAAAATATCCCAGGAGAGGCCAAAGAGAACCAGTTATTCTTTTAGTTCAGATTCTGCCCTATTTCTTTTTATTTTCAAAGCATCGAATAATTTGCTGGAAGCTGTTCTGTATCTCTCAGGCAAATTACACACTTTTTAGATGATTCCAGAGTTTTTCCTTAAAAGGTAAAAAATTTCAATTTAGATAACTCAATTATAACTAATAGGGTAAAGTTGCAACACAAGCAACATAGATAGCATTCATGACCCTGTGAAATATTTGAGCAAATGTATGCTCAAAATCTATGTGTGGAAACAAATTTGGAATTAAGAAATTGTAGGAATAAAGGCCTGCAATGTGTATGGTTGGAAATCTTGCTTACTGTGAAGACCTCCAGAAATATTGCATGAGTTCCCCTGGAAAGAATTCTAGAATTTACATTCCCATTTCTCTTTGTGTCCTGTTATATCTAATTAAAATCTGACACCTTGAACTTCTGAACATGGAGTGACAGTGTGTTTAACTGCCACTAAGATACTCGCCCATTTTGAAGTAGTCCCTGCCTTTATTTACATGGCTCCAGATTCCTTCAGTTGTGACTTTCGGCAGCATGACATTAACGTCACTGATACTGATAAATCTTGCCTGTACCAGAGTAACTCAAGAGATACTTGGTGAGAAAAGGAATGTTAGACAGGCAGGCTCTTTCCCTCTCTTCATCTCTTTTCTTCCTTCCTATTTTTTTTTTTTTTTTTGGTCTATCCATAATCATGCTACTATAATGCATGTCTTTTTTTTTTTTTTTTAACTAACATTGAAGGCAAATTGGAAAATTTGACTGAATTGCTGAAATAAATGGCTTGGGCTTCAGCCCTCCAGACTTTAGGGGAACTTATTTTAAAAAGCAAGAAAGAAGCTCTGACATCACAGAACAACAAAAGGACAGATTGGCCACCTTCACTTCTGAAATTGGTGGAGTGGGAATTGGTCAACCCATGAATGAGAGCAAGTCCTGGTGGGTCTATTGTGCAAGATAACAATTTGACTTGAAAACGGAAAAAATGACCCTGCATTTCTTTCCCTTTGCCATTATCTACAGAAGCACATTTGAAAATGCACGAAGAGAAGCAGATTAAAAAGAATAGCTTCTGGCTGGCTTTTCCTCAGCATTTTATACTTTCATTCCTTTGTTCTTTCCTCTTTCAACCTCATTCCCAATTATTGCAGTGTTCTGGAGGCACTGGGGACAGGACGTCTGGGAAACATAACACATATTAGTCCATCTGCTTTCTCTGCGAGTTCTTTTCAGCATCTTCCCGTGGCAACAGGAAGGATGTGGGCTCCCTTTCAGATTCAAATGAAGCTAATCAGCCCTAGCTCAGGTTGACAACATCATGCTTTTGTTACAGGGTAGCCTGAGAAAGCCAGAACCACCTCCCTCGTGGGGTAACCATTTCATCCCTGGGCTTAAGCTCTTATTTTTGACATTGGATTCCTAGGCCACTCCTCCCCCCAAAAACTGCTGATGCAGTATGACTCAAGTGCATTCTTCCATTAAGAGAATTCTGATTTTCGCAGTTGGAAAGACCAAAGTTTCCAATGTATTTGAAGATGTTTTAAGTTGTGTGGCAAAAGGTTTCCAAAGTGGCAGTGTCTCCTTCTTTCACATTATTTATGAAGAATGTGGTAAGAAAAGCCCACCATGTCTTTCCCCCAAGTATATATTTCTACATGTGGTAAAACAAGAGGTATTATAATCAAATATGGAACTTTGGGTCTAATTCTTAAAATTGGATGCTTTATGACTAATACTTCTACAGAAAGCAAAACCATGGAAGAGAATGTGGTACAGTGTTGGATGAATACCTTATTGTTGAATTTGGGAACTGACTCTATCATCAATTCTATTACCCAAAACTTTGTGATCTTGACAAGTTATTTATCTCCTTTGAATCTCAGCACCATCATCTATCCATCCATCTAGTCATCTGTCCAACACTATGTCCCATTTACTAGGTGCCTGGCCCTTTGTGAGCTTAACAGGTGAATAAGCCACTGTCTCAGCCCTAGAGCAACTTTTGATAAAACAAGGAGAGAAACAATTCTACACAACTGTTACTTGGTAGTTACACAGCGCTAACAGGAGCTCAGAAGAAGAAGAAATCCCTTTCAGTGGAGAATCAGTCAAGACTTCATCAAGGAGAAGCATTTATTTTATTGCTTGAGAGAGGAGCAAGATTTCTAAATGTAGAAATTGATTGGAATATTCTCCACCTCAGGAACATTGGTAGCAAAGATGGCACCAGGGAGTCCAGGAGGCAGGGGAGACTTTTAGGGAACAGTCATGACCCCACTCGGTGGTGTAAGTCTGAGGAATGGGGAGGTGGCTCTGAGCAGACTGTCAGCCAAGGGAACAGGATGGATCTAGCTTGGAGTGTGGAAGGGAGGCCCTGAAGAGCTCTGAGCGAGTAACTTGGTCTGTTATCTCTATGCAGAATGGCTCAGCAAAGGGAGAACCCAGAAGAGGGGCACACAACTAACAAGGAGTTTGGTAGACCAAGCCAATATTAATTAATCTAGATTTAGGAAGTGATGGGGAGGGTTGGGTAGAGGGACACGCAGGGTTGTTGACTGGTGGAATGGTACTGGAGAACTTGGTTTCTCTCTAACGTTCTAGCGGACATATTCTGGTACTGAATAGGTTAGCACATGTGAGGAAAATTGTTGAACCAAATGCCCACAAAACGAGTAAAAACAGCTTTGGATAAAGTTCAGTCCTATTTCCATATTTGAAATCTCAAACATTAATTGGTTTTGTTAAATAGATTGGTCTTACGGAAAAAGCATCACGGAGTGCTAGATGAAAAAAGCCCAGTTTGGATCATCCCATGAAAGTGTTTCAGTATTTGGTTTGATCCCGCCTATAGGATAGGGACGGTTAGCCCATTTTCTATTTTGAAAGGAATCAGAGAAATGTGGTTCTTTATGGACTTTAGCAGTGGATCATCCAAAAAAGCTTCTCACATTCCCTTGGGAGATAGGAAAACGTGGACTTGAGACCAAGGCAATGAAGGGAATGATAATATTTAAATGGGGCTGATCAATGAATTCGTGTCCTCTCAGAAGGTAGACTCCAAAGGACACAGAACAGGGCTCTGAGCCCTTCAACAACTTTGCCAACATCTTAGATGAAGATATGGAAAAATTACCTGATAAAATACTCAGATGAGTTTGGAGGGGCAGGAAATGTTAGGTGACATATCTTGCTAGGCCAGGGTAATAGGGCCAGAACTGAGATGATAAAATTAGTGAAGGAAAATGTGAGGGCCTGAAAAAAATATGTTGCATAACTACAGGAAGGTGGGCGTGTGGTTTGAGCAGCAGCACGTGTGAACAAGATTTGGGGGGTGCTAGCTGAGTAATTTCAGTTTGAGTCAATTGTTTGACATGGCACAGGAAAGTCAGTGCGATCTAATGCCGTGCCTACTGAAACAGCATTAGGTTTGGCCTCACTTAAGAGAAGGTTTCAGAAACAGAAAGACAGGAACTTTTATTATATAAACGTGTTGGGTAAAGTTACTTAACAAACCTAGCTTGACTTAACCAAGAGAAGAAGTTTTGCTGGTTATCATGAGGGTCCTCCCCTCAGTCAGGCTAAGCTAAGGAGGTTAACAGATCACAAGGAGGAGCTGTCACACTAGAGGCTGCACTGACTCATTCTTAGCAAATCTGAACTCTTGAGTCTTTAAATTGCAACAATAATGAACTTTTAGGCACCACAAGACAGACACCATTTCAAAGGGCAATGGTGTCCCTCTCTTCCTCTTTAAGTAAATGCTAAGCATTGTATTAAATAATGAAGATATTGTGTGTCTGTTTGAAGGTGGGACTCTTTAACTGTCTGAATAGTTCTGGGCACCAAGCTGGGGTTTGCTTTCCCTGATGGTTGGAGAGGATCATGAGGGAAAGGGGGTAGAATGCCCATGATTTATAGCCAACTCCCTGCAAGCACAATAGTGTACTATTCCCACAGTGGGAGGAGGTCTTCTGACACCTCTTACTATTCCCTCTGTGTATAAGTTGTGAATTCTAAAACTTCCAAACAGAACACTTACTTTATGTCAGCGAATTGGCATAATTTCTAAACAAAGTTGGATTTTTTTTTTTAAATATATAAAAGGAAATCTATTGCTGTGTATTGTTTCCCTTCCTCCTATAGCTGCTGCTGATCTTCAGGGCAAGGACTGCATGGATCTTGGTGTACAGTTTAGAACAAGAGACAAGAGCCATAAATCTCTCATCTCAACTATTTCTCTTGGGAGAGAGAAATTCCTATATGATGTGGTCAGTGGGTTTTAGCCTCAATGTAGCATATTTTTCTGAGGGGCTTCCCTAGTCATTATCAAATAAGATATTTTCAAAACATATATATATAGAGAGAGAGATACATACACACATTTACACATATGTGTGTGTGTACAATTTGAAAGTCTCTCAAGCCATGAGTATATAGAATCTAGAACTTGTCCAGAAAATAAGGGATATTGAAAAGACCTGAAATTATGTTGGGACAAACTAATACAAAAACTGAAAATTGTTTGGCTCTAAGCAAAAGAAGACGTTTAAGCAGTCTTAAAAAAAAAAAAAAACAACCCAACCTGATGGGTTGTTACATAGAAGAATATTTTCTTATGACTTGTTTTAATGATGAGAACTTCCCAAAGATTGTAGAGACTATGTGACACTGGAGATGTCCCAGCAGAATTTGGATCAACAGATACTGGTTGGACTAGATGAACATTAAGGCTCCTTGAAGCACAGTAGCTCTTCTCTTCCCCCCTGAAATGGCCCACAGTGGAAATCTAAAAAGGTAATCTGAAGGTGGATGCCTTGAGGCCAGGGCTTCTGAGAAACTAGATTCATAGTTACTTAGAAGCTCAAGAAGGGAATCCATGTTCTGAGAGAAAGAGGACGGTACCAGCGAAGGACTCTTTGACACTCTTCCATGATTAAAGCAAATTGTCAGAACTGTAAGGACAGAATGACAAACATAGTGGGAGATTTTAACAATACCTCTCTGAATGACTGGTGAATTAATAAGTCCATAAAAGACTTGAACAACATGATTAAGAGGTTTCATCTAATGGGTATATTTTTAGAGTTCTATCTTACCAGCACCCATCAGTGAATATGGATTTAAAAAAAAACATACATAGATTGTTTTTAAGAAATCGATCACACACTAGGCTATGAACCAAGTCTCAATAAATTTTGTGGAACTGGTTTCACATAGAAAACATTCTCTAACAACAACAGATTTTTAAAAGTTAGACTCCTAAACAAAATGGTTACTTAAAAACTCTCACTTGTTTGGGGATTTAAGATGACACGGCTAGTATCTCATGAATCAAAGAAGAAACAATTATGGTAATGATGACATTCTTAAAATTGAGTGATGATGAAAATATTCTGTAATACCACTGGGAAGATTCCACTAACAATGTACTTAGAGGAAAATACTTAAATCTGATCCTAGGAAAGAAAAAAAGTTGGAAAATTAATGAGTAGTCAACTCAAGAGGTAAGAAAGTGAACGAGAGTAAATGCAAAGAAAGTGGAAGAAGGGACTAACGAAGTATAGAAACTAATAAAATCAGTAAACAAAGATATACTAGAGAAGATTAACAAAGAAAAAACCTGCTTATTTGAAAAGGTTGACAGGCTAATCACCAAAATCGATCAAGAAAAACACAGGGAATACTCCAAATAATATTGGGAATAAAAGAGAATAAAACTATAGGTACAGCAGAGATTAAAAAATAAGGGTGTACTATGAATAACGGTATGTCATTAAGTTTGAAAATTTCAGTAAGATGAAGAATTTCAGAAAAATACGGTCCTATAACCATTGAAGAAACTGACATATCAGTTAAAAATCTACTCGTCTCTTCATCAAAGAAAACAAAACCAATAAGCACTAGGTTCAGATGGTTTTGGAGAAAAAAAGATGCAAGTTTCAAAGATGGAGACTGGAAAAGCACTAGTATAATCTTATTACCAACACCAGACAAGGGCAGAAGGGAAAAGGGAAAATTATAGGCCAATTTCAGATATTAATACAAATAAAAATCCTAAAAATACATTAGCAAATGAATCCAATAGTGCACTGAATATATCATGGCTAACTTGGATTTTTACCAATAATGCAAGGGTGATTTAACTTAAGAAAGTTGCTGACAGCAAGTTCCCCATTATCAGATTAAAAGAGAAAAAACCCCTTGATCTTATCAATGGACACAGAAAAAGCACTGAGTAAAATTCAACACTTATTTGTGATTTTAAAAAACAGAAACTCTTAGCAAAGTAGGATCAGAAAGGAACTTTCTTAACCTAAAGTGTATTAACCAAATCCCAATGGTAAGCATCATGTTCAATGATGAAATGTTAGTTAGCAGCCTTCCCTTTAAAATTAAGAACAAGTCGAGGTGTGCTCTCCCTATTCTGCTTAACACTGTACTGTGGGTCCTACACAAAGTGGCAAAATAAGAGAGAGAGAGAGAGAGAGAGAGAGAGAGAGAGAAATAAATAAATAAATAAGTGTTGGAATGGGAGAACTAAAACTCATAATTATTTATGGATGTCACTGATTATATGGACCAAAGAGAAATTGCAGATAAACTATCAGAGTTGGTAAAATGCCTTAGCAAACTATTAGTTCAATATGAAAAATTCTGTTCCTATGCACGGGTAACAGTTAAAGTAATTTTTTTCAAAGAACTAGAACACTTACTTTTCTTGACCTTCATTTCCTTTTCCTTTTTAAAGCTTTTATTTATTTACTTGAGAGAGAGAGACAGAGAGTGTGCGAGCGCATGCACGTGCAGGAGCAGGCAAAGGGAGAGGGAGAAGCAGACTCCCTGACAGGAGAGCTCAATCCCAGGACCCCAAAAGCATGACCTGAGTCGGAGGCAGCCGCTTAACTGACTGAGCCACCCAGGTGCCCCTTGACCTTCGCTTCCTGCTCTTTGATGTGCACCTCATTCAGATAAGCATAGGACGATAAAAAAATTATTCAGAAAAACAAGTAACCAATTATATTGCAAAACTATGAGAAGCAGACAGCACAATTTCATGGAAGGCTTACAGGATTCCTTTCTATTCTATGGTTCCCACAGAAAAATTCCACTTGAAAAAAATGGGGCGTTGTAGATGGGGTTACCTTGAATCATGGTGAATCACATGTGTTACTGGAAAAGAAACATAAACAGGAAGTTCCAGGCCTCTGCAAATCAAACTCTGCCTCAAAGGAAAAATAAGGTTGCCACTTCTCTTCCACACAGCTTACAATAAAGTGAGCAGGAACCAGCCCTTCAAATAGCATCCCGCGTCGGGAAGGAGACAGTTATCTTGAAGAGAGAGGTGCGGGCAAGAGGTAGGTAGAGGGAGAGAGTTAAGAAGTTCTTCATCTACATGAAGATAATATTGAGGGTTACTTAAAAAAAATTTTTTAAACTGAAATTTCACTATATCAAGCACAGGGTATTTACATTCTAAGAACTATCTACTTCAACTAAGACCCCTAAACTTATTCTACATTTGGTAGATCCATCAGCAGGGGGCTTGGTCTGCTTGTGTTTTCAATACTCTTAGAGCAGTATACTATGGCACAAACAATGTTTCTCCACTCAGGGGTTGATTATCATTTTGATAAAGTGACAACAAAAATGAGATAAAACTTCCTGAAGAACTTTTATGTTCACTTGGGTCTGACTGGGCAAGTCACTCAATAAAAACAAGGTTATCTGAAAATACTATAGTATGATGTTGTTTTTAAAAATGGTTAGAACCTAAATCACTGGAAACAACCAAAATAAGCAAAAAAAGAGGCTGTTTTCCTATCTGATTAGATAAACTATGGCACATTCTTATGGTGGGATAGGAGATAGCACTGGAGTCATACTCTAAAATAACCTTATCGACACACAAAAGTATTCATGGTATATTGCCAAGTTGTAAAAATAAGATCTAAAACATTAAGTGCAATCACTTTTAAAAAGTTCTGAGTTTGGACATTGAACAAAAATACTAGCAACGTGTATGATTATTTCTGAGTGAGTGATGGAATTAATAGTGACTTTTGTTTTGTCCTTTATGCTTTCCTGTATTTTCTAAGTACTCTACACTGAGGGTGTGTATTAATGTGGATATTATTTTTAAAAACTCACCCTAATGACACTTGTGACAACATGGATGGACATTATGCTAAGCGAAATATGCCAGACACAGAAACACCAAATACCATATGATTTCACTTGTATGTGGAATCTAAGAACAAAACAAAACAAAAAAAATGAACAAATATACGAAGAAAAAGAAACAGATCCATAAATACAGAAAATAAACTGGTGGGTGCCAGAGGGGAGGGGTAGGGGGGATGGACAAGATAGGTGAAGGGGAGTGAGAGGTACAGGCTTCCAGAAAGGGAGTGAATAAGCCATGGGGATGCAAGGTACAGCACAGGGAATACAGTCAGTGGGACTGTAATAACGTTGTGTGGGGACAGGTACTTGTGGTGTACAGAGAAGTTGAATCACTATTTTGTATACCTGAAACTGTGTAACATTGTATGTCAACTACATTTTGATAATTAATAAACAAATAAATAAAATTGTCCATAATAAAGTACCTAGAGTTCTGCAGCACAAACTTCTGGAGCTCTCCGAAAACACTCAAACTTAGCACAGCTTTGTGGCAGCCAAAACAACCAACAGAAACAGTGTCTACTCACAGTCGCACTGGAGGATCTTTTCTTACTCTTGTTCCACCACCCGAGTGGTGGTAGTTGGGCTGCGGTATATCAGGGGCCCCAGGAGACACTGAAAAAGCTCAGTGCCCATCCCAAGGAAGGGTCTGCTTCCCTCAGCTTCCCCTCCTTTAGCGCAGAGCCCCGAACTCAGCATCTGCAGCTGCAGGACCTTAATGAGAATTCGGGGCATGGGCAAAAGTTCCACTTAACCACACTTCACTGTTGCTTTCCTGCTCAGCACTCTCCTCAGCTCTCCAGCTCGGCTTCCAAGCCTTCCACAGTAGGGCCCCACACGTCTTCCACCGATCTCCCATGGCCCCCGCACAATCTCCACCCAGGACGGTGCATGTCTCCACGCTACCGTCCCTTGGAGTTCCCACACCCCATTCACGTGCCAGGCCCCAAGCTGATCTTACCCTCCAGAAGCCTTCCTTTTAGCTCCTCCAGCTCACATGGATCTCCCAGTCTCTCAGCTCCTTGGCTTATCCCCCACACTTGATCACATGGGGGTGGGACATTCTCATTGATTCACTGTTTCCTGTGCATGGGAGGGTAGGCCAAGTCCCAACCAAGTCCCAACAATCAAGGGAGAACCCTGATTCTCCCTCTTGCCTTCTCCCAACTCTCAGCATGGGGCTGCGACACGGTAGGCTCTCCCTTCCAGTCTGTCTGTTTGCCTGCTTCTTTCCCTCTTTCTGCTTGTCCCATGCTACAGAGCAGAGCACGACATCTTCCCTGCTCATTTTTCTAAGCTTCTATCTCTAGGTTTCCTCTGATGTCTTTGGCTCTTGTTTAGCTGCACTAATGGATGGCAAGTCACTAACGCAGACGATTCACGAGGGTGCCTGGTGCTCTTGCCTTCTCACGCCCAGGCACCCCCACGGTGCTGCACGCATTGAGGACTAGGTCTCTTTCAGTTCCTCCCTCGCTCTTCTCCTTGCTTTTCAGGACTTTAGTGGGTTACATTACCCGTTCATCTCTTTGCCACTCATTCAACTCCGCGTTACTGAGTGCCTGCTGTGTGCTGGGCACTGTTGCTTAAACTCACACTTGGCGGTCTGTTTCCTCCACTAGACGGGAAGCTCCCTGGTGGAAAATGTTATCTGTTACAATTATTTAAATGTCCAGACAATCTAGCAGTGTGCTGATAAAGTGTTTGGAAAAAATATATGTATATTTTAAAGATTTTTAATTATTTGACAGAGAGAAAGGACAAGCAGAGGGAGAAGGAGAAGCAGACTCCCCACCGAGCAGGGATCCCGACCTGGAGCTCGATCCCTGGCCCCCGGATCATGACTTGAGCAGAAGGCAGACCCTTAGCCGACTGAGCCACCCAGGAGCCCCAAGGGTTTGGAAAATATTAAACTGAAACTAGAAAGAGAAAAGGAATGAAGCAGAAGGCTACAGTTTCATTCTATAACTCTCCACTTTGTGGTTTGACTGCAGAGATGGTGTAAAGACAAGGAAAAACTCCCACTCTAGCAGAATGAGTAAAGCCTTTGCTTCTTCCTGAGTTTAAAGCAGACAAAACGGGACAGTGATGTAGGTGAAGGCAACCTTTAGATAGCAGAATGGGTTACAAATATGAAGCACCGTTGTCATCATGATACGCGTTATCTATACCTGGATATGGGAAGTTTGATCCCAAACCATAAGCAACGAAGTCACCCCATTTCGCAACTTCCTGCAACCAGCAGCAGAACACAGCCTGAAAAGAAAGCTGATAGCCTGACGAGCCCAAATGAAAGAAAAAATGAGCAAGAACAGCCACAAACCCAAAGAAAGAACAAACCCCACTGCTGGGAGCAAGAAAACCTCTAATTGCCTCCACACCCCTGCTTACTTCCATCTGCTCCCGTTTAAGCCCAACGACACGGCTCCTTGCAGCTGCGGAGAAGAAAGTAAATGCGTTCAGAGTGTCTGGACGGCTGCAGCAGGCAGGAGCCCACAATACGGACGGAAGATTCACAAGCAAGGCTAAACAGCAAAGAGGACAACAGATTCGATGTTTGTCATGCAAAACTGAGCAAACAACCTCTCAGAGAACACACGAAATGATAATGGAAATCATTGTTGGGAGGAGGGCAGCAGTAACACGCGTGGGCAGGAATGCCGCAGTGGCGCTTCGGAAGTAGCCGGGAGCCTCCCTGGGGCAGGGAGTCGGAAGGGTCCTGGGCTGCAATAGGTTTCCTATGCAGAAGGGACCAGAAGCGCAGGCAGCCACACTCCTTAGCGTGCTGTAACCCAGCCTTGACAAAACTCCCCAGTGGTGATCTGAGTTTTTAGAAATGCTAACCTTTGGATTTTGGTGTCATTTTGATCATTTCTCCCCTGCTGTCCCTACCTCAAGCTCACCAGTCCCAGTTCTCAATGTTTCTGGGCTGCCCCATGCTCAGGAATTTCCCCTGTGCCCCCACAGTCTGAAGGATCCCCCTAAGGAGCAATTAGGTGGTGTAAAGTCGCAGCATCTTGGAGAAGAGGCCATTTTTAGATAATGAGATGGAGGTGTACAGATGCAAAAAAGACGTGGTCATACCACCAGCTAGTGGCAGGTATATGAGCCCTCATCTCATACTTTACAATATATCACACACGGGAGAAAAGGGAAACCAATGCTTAGGGACATTAGCTATTCGTAGTGACACTATGTTAGGTGGCTTCACATACTTTTATCTGAGCTCCAACCTTACAATAATCCTATGAGCTGGGCTCAAAGAACTTCGGCACTTTTCCTCAGTCTTAACAGCTAGGAATGGGAGAAGTTGGGGGTCCACATCCAGTGTGATTACAAAGCCTGTTCTTCCTTCCAGCCAGGACTGCCTAAGCATTTCAGGATAAAGGAAGCTGAGGAACTAGTTAACTTAAGGGACAGGTACCTTTTGAGAGCTTTAATTTCTGTTCAGGGCAGAATGAAAGGAGAATAGTATAATGGTATGAACATCAGGGTCACATGGGCCCCAAGACTCAATCAGAATTTTGGAAATCAGTGGGAAAGGTGGATACTAGAAACTTCTTGGTTTCCTTATGTGACTATAGTTTTGCAATTTGTGGGGACCCTGGAGGATTCTGGTGGTGACTTTCCTATCTCTAAGCAGCTTCCTCCTGCAGAGCAGGCTAAAGCTAGAAGGGCAGGTTGGGTAATGCCAATGTCAACCACGCTTGGGCTACTGGGACACACAGGGTTCTCTACAGGAGTGGGAAGGGGCCTGCTGGCTATACCTTCAGCAATGAAACACCCTCAGGAATCCCTTGAACAGAGTATCTTTACATCCAACCATTGCTCCCAACAGAGCACAGGCTGCTCAGCAGTTCCTGGCCAGGCCAAGTAAGGTGGGGCCTGTGTTACACAATGGAATGCTGTGGGCCGCTCTATTTCTGATGTAGTATAAAAGAAATTGATTATGTCTTCCCATGAGAAGGAATGGCTTCAACAGGCAAGTTGAATATGCATAAAATGTTCCTCTGGGTAAATGATGGAATCCCACCCAAGGGCCATAACTGGAAAAGAGGACCGTCCATCATTATATCGAGCTCTAGCTTTCCATGAGCCGCAATGGGGTGGGGTGGGGGGGCGGCTTCTGAGCTGTCAGCTCACTGGCACCATCCCCGGAGGCTCTGTTTCTGCAGGGATTTTCAAAGTATTCTTGGACCTCACCAGTCAATGTCAGTTAAGTACACCTCCAAGCGATTTCTATCCCTGGCCTGACATTTCTAAAATTAAAATTCAACTAAGTCTCTACTCTGTCTCTTTGAGAAGACATGACTAGGATGGGTAACTGAAAATAGCTTGTGTGTTTTGTCCACTGTTCGATGGGTAAGACAAAGTATGCTTCTGTTGGAATTCCCCTTCAACATTTTATTGTGAAAAACTGCAAATATGTAGTTTTAATAGTTTTACATTATCTACCTAGTTCTAACATTAACATTATACTGTATTTGCTTTAGCATACAGCTATCCATCTCCCCAGACTGTAAAACTCTCATATCTGCACATTTAGTAAGTTTACATTGAACATGAACCTAGCTTCTAACATTAACATTATACCATATTTACTTTATCATATAGTGATCCATCTACCCAAACTAAAACTTATCTATGCATTTTTTATGGCCCTTATTCTCCTAAGGTGCAGCTTGGGGGAAAAGCAACGGCTTTCAGACACGTCTGGCCGTGAACCCCTGCTCGAGCACCTACTAGCTGGGAGACTGCACACGTTTGATTTCTTAGCGCTTCAGTTTCCACAGTTATAAAATGTGGGGAAAAATGCCTTGGGGTGTTGTGAGGATTAAATGCCATATGGTGGGGGAAACACCTGTAAGGACATGGAACCATGTTTTAGTTCAGAGACAACGCATGAGCATGACACACGCGTGTGCTCTCTATCTTTTTTCTATGAAACAAAACTGCAAAGTCAAAAAACAGTAACAATAATCTAGGTACAGACGAAACAAGAATGGTAGAATGTGGGTAACTGTGGGAGCTGGGTGAAAGATTCATGGGGGGGGGGTTGGCCCTTTAGGCTACACTGTTTACTTCCTATAAATTCAAAAATTTCCATAATAGAACAAAATATTTTTTTTCAAAGATTTTATTTATTTATTTGACAGACAGAGATCACAAGGAGGCAGAGAGAGAGGAAGGGAAACAGGCTCCCTGGCGAGCAGAGAGCCCGATGCGGGGCTTAATCCCAGGACCCTGGGATCATGACCTGAGCCGAAGGCAGAGGCCCTAACCCACTGCGCCACCCAGGTGCCCAGAACAAAATATTTAAAAAAAATGAACTCATCACTGGATTTTGTCAGGAAAAAAAAAAAAAGGCATCCTATATTGGAAAGACTTAATAAGAAACCTCTGAGAAAGTAATAAGGAAATGATGACACGGCAGTTAATAGTACAGGTTTAGGGAGGCCCTGGGTCATTTCACTCTCCCGGATGGGAGGAGAAGCAGAAGCAAAGGGCTTCAGGATTTTGTAGACACTCCCCAGGTGACTTGGTTCACTAAGGGGTGAGAACCTTCGTCCTGGCAGAAAAGTGTGAAACCACACTTTCCAACAGATTATTGGTGAGAATAAATACTTAGCATAATGCAACACTTGTGGCTCCAGCTAATCCGCAGGCAGACGATGACGGAGCCTCTGATCTAGCAGAATAAGAACTATTCGTAACCCAGCAGCCTCCCTCTGTAAGTCGGGGGTGGGTTAAGGAAGGACCCAATTAGACTGCATTCTCCCATGCTGCCTACCAAGGGTCTAAACTGGTAGAGCTGAGGACTTCCTTAGCAGTTTTCAGAATTGGGGACCTGGGGAAATCTGGAGGAACCAAACAAAACACCCGTGGACAGTGTTTAGCAGAGAAGTAAAAGGAAAGACTTCATTTCTTTCTTTTAAAACAAAAATGTCCCCCTCCTGTTCTCGTACCCTGATTCCTTCCCTTCCCTGCTGTGGGTCAATGTCTTTCCCCTTCACTGGCAGCCAGGTGCCAGGAGAGGCTGCGAGGGCATTGCTCTGCTCAGGAGACGGTGTGTGTCTCCTGGAGCCCTCGAAGTGGCAGCGGGGGGGCTCTGGGGGGTGAAGGCAGCTCTACTGGGCCTGCTGGGCAGGGCTCCCACAGGTGAGCGACAAAGCCATCTGCTGCTCTGTGGGCTTTCTGTATGACCGTGGCAAAGATGCAAGCTAGTAACAGAGCACAGAGGGGCATGCGCGCGCGCACACACACACACACACACACACACACACACTCCCTCAGAGGAGTTGGAAGTATTTTTATACGTATATATAAGTATTTATATATTGACTGAATAGTGTCCCCCCAAAATTCATATACTGAAGCTCTAACCCCCACTATCATGATATTTGGAGATAGGTCTTTTAAGGAGGTAGTTAAGGTTCGATGAGGTCCTAGGCTAATAGGTCTGCCCTCGTGACAAGAGGAAGTGATACCAGGGCTGTGTCAGTACAGAGAGGCCACGTGAGGACACAGTGGGAAGGTGGCCACCCGCAGGCCTCCTTGCAGACAAGAGAGGCTTGACCAGGAGAGGCCTCTCTGAGCACCTGTGCCGACAGAGAGACACAGTGTCGGGTGAAGAGGGGATTTTTCCAGCCTGAGGGCCTGGGAATAAAGGGCATTTAGGATGAGCCTCGCTCGTGGCAGACTCTAAGAGATGGGAGGAAAGCATGCTGGAGGAGGAGAGTGTCCAAGGCCCACTGAGGGCACAGAGGCGGCTTGCTTTGGTTGTGGGATGACTATTAAGTGTAAGGGCAGATGTGGCAGAAAGGTAAGTCAGACAGAGGAACGGTGAAGGGCCTTGAATATCAGGTTATGACGTTTCTTTCTCAGAGGCTAATGAGAACCCTGAAAAGTTTTTCAACAAGAGGATGACAAAAATTGATATATATGCTAACAAGGGCAGAGTAAAGAGGCCGGACATGGCATAAGCATTTAACAGTGTCAGGTATCACTTGATCACCACATGTTATCTCCCGTGATTCTCGACTCCCACTTCAGAAAGTAGGAAGGCAAGGTTCACAGAGGTGAAGTGACTTGCCCAAGACCCCACAGCTCATTCGCAGTGGAGAGCTCGGATTTCAACCCTATGTCCAGCACCAAAGTGAATGCCCTATCCATCCTGCCATTTATAGCCCTAAACCCAGTTCCCATGGCTTCATCTACTTTCCCTGCAACCAGAATGGCTACTTAACGGAACACACACTGGAAGGCACATTTTGTTTAGGCTTTGGAAATAGGAAGAACAAGAGCAAAAACTTCCAATGCACAGGGTACCTCCGGAAATCTTATTCAGCTTTCTAAAAAAGGCAGTAAGGGAGCTAGTTCTCGTCCTCCCATGTCACAACAGAAAGCTACAAATGTTCCTGTTATGCTCAGCGGTATCAAAGTAACCAATGATGGTAATTTGCATAGAAGCTGCAAAAATGTGTAGGGAGAGCAGTTGCCCTGGGTGAGCTGACACCCTGCACTGAGAATATTTTTTTCAATGCAGTGTCAACAGCTCCTCTCAAATACTCTTTGCTCCCCAACTCCTGAAGGAGCAGCCAGTACCCAGGAAAACACAATGCTGTGTCCCGGATCTGCTGGAAGGACAGACTTGGTAAGGGATGCCATGATCATTTCTTTTTGGCTCAGTGGCTCATCCAAAACCTCAGCTACATTGAAAAGTGAAAAAGAATAAAAAACTGGGTTAGCAAGAAGAGTTACTGTTCTTGAAATATAAAAGTCAAATCATACCGTGACACACACCATCAGGAACTACTTAAATATTCTTAAATGCACTCTCCTTCAAGGGCAAATATTTTTAGTGTTTAGGAAGCAATACTTACAGAGGTAACTTGGGTGCTATTTTGAAAATTACACACTACTATTATTATCCCAAGACGCAGCGGTGTATAACAGTTTGTCGGGGGTGAGGCAAACGACTGAAGGAATCAATTCAATTCAGCACACCTACTGTGTGGCATGCCTACTGTGTCAGGCACTGGGACAAGATAGAGCAGGATAGACAAACTGAAGACTACGAAAGCTTGTGGAAATCACTGTAAAAACAATTGATGACATAATGACTTTTTTTTTTTAAATTAACTTTGGAGCCAAATAACCAAATTTTGAGAGCCATTCCTTTGTAAAACAGGCATAATATTTTCCACTTCCTTGCCTAATCATGCCCCAGGACTCATGTTCTGTGGCTTCTCTGTGAAATTTTCCCAGGACTGCCTACCACATTCTACTTTTAAGAAGGAAGGGGGGTAGAGCTGGGAATGTGTGTGTGCGCACATGGGTGTGTATTTGTTGGGGGTCTTCTTTTCCTTTTTTGCTCTATAGATATATCACACTTTCCATTTTGCATCCTCATTGGTGGATACTGGTCTCACCCATAAAACAAAACCCTTGTCAAAGTACTGGGTCTCAATGTACCTCTGTTTTCCCAAGGCAGAAACAATGCCTAGCACTGCTCCTTAAATGTTTACTGAATGAATGAATGCTTGTTTTGACTGTGGGCTTTATCTCGGAGTCTAGTTTGGTAGTCAAAATATTCTCCATGGTGGGTGTAAACAATTTCAAAAATCTCAATGCATGCATATAAATATACTTCGGGATATTAAGTTTGATAAGGTATAATTTACACATGGCAAAGCTGTCCCTGAATTTTGACAAATGGACGCAACTGAGTAAGAGTGGGTTTAATATACTGGTTTGGGTCCCTGTCCCCAGGGCTTCTGACAGTGAGGCCTGGGACCAAGTTTTTTAACATCTCCTAACGTGATCCAGATAAGAAACCTTGAAGTAGATGAAGCTCTGCCTTTCCATTCCATTCTAGATTTCCTTTCCTTTCCTCTGTCCCTCATCCATCACTCTCAGTCAACTATTAAGATTGAAGATGAAACTGAAACATTTCTAAACTGAGGCAACTCAGCCACTTGCCTGGAGTCAACTATGATTTCTGGTTGTAGAGCAGAAATACAGCTAGTAAATGATATTTTGAAATGAACACAAGATATCTGCTTAAAGAAATAAAAATGCCTTTGAATCAGAGTGAATAAAAGGGCTGTGATTTAAATGGGGACTGAGGGGTGCCTTGGTGACTCAGTGGCTTAAAGCCTCTGCCTTCAGCTCAGGTCAAGATCCCAGGGTCCCGGGATGGAGTCCCACATCGGGCTCTCTGCTCAGGAGGGAGCCTTCTTCCTCCCTAACCCCCGTCTGTCTCTCTGCCTACTTGTGATCTGTCAAATAAATAAATAAAATCTTTAAAAAAAATGGGGACTGAGTACTGATGTAGGAAAGGGTGGGGGGGAGGTGATAGAAGAAAACTGCCCTTATAAAATACATCGTTTTGATTCCAAATGCAACCTTACACCTAAAGATTCAGGGGCCCTGTGAATAGGAGAGATTGACACAAGGTCAAAACCTAAGGAATACAGAGTTGAAGGAAAATAGGGGAAACTCATTTCTCTGGTTTGATGGAGTCATCCTTCAATGACTGGAAGAGGCCAGAGGATGAGAAAAAGGCATTATCCTTTCTATCCTTTATTTAATGGAGATTGTTGGAAGATGTGGAGTCTGGCCTCTAATTAGGAATATGGGACAATCTTTACACTATTCAAATTTCTATTTTCACAGTTCAGCATTTCCATTTGGGTAAAGTCCATCATAACAAACTCCAGGGACCTGTCACCCTTCTTCTGTCATCCCCCCCCCCACCCCAGGATTGTATTATAATCTAATACTTTAAGCGACAGGGTCAATGTCCAGGAGACTTGACATTTAGCAGAAATGGAATCTGACCTTTATTAATGTTTCATTTTGAATAATGTTCTTGGTTTCATTGTGAATAATGCTCAAAGTGGGACTGATGTATTGACTAGTATTTCACTAATAAAAAAAAAAGAAGAAGAAAAAGAAACCATCATGAATCAAAACAAAGGTATACCTGGTGTTAAAACAGCTAAAAAATGTATAATGCTTACTTGTTCTGCTGAGGTCCTGGGAGATTACAAGTCTGCACGAATTTTAAGAATCCATTGATTAGAATGGGTCTTTCAGTGAAGATGAATTAAAAAAAAAAAAATCACCCTGGGTTTGCAAAATGCCCCGGAGTTACCCCCTCAGAGAAAGGACATCATGGAAAGTGCTGTGGAGACATTTGGAAGCGTGCTTTACACTGTCATTTACAAGGCCGGGGATGTGGGTCTCACCAGCTTCCAGGACTGGAAGAAAAATGCTGAGCTGGCTGTTATGGCCAAACCCAGCATCTCCCTGTAATTAGACTTAGCTGGGGGAAAAAGTGGCACACAGAGGATAGAAATATGTGGCCTCAGACTGGTGGGGAGGACAAGAAAGCTGATTAAGTTTCTCTCAAGAGAGTCAATTAAAGAATCTTGCTGGGTGTGGCCTTGGACTGCTTTGCAGCCCAAAGAAGTAGCCATGAGCCACACAGAGAGCTTGAAATGTGCCCTGTCTAAACTGAGATGTGCCATTAGGTGTTACATACACACTGAGATTTCTAAGACAACCCACAGATATGTCAATAATTTTTTTTTTTTAATTTGACAGAAAGAGAGGTCACAAGTAGGCAGAGAGGCAGGCAGAGCACAGGGAGAGGGGGAAGCAGGCTCCCTGCCAAGCAGAGAGCCCAAGGTGGGGCTCGATCCCAGGACCCTGAGATCATGACCTGAGCTGAAGGCAGAGGCTTAACCCACTGAGCCACCCAGGTGCCCCTCAATAATTTTTAATACGGATTGATGCTATAATAATTTAGCTATATCTTAGGTTAAAGTGTATTATTAACATTAATTTCACCTATTTCTTTTTACTTTCATTTAACATGGGTACTGGGAAATTTTAACTTATACATGCACTTTGCCTTCTATTTCTATTGGACAGCATGGATTCAGACCTTCATTTCTTCACTTGTTAAATGTTCCTGGCAGTGGGAAGCTGGGTCATGGAGGGTTAGCAATGGAAGAAACACCGTGTGTGTCTGTGGGACGAGGGTCATGCTGGGGTGAGGCACTATGGTTTGTACTTGCTGACTAAAAACTAACTTCAGGAAATGTGAGGAGGAATCACAAGAGACCCAAGCTAATTAGGTCTGACCTAGGCCCGACTCAATGTGCCGGTGCCTCAGGTTGTTAATCTGTAAAATGGGAGGGCAGGACTAAATTCCTGCAGGATGAAGTAAGACCAGAGAGGGCCTCTACCTGCAATTGTTTCCCCGTTACTCCAAACTCAAGGATAATTTCTCCTACAAATGATTAGAGTTAACTAATTGGTCCTTGGCCTTGGCCAACACACTGTGACAACTGAGGCCCATTCTAAGGAGCCCTGCTATCCATCTGTGTCAGCTCTGCTCCAGTTCTCCTCATGGGAACAACACACAGTTCCTTCCGCTGCACGTTACTGTAGTTAAATACACACAAAGAACGAGGAGTGTGAGGTGGGTGAAACAGACAGGCTTCGTCTCCTTGGTAAGGACTCAGAGAACAATTATAATATTTTTTGGAAGATTTTGTTTATTTGAGAAAAAGAGAGTGGGAGAGAGAGAGCACGAGCGGGGAGGATGGACAAAGGCAGAGGGAGAAGCAGACTCTTCTCTGAGCAGGGAGCCCACCTCGGGACTCGATCCCGGGGCCCTGAGATCATGACCTGAGCCGGAGGAAGACGCTTAACCGATAGAACCACGAAACCGAGAGGTGCCCCTCAGACAACAGTTTCAAACAGAAAAATCCTACAGATGATATTCAGAGGGAAATGTGTTTGCTTTCGTTCAAAGCCACAGATGAAATATCCACGACTGTGCTATTAACCTACTAATTAAGAAATACGAGGATTTGTAATAATATATCAGTTAAAGAACACGTCTACAAAACCCAACTTTCCCCCTCTTCAAAAACCAAACACCCCTCAAATCAAATTTCAAGAACATGAATCTTTGTTTAAAAGAGTGTGTGAAACGCAAGCAGAGAATTCCATTTTAAACAAAGCCTTGGCTGACAAGAGGAGCCAGCCAGCCGCAGTGCAGGTGCTGAAACCTGCCGGTTCTGCTGACGAGTGTCAGAATATATAAATGAGCTCCCGACACTGAAAACCTGGGAGGGTTAGAATACAGATCAAGACTTCTGATAGTACTGGGCCCGCAGCTGTCTGCGACCCTGGAGCACATGCACCTTGCGTTTCTGCAGCGGCACAGCCCCCTCCTGGCTGACTTTGCCTTATTTCACAGACCTGGGCATTCATCTACGGCAGGAACTGTAGGTGTAAGGCACCGACAGGGCTGGGAATCAGAGGGAACACGGCAAAGTGGAAAATCCCTGACAGATCCTGCTTGACCTCGGCTCCACCAGAGGAGCCGGGAGACCCTGAACAAGTCCCTTTGCTCGCTAACATGAGCCGGTGTGTGGGGGAAAAAGTGAAAAAAGTTCTATAGTTAAGGAGCCTATGTGGTACTCTGGCATGAGGTAAAAAGCTTTGTTAAAGTTACTCCTTCTTATCCTAAAGACAAGAAATCTATTATCACAGCAAAACCTAGCTGACCACCAGGGAAGTGGCTAATCATTACTGTAAAAACACGAAGGCCTAGATCATTCCCTATAAAGAACCGAGGAAGAGAAAGCAAAGGGTAAAAAGTATCAAACACTATCCCAGTGTAGCAAGTGATCCAGGTAGGGATTACCCATTGCTGCTCAAAGCACTGACAAAAGGCAGGAGGGTGGCAAGATGTTCACAAAGGATCCACGGAGCAGCCCGCAGACGCCTCACTGACTCCCGGTGTATCTGGGCATAGGGAAGGTCTGGTTACCACCGCGCCCGAGAGCGCGAACTGAACTCTGTGGATGGCGGCACAAGTTGACATTGTCAGCCTCCTGTTGTGATGTAGTATCAAACACGCATTACCATCTATGAACTACCCTTGCCAAAAATATGTTTAACCCGCATCTAATACCAAGCCTCTAAATCTAACAATTTTCAGGAAGAGAGAAGGAGTAAGTTGACTAACACTATGAAGAGACAGGCAAGGCCAGAACTCAAGACGTTCTATACCACATGCAGCCTGGATAATAGGGGAGGTCTGACTATGGACCAGATGTTAGACAGTATCATGGAATCACTGTAAACTTCTTAGGTGTAAGAGTGTTGTGGTTATGTAGAAGAATCCATGTTCTTAGGAGATACACAATGAAATATTTGAGGTAAAGTGTCAAGATGTTTGCAACTTTCAAATATGGCACAGCAAAAATTTATATAATGTATGTCATATATATTACATGCAATACATAGAAATACATATGTATAAATAATTGGAAGAAGGAATAAAGAAAACAAATATGGAAAATTCAGAACAATTAGTGAATCTAGGTAAAGGGCATGTAGGTGTTGGTTTTATCATTCTCCTAAACTAGTGGCTTTGTTAAGAATAAAAAGTTGGGGGGGCGCCTGGATGGCTCAGTGAGTTAAAGCCTCTGCCTTCGGCTTAGGTCATGATGCCAGGGTCCTGGGATCGAACCCCACATCGGGCTCTCTGCTCAGCAGGGAGCCTGCTTCCCTTTCTCTCTCTGCCTGCCTCTCTGCCTACTTTCGATCTCTCTCTGTCAAATAAATAAATAAAATCTTAAAAAAAAAGTTGGGAAAGAAACTAGAAGAGAGATAAAAGAAAAAAAATGATAGGAAAGAAAAAAAATAATGTAATATCACTACCTCTTCTTTTCATAATCCTCTCGACATTTTTATTCAGGTCAGCTTCACTGTGTGCTTCGTTCAATATGGTTACATTTTTACCATTTTAATAAATTCCATATGTGCTCATTCAAACTGAAGTAGCCACTGTTTTGGCTGCTTTGTTAGCCAACATCAAAATCAAACTTCAAAAAAACCTCTTAAGAGCAGGCTCTTGAAGTGCACCAGGTAGGTACAAAGCCTAAGGTATCATATCAAAAACTCCTGAAATTGACACCCAATTCCCTATCTACATGGTTTTTAAGCCAGTAAGACTGGATCAAAGGCTCCAGGTGGAGCATCCTTTTGGGCTGTGATCCTTTCCCAAGATGGCGCTCTTTTGACCAGTGCTAGGCCCTGATAGGAGACTGACAGGTACAAGGTGCTGTTCAACCCGGGCCACTAAGGTTTCAGAAAGGCTGTTTCCACACAGAGTATGCTGTGCTTGTGTTCTGGTGCACAGTAGCAATGGCACAACCCAATTAAAAATCAGAATTTGATTTTTAATGCAGTGAGAGCTCCCAGTGAAGCAGAAATTCATTCTATGATGCCTTTAACAGGGAGGGGGCCATAAAGGGCCTGGATTCAGATAGCATAGATACAAGCACAGTTCAACTGCACAAGTTAGCCCTACAACTTCAGAGCAGTGTTACTGAGTTAGGGTGCAACCAACACCATGCCGGGGACAGCTCTTCACTGGGCAGGACTGTGGGAGACACTGTAGGACATTTACCCTCCCTACCTGACACCCCATGCCAACTGCATGCCAACGCTCCTCCAGTCTATGAAAGGAGGACAACACATAAACCCCAGGACACCTGGGTGGCTCAGTTGTTGGGCATCTGCCTTCGGCTCAGGTCCTGATCTGGGATCAAGTCCCGCATCAGGCTCTCGGCTCGGTGGGGAGCCTGCTTCTCCTTCTTCCACTCCCCCTGCTTGTGTTCCATCTCTCGCTGTCTCTCTCTCTCTCTGTTAAATAAATAAAAATCTTAAAAAAACAAACAAACCCATAACTCCCAAATGCCTCCTAAGGCAGAGGCTAAATACTCGGGAGTCGCAGATTTTATCTGGGGATAATACCTGTTCCACCATCTAAGAAGTGATTTGGGAGGAGCGAGTATGCTGCAGCTCCTTATAAGCTTCTGTTAGCTCTACAAACGATATCACGAGACCCATTTACACAGGCAGCCGTCCAGTTAGAGGCAGGGCTCTAGAGTTGGTCCCAATACCTGTATCCCAGGTGGGAATTATTACACAGTGGCAGCTGTCCAGCATGTACTAGAATATGCAACAGTTATTTATTCTGAAAGTGTTTCCTCTCCATAAGTGGGAAATGCTGGTTTTACGGCACCCACGCTACAGTGTAAATTTTCGGCAGATCCATGGGCTACTGGAGTAGACAAGAAGGACGCAGTCTCAAAGCAGCTTCCAGGAATCTAGGATGGGCCCACACTAACCTGGAATGAGAAGAATGCTTCTCTCCATGAGGGAGGAATGAACTCAAGGATCAAGAGAACGAGGTAACAATATGGTGCTCTACCCTCCCACGCACAGCAGAGCAAGGAGCATCACGCACAGTTCTGACCTTCAAAATGGCTGATCTGTTCTTTGCATTTTTCAGCCATGCTTATGGAAGAGAATCTTAGAGACTGGGCAGGGGTGCATATTAGTATGGACAAGAGCCACCTGGAGAGTGGCGTGAAGAACACACCTGCCACAGGGGTTTGGATTCTAGCCATCTGGACTGGGCCCGGGGACCCACACTCTGAAATTCTCTCTCTGGGTGATCCAGGCACAGGCTGCAGCCTCTGGGAGAACAGGGACACCTCTCCAGAGACTTCTACAGTTAGAAGGCTTTGCTTTCAACCCTCCCTCCCGAAATTCCCTCATGGAACATTCTTGCTCTCATTTTATTGCTTCTATGACTTAGAATTTAGGTGAAAGTGCTTCTCTGCCCTCAGGTGTGGTTGGTTTTTTGGGTTAAAAAATTGTTCTTACTCGACCTCTGTTCCTCCTCCCCACCCACCTACCACACACATTGTGTAAGCGAAAAGTGAGTTTATTTTGTTGATCTAATTTCTCCTTTATCATTTGCTATCAAATGAGGACTAGGAAATGCTGACTGGGCAGAAAGTTCCAACCCTTCCGCTGAAGAAGGCCAAAGGCCTCGGGTATTAACAGAGAAGTGAAGGAGGCCACCAAAGGCAGAGCTGGGGAAAGGCATGAGTCTTGAAGAGCAAATGTGCAAATGGACACCCACTCTAGGTTGTCAGCTGAGATAAAAGGGCAATGAGGTGGCCCACAACAATCCTTGGGGGCTGGAGAGGCAGTGCTGGCAAATCAGGAAGCAATAAATGTGTAGCTTTTCTATCATTTCTTACATTAAATATTCAGCATCACCCAATGCTGCTTACTATTCAGCCTTGGTACATTTCTCCAAATTCTGTTCATCTTTTTTTTTTTTTTTTTAAGATTTTATTTATTTATTTGACAGAGATCACAAGTAGGCAGAGAGGCAGGCAGAGACAGAGAGGGGGGAAGCAGGCTCCCCACTGAGCAGGGAGCCCGATGCGGGGCTCAATCCTAGGACCCTGGGATCATGACCTAAGCCAAAGGCAGAGGCTTAACCCACTGAGCCACCCAGGTGCCCCAAATTCTATTCATCTTAAACACAGCAGACTGATAATGTAAAGGCCCTAAATCTCTGGACTTGGCCATCTGAAATGAGATCTTTTATCCTTTTCTTCTCCATGTTTCCAGAACGCATTTTCATAGCATACTTGCAAAGGGAAAGATTATCAGAAAAAGAAAAATGTTTGGTAGTAAACTAGGAAAGAATATTATACCAAAGGTTTTGGTAGGAAAATATTTATGTCCACAAGCACAAGCCACACCCTTTCTGGGAAGATATTACTGGCCTTGAAGCTGGGTTAGTGCATCCCAAAATATATCTCACAAAAAGCACAGTTACCCTCCCAAAATAAGCCCTATAATTAAAGTCTTTTCAAGTGGATTGTCCTATATCACAACTTGACATATGTTGCTTTAATCTCCCTGCTTCAGCAAATGTAGCCGTCTTTGGGCTATAGAAGCTCTCAACAACTTACATTTAAACCAGACTGTGGTGTCACTAGGAAATTGATGCAAATAAACAGCACTGTGTACCAAAATACCCAATCTCAATCATCTGTAATGAGATCTCCCTCCTCCCTAAGCACATTTTCATCACAACAGAATCACTGCCCTTGATTCAAAAGGAAGGACTAGCCCAGATTGAAATGCCATTTTATCTCAGAGACCATCGAAAGGCAGGCACTTCTGAAGAAGCCGGGGCTGAAATTAAAATTGGAGAAAACCTCCTTTGTGTGAATGTGGGGGTCATGTTGTGTGAGTCTCATTTTTAGTTGACAATCATCAGTGTAAGCCTTCAGACGCCCAACTGTCTGTCTGAATTCATTTAAATCAGTTCTTGCTCGGAGTTAGGGGTGGTGTAAGAGAGAGAGCCTCTTACAAGACCTTTCAGGCCTATGATTCTCTGACCAAACTTCTTTATGTTTTCTAGTTATATATTTACATATAATTAGATGTTAAACTATTTAAAATTTTAAACCTTCAAAATAATAAGTACTTCCGATATTTGAATTTTTTTATTACTTCCATATCAGGTTTCTCGGTGTCAGCATCGCCGACACCTTGGGCCTGATCATTGTGGGTGGGGGGTGCTGTCCTGTGTTCTGTAGGACAGTTAGCTGCACCCACGGCCTCCACCCACTAGGTGTCAGTACACACATTCACACCCCACCCCACCCCCACCCCACCCCCAGCTGTGACAACCAAAAATGTCTTCAGACATTGCCAAATGTCCTTTGGGAGAACAAAATTAACTCGGGTTGAGAACCACAGCTCTCTATCTCTCTCTATTTATGTATTTATATATCTCACCGTGACATGGCCGGGGCAGGGGTGATAGATTTTTTAAGGCACTCACAAGTTTATGTTTTAAGAATTTAAAACTTCCTATGATTCATAATGAATTGTTAGGATCTGTGACACAGTGCTACTTTGAAAGATTTATAAACAGCACTACTGCTCTCTTCAACAAAGGGTGGCAAGGCCTGGCCTCATTTCAGTCAAGACACTTAAGAGAGAATGGTTTTGCTGTCACCCTAGCTCTTGGACGGCTGTCCTCCCTACTTTGAGGAGTTCCATTCTTAGAAGACTACTGTTAAGAAATCCTTCACAATCTATTACCAGGCACTCAGTACCGACTGCAAAGGCAGAGGATTATTGACATTTTCTATAGAAATTGACATTTTCCATAGAAGCAATGGCCCTCTATACTGCTCATGGGCCAGGTCACCTTAGGGGCAGCGTTAGGGGAGGGAGAGGGAAATAACATCAGGACACAAACAGTACAAGGATGGAACATGATTAAGTTGAGCCCAGAGAAGAGATGATGAATGATGGAGAGGGTCTTCAAACACCTGAAGAGCTGGTGTGTGAGAGAGTGGGTAGACTTTTCTCTGTCTGCTTAGAACATGACTACAAGCATAGTTGGCTCAATAAGTACTTATCATAGGCCTTCTAGGTGCCAGGCACTGTCTAGGCACTGGGACCAGAGGAAGGAAGAAGACCAAGTTCCCGGCTCACGGAGCACATACCATTCAACGTAAGGACTAGATTGCTTTCCTCCCTTCTCTCTCTCCCTTCTTTCTTCCTACTTTCTTTTTAACAATTTGAGCTAAATATCCAGGTATTTGTCTAATTGCTTGTTTTTTTATTTTTCCTATTTTAAAACTGAGATTTAATTAACAGAGCAAAATTCAACCTTTTATCATAGAGCTCTATGAATTTTCATGAAACATACAGTTGTATAAATATGGCCACAGATCCAAGATCCAGAACGATATCATCACCCCCTCAACTCTTCCTGTGTTCCTTAACTGCTTTCTTTACTTGGAGCATGCTGCTTTATGCAGTGCCAGCTCCTCACCTGAGAGAATTCGGACTCCCCTGTCACAGATTCTGTAGAAGAGACCTTGTTTTGGCTGGTGGGAGAATGGGCCAGACAACCCTGAGGCCATGGCCATCTCTTCGATTCTGTGAAACCGGAGGGATCCACCTAGGGACACCAATCTTCAACACCAGCCCATCTGCAGTGAGTGATCTGGTTGATTCCTTCCAACCAAAGATAAAAGCCCTATCCCAGAGCCAAATTTTTTTAGTCAAAGCTCAAAAATTTCAGCCCAATAACTGGACCTCTGCGAAGGGACCTAGTAAGCACAGATGAAAAAAATCAGAAGAAAGGTTTGGAAACAAAAGCCTAAATATGGTAACTGCTCCCAACTCTTCTTTTCCTTCTCATTATTTTTGTTCAAAGTAACATTAACTTCAAAACCAAACAAAACTCTGACAAATGTAACTGCACTTGTCTGTAGAGGTGGCAGGAAGGGAAGTTAAATTTGCCAAGCCTCTCTAAGAATGGGTAGACAGGAGGCGAGAAGATGACAAATGTCTTGGGGTTGCCACAGTGTGTTATGGAGTGGACTCTGGAGGACAGTCTGTGGTGATCGGCTGTGACATCCCTTGGGACAGCAAAGGTGGCGTGCCATCCCCAGTGGCCCTCCTGCTGGGAGATATGTACACCTTTGGGTGGTTTGATTTCAGTGATAAATGCCCCGTTTCCAAAAAGGCTGTCCCGTTTTCAAGAATAACTGTTTTACTGAGTCACTCTTACGCCCCAGCACCACCTCGCTCAGTTTACTCTTGCGATAACTGTACGAAGTGGGTAACATTACAAGCCTCATTTTACAGACGAGGAAACTGAGGCTCAGAGAGTAATGTACCAACCAGTTAGCAAATGAACTTAAATTTTAGCCAAGGTTGCCTGACCCTGAAGACTGTTCTTACTACTGCTAGGAAGGTATTCTAAGTGGTTGCCGAACTTAATGTCCTTGGTCTCTTGGGCCACTGTCATTGGTGGAACCGACTCCCACACATGACGGGGCTCTCGATTCCCTTCCATTTCCCATTCCACAAACAGCCAATTGCCATTTCTCACTTCAACAGACAGGCCGGAAGGATTTCTCTGCTGGGGAGACTTTGTCGCTGTTGTTACCCTACTGGTCTGCCCTTCATCACACTTACATTCTGTGGCTTACTTAGACCATAAGCTAACTGTCAAGGGTATTCTTTACCCTGTGTCCAGAAGCTTCCTAAATCTAGACTTCTTATTGAACCTTAGACAACCCCCTATTTCTTAATAACATCAGCAATGACAAGAAAAAATGTCATACTGTCAACAAGTACCGACTGAATGTCACATCTAATTATAAAATCCCATTTTGTCTAAGTTAAGTGCAGATTTAAAAGATGCATGAAACGAGGCAATGGCTACCCTTTGGGGCACCATTTTACAACAAAAGGTATTAGAAATAAATGCAGCAACACTTACCAAAATTTCCCCCAACTATTACAAACTTTATATACACCGCATGTCTTCTTCTACAGCTGCTGGACCGGTCCTGAAAAACAAACCACGACAAAAGGAAAAAA
The DNA here is from genome assembly GCF_010015895.1 of Lontra canadensis. NCBI lineage: Eukaryota > Metazoa > Chordata > Mammalia > Carnivora > Mustelidae > Lontra > Lontra canadensis. Next base: position 27,717,186 of record NW_022631008.1, read on the forward strand.
ATACATTGCTGAACAGAAGTCATTTGCTTCTGGAAACCACGTAGTCTTCCTCATTTGAGGCCCTCATCCATGTACCAAAGCCTTACTGCCAGATTCTTCTCTGTTTTTCCCAGATGGAAACAATTTATGAGTTAACAAATAAATAAAACTCTGGAGGATGAAATAAACCAGAAGCTTTGCTCCTACTTTATTTGAATTTTTAGCCCTTTAAAATAATTGGAGACAAAACAATGCAAAAACTATCTAAAAGTGAACTCATAAAAATTTTCCCCAAACCAATTCTTTTTCCTACTTCTTTCAATAACACACTCTCTTTTCACTTGCTGACTGTGAGACCCTCACCTTTCATTTCCGGAGTTCACTTCCTTATCTGTAAATCAGGGATTATTGTACTGACCTCCCAGGGTGGTTATGGAGATTAAATGAGATAAATTTAATGACATATAAATGTCACAGAGCAAGGCTTAAAACAGCATCTGGCATGTCGTAAACACTTAGTGCATGCAAGGAGCTATTATCTGTCTCCTAATCAGCCAGGCTTGAAAACAAACCCGGCCTTCCTCACCTCCTCGGTAAATGAGGGCCCCAGCCTGCCCTTCTAGTCCTGCGGGTGTGCTGGAACTCAGCGCCTCACTCCATCTTATCATTACACCAGCTGGCATAGCTCCTTGAAGAAACCGGTTCCCTAGCCCCAGGTTTCTTCCCTTCCAATCCTGTTCTCATGGTTCTGGAAGGCATTCTTCCTAAACACAGCTTAAAGCCTTGTGGAAACACCTTCCACTGTTTCCCGTGACCTACAAATTTACGTGTGAAGTTACATTAGCCTGGGACTCCAGCTCCCCTCTGCTCTATCCCCACAGCTTCCCACCGGAAGCTATAGTGTCCTGTCACCTGTCCTGCCTGAGCCCATGGGCATGCCAGTTCCTTCCCCGAGTGTCTCTGTCTCTGAATTGCCGGTAGGAGCCTAGCCACTTTCTGGGGCAGGGGCTCTTGGTCTTCTTTGTCCCATAGCAGTCTAGAGACATGTTTCTCAGCATAATGTTTTTAAATGCTTGAAATTAATGCAGGAAATGAACAGCATTCAAAAGAAGTATATTGATAAATAGTTATCAAAATATATAACAAAATTATGATGTCTTTCTTTTCATATTTAAATAAGTTCCAGCAAAAGTCTAAAAATTACTGTAATTTGAAGTACTGTTGGGCATAAATGATATTTAGGATATCTATAACCAAAATGTAATATGAAAATACCCATAATTTCTATTGGTGAAAAAAAAACTAATGCTACTTTGTAATAGAAGGAAATATTAGATTTTGGTTAAGGGTTAGTGAAAACAACTTTTTCCCCCCATCCAAGTTCACAGAGCCCTGAATTCCACTCATGGACTCAGGTTATGAGCTCCTGCTTTTAGGCCTGGCCTAACTCTCCTCTTCTTCTTGAGTCTGCCCACCCTTCCTTCCTTCTTTCTTTCCTTCCTTCCTTCCAGATTTTATTTGTTTGAAATAGAGAGAGAGAGAGAGAAAGAGAGAGAGAGAGTGAGAGCATGAGTAGAGGGGAAGGGAGGGGCAGAGGGAGGGGGAGAAGTAAGTTCTCTGCTGAGCCAAAAAAAAAGCCTGGGACCATAACTTGAGCTGAAGACAGATGCTTGACTGACTGAGCCACCCAGGTGCCCCTCCTTGAGCCCTTTCTACCTTAATTTTCCCAATGGCTATGATCTTACCTCTCTTTTTCTCTTTTCAAAAATTATGTTTCACTTGATATAGATACTTGAAATACACTTACTGTATCCTGCTTTTTAGGCTGTAAGGGAAGGTGCTGTTTTTTTATTCCTCCCGTGGCTAATAGCATTTTGCCTCACAGCACACACAGGCCAGAAGGCGTGTGGCCAGCACTGTTTGAATCAATCAGTTAGTCTAAGGGCTTTCTTGCCGGACCCCCCAGATCACCTATTATTACTATGAATTCACCTCTCTTTGGCAGGCTGTAAGGTCCTAAATACGTAGACAGGACTCCTAAACACTCCATATTTTGAGTATAAATTACTGAAGTTAGGCAACAAAACGTTCTCTTCTTTCACTTCTCTTTAGAGTGTGGACACTCAGCTGGGCCATCACACTGGGGTTCCTGCATGATGCGGGCACAGTTCCTGCCTTCACGGAGCACTGAGTCCAGCAGCTTTCCCCCACCTGGTAGAGAGGAACTGGGAATCTCTCAACCTTTCATGGGTTTTGCAAAGATGAGAAATATCTGGTGATTTCCTAAATAGGGGCACCTTGGTGACCTATGTAGGCAAGGCCAATGAAGATTTGCTCTGGCTTCCCATTTGTCTTACAGATGTGAGCCTGTGGTTCCCATAGATGGGGAACTGAAATGTCATCTTCACTCCTAAGTGACACCGTCCTTGCATATGATGTCAGAGATTAAAATCCCACCAAAGAGACTGTCTCAGGAAGGTCTACTTAACATCTGGCTGCGTACTTCACTCTGAACCCCATGGGGTCTACGATGGATCTGCCCCGGGACGGACACCAGTCCTTTGGTCTCACCAGCTTTTCCCCTAAACAGCTGCAGCCCAGGACTCCTGTGTATCTTTTATTAAGAAAACTTCTAAAATAACAGAATAGGGGGTGTCTAGCTAGTTCAGTCAGAAAAGCATGTGATTCTTGGTATCAGGGTCATGGATTTGAGCCCCAGACGGGTGTAGAGGTCACTTAAATATGTAAACTTACAAAAAAAAAAAAAAAATCACAAAATAGTTCTTCCTTTCCAAATGGTGAGAGCATAATGATTTTCTCCCCCTGATAATCACTCATAAAGGCACTGTGACCATTTGCTTTGGCATAAATCCACCACTGGCAGCATTTTTCATGCTCAACATCATATCAAGTGACTCTGAGGACAGTAGGGGTGTACTCTCTCTCCCGAGAACCAAGACAGATGACACATTCACTCAGATCAAAGGCTGGGCTTGGCACACTCTTTTTAAACTTATGGACATTTACATCCATCTCATTTGAATTTGTTCTTTTCGAGACACACTAAATATATGATATTAAATAAAAATAACTGAATGATAACGAGGAGGGCAACATGACTGTTTAATCTTTTGTTTCAAAGAATTATGACATATACATCCTCATAAATAGTAAGATACCAATAGGCAGTCCCACACAACACATTGCCCTGCACGAACTTTTTGCTTCTACTACATAGACCCTGTGCAGCTCCTGGTTTAAAGTTAACATTCTCATTACCACTGGGAACAAATACCTCTAATACAGTCCTCACATGCATGGGTCAATCGTTCCTTCGCCCTTCTTCCTAACAGATCCCCTATGTACCTTCAGCCACAGTGCCTCAGGGGCAGGTGACAGCACTCCCAGCTGCTGAGTGGGGACCCGAAGGGCCCAAGGCTTTGTGGTGTGCCACCCAGCAGAATCAACATCACTGGGGAGCTTCTGAGAAATGTTAGCTCTGAGGCCCCAGCCCAAACCTACCGAATCAGACTTTATTTTACAAGATCCCCAGGTGATCTGTGTGTCCACAGGGTTTCAAATGCACTGATCTAAGTGGAACACATTCCTCTTGACAGTGATTGGTTCAAGATTAGGCATGTGACTCAATTCAGGCCAACATGATGTGAAGAATGTTTTTGCTGGGAACTTCTCATTCTGAGACAACCCCCCTCTCCCCCCCCCCGCTGAATGTTGTGTGGGACAGGATGCCTAGGACTTCTGTAGCTACCTTGCTCCAGTCTAATGATAAAGCTGGCTCAGAGAGGAGGGCAAAGACAAAAAGCCCCACTGAAGTGAAGTTGGGGTGACTCTATCAGGTCAATCCTGAAGTCTGTGGAACCAATGGAGCTCCAGGAAACTTCTTATTGCTCAGGCCTCCTTGGGTTGGGTTTTCAATTATCTGCCGCTGGAAAGCATCTGTCCAGCAAATCAGTGCCCCGTAAAGCATTGTAAAAAGAACAGAACCCCTAGACTTTGGGCTCAGCCACATGCTGAAGAGTCCAGACAAGTCAGTGCATTGAGAGACTAGAGCAACAGTTTAGAGACTTGTTTTGTGCGGGGAACTGACCCAGGAGGATTTCTGGTTCTGACAACCTGACAACCTTTGTTTGCTTTGCGCATTTCCAAAAGCTTTCTAAATCAGCCAGTTTAAGTGATCAACCAGGGGAAGTGCTGAACACTTTCCAAACTGTTTTAACCAGAGTGGTCAGCAGTTGCTTTCCCCAGAAGCCACACGGATGTCATTTCCTGTAAAGACAATGGGAGACTAATTGCTCAGCCTCAGACTCCAGTAGGGAAGGCAACCTGTGACATGTAATTACTGGCAGGGTAAATAAGGAAAAGCTTGAGGATCTCAGAATCTGCTTCTGGATCTACTCCAATAACTCGGGGGAAAGTTAAAAAAAAAAAAAAAAGCACCAGCTGGTCTAGGAAAAGATTTGAGGGGCTAGCAACTTAGGTAGTCATCTATAGCATTTTTACATACCCTGGTATTTATAAAAGACCTTCCCAAGGAGACCAAATAGAGCTGCTCTTGTAGAAAACCATATAGGACTCTGGTGTAATCTTGCTTCATATACGGGAGTGATGTTGTCAAGGAGGCCGGGCGTCTAACTGGACATTCTCTCTTCTGTGTGTTAAAGCTTCTTAGCCACAAAAGGATATTTTGAGGACGGGTTTGCTGTGTTGGCTTGATGAAGAATGTGCTTTCAATTTCTATCATGGAGTGAAATTAGTTGGTTCTCCACAGAATGCTCTTAGGTTCTATCACCTCAGGTCTTCTTTTCTCTCAAAACCTTTTTGCTTTTTCTTCCCTGGTACCTTATATGTTTCCAAAGCTCCAACCATCACCCCTTGTCATGAGTTTCAAACCACACCCCTAAATCTATCAACCATGCTCCCAGTTCCTCTGCTGCCTCCTAGACATAACACACTCTGAAAGTGGGGACTTCATTTTGGTTGCTGCTATATTATCAATGCTTAGCACAGTGGCTGGCACTGAGTATTACCTGTCTGTTGAAGGAATCAGTAAAAGCCCTCATGCAGAGTCTTAGGGTGGCTCAAAGAAGTTCTTGCTATCACCTCCTAACTGGCTTCTCTGACTTTGGTCTCTCCTTTTTCCACTCTATTGACATGCATGAAAGCTCTGAATTATAGCTCTGATCATGACACTCCTAGAATGTCCCCGCTGGGAATGACTTATCAGTCCAGCCCTGTGTTTTCCAGGTGAGACACCAGTCCCACAGATATCAGGAGACTTGACTGTGGTCTTATGAACAGCGGGTGGCAGAGACAGGATGGTTCTTGCTACCGTGTCATTGACAAGTTGGAAATCTTCAATGGTCTTTCAGTAGAACCCAGTGGAGGGCTAAGAATGTAGGAGTCACTTAAAATATATTTGTTAATTGACTGGAAAAATGAATGGGTCACTTTTGCATGTACCAAGGGATTTCAGTTTTTCTTAAAGTGGAATATTCTTAAAGAAAGACAATTCCCCAGTAACAAAATGGAGAAGAGAAGAGTTGCTCCGGACCTCTGCCCTGCAGTGTTTCTGAACCAGCTCCTAGGAATCTCAGGGCTTGGTGGCATTGCAAACAAACAAACAAACAAACAAAACCAATCAAACAAAAAAACAATGACTTACATAAACTCAAACTCTTCAGCTTTGTTCCCAAAGCCACCCACTATTATTCCAAACCCACCTCAACCTTATCTTCCATTTCTTCTTCCTCCTTCATGCCCAGTCTTACCAAAGCACTTGTTGTTCTGACACTTGCCCCTCCCCTGGGCCTTCATGTGCCCTGTTTCTTCCCTCTTAGGTGCTCTTACCTCCACCTGCAAGAATGGAGAACCAACCAGTCCCTCTGGTCCAACTCTAATATAAACCTCTCCCTGAAGTTCTTGCCCAATTTCTTCCACTGGAATTAATCTCATTCTACTTGTACTTCTACTACAGAACTTACCATACCATCTGCTTCAAGGGAAAGAGTCAGCTCCTTGAGGGCAGGAACCTCCTCTAAATTTATCTTTGAACCACTAGCACCTTGCTTGATCCAATGCCTTGCACAGAAGAGGTACTTCTAATCTTCTTGTTGCATTTAAAGGGCATTATCCTTTTTGATCCACCTCTGTAACCAAATTACATAAATTCTGTAATGGGGATTCCAAGTCTCCCTCTAGATAATACAGGCTGATGATAAAGCCAGCACACACTTGTGTGGAGCCCACTTGCTAAGAAACAGCTGTGGGAGTCTTTGCTGAGTTTTATTTCCAAAAGCAAGAAATGTGGGGGCAGGGAGAGTGACTCTCCCTCCCCTCCATAGCTCTCCTGTGGCTATGGCTGTTCTGCACAGCATGAGGCACAAGCCGGGCAGCTTGTGCACAAAGGTAACAATAGATTTAAAATACAGTCCTGATCCTTCCACGCTACCATATTCTCTGTGAGTCTAAAATCAATTGTCTGAAAAATTAAAGCATTCCAAATGGTGGGATAATGCATTAAACAAGCTAGTGCACAAAGCCCAAGCACAAGGGAGGAGGATGGGAACCAGAAAACACTGGTTCCCTAGGAAACCAAGCCCACTTTATGACTGACTGTGGCCTTCGTTCCTCTTAGGGGAAGAGAGGTGTGCTCTGAGGAGGTAAAACTGACCCATCTGCTTCCCCCTGGTGCAAGGCCCTATTTCTTCTGGCTTCACTCCCACAAGTTCAGGAGACTTGAGCAAGGCTTGGTTGTTGCTTGTTTTATTATTTGCTGCAGGGGGAGTAAAGAACAGAAGAAAAGAGGAGGAAGCCAGCCAGACAGAAAAAGAGATGAGCACAGAAGGCACTTGGCCAGAGAAAGAAATTACTGACCACACAGTGAGAGGGCAGGACGGCAGAACTACAAAAGGCCATTTCAGGGAGTTAGAGTCTCCCTGTGAGCAGGGCACCACCAAACCAGCAGATGAGTTTGTCCTCAGCGGCCCAAGAGGCCAGCTCTGAAGTCAGACTAGAGAGGTATACAGTTTGGGTTCACTGTCACAGATGGTTGGACTGAATCATGCAAAGGGATGCTGGAGGGGTTGGGTGGGGCTTTAGGGCACCCCCTCGCCCCTGGTAGCTTCCATCAGGCCCAAGAGTAAGTAGTAATGATATAATTTCTAATAATAAGAATAAATTATTAAGTTTAAACCTTTGGGCTGAAGACGCCCAGTTTATTTGGGGAAGAAATCAATGCCACTGGAATAACTAATTAGCTGACTGTCAGAAGGAAAAATAAAGATTCTATTCTATAAGACTCATGAGAATGAAGTACAGATTTATAATAATCATGTCTTTTCTTAAATGAGTTAAAGAATGAACAATGTGTTTCTGTCAGGTGACCACATCACTTATGTATCAGGTAAAGAGAAAAGAGAAACTTTTTATAGTACATTTGAATCGTTTCTGACTTGTCCTTGTAAGTGAAGCCATTTCTAGGGATCTACAGTCCAGGGTCTGAACAGAAACACTGCTTTGCTATGATGCAGGAGCAGTTTCTGGACAAGTCCCTGAGCTATCTTCCAATCTGCATACTACTCCCAAGACCCTTCGAACAGATATTCTGCACTGGCTCCTGGGAAGGCCTGTGGAACGCACATGGTATCACAACACTGCCAAGATCCAGGCTAATAATGATGTGTGCAGAGCCCCTGGGGTGTGTAGGCTGGCTACAATATTAGAATCCCAGAATCCTAAGGAAATGTTAAAGAATATCCAGTCCGGTAGTTTTAATGCCATTTTTAAAATATAAGAACCTTGTGAATTCATACACATGTGTCACATTTTCAAGGTTTATACTAAACGCCAATATAGTAAATGAAAGTAGAATATGACAGTCCCGGTTCAAGGGGGGAAAGGACTCAAAATGCTACCACCTGGGCCATCCTCCTGGCCCACTTGGCACTTCTGGGGAACCCTAATATTCTAAGAACACTGACCATCCAGATCTAGTCCCTGCCCCCACCCCGGATCTGCATCTTGTCTTCACTTCTTCCAGCCAAGCACAGCCTCCCCATGTAGCACTGTGGGTGACCAAACATCACCTTTCTTCTATCAAGGGCCTATTTTTGCCTACCCCCAAGGGGTCCACATTACGAATGATTTCACCTTTCATAAAAATTGCATTCCTGAAGCAATTACTAGTTTATTTGCCTAGTGAGACCTCAACTTAAAGCTTAGCCCTGCTGTGCTTGCTTAACTTGAGCAAATTCCTTAATAACATAAAGTAGAAGCCCAGTAGAAGCTTTTCTTCTCTTCTCTGCCTCCTATTTCTTCAAACAATCTCCATCAAAGAAATATCAAATACCTAGGAATAAGTCCAACAAAGAATAAGTCCAACATGAAACACTGAGAGAGATTGAAGACCTAAATAATAGAGGGTTATGCATGTAGAAGGACTGGAAGTCTCACTATTTTTAAGATGTCAGTTCTCCCCGGCTGCCCGGCAGGCTCAGCTGGAGGAGTGTGTGACTCTTGATCTCAGGGTCATGAGTTTGAGCCCCATGTTGGATGCAGAAATTATTATTTTTTTTTGTAAAATATTACACAATTTTTTATTGTGAAATGAGAAAAATCTCATTTGTTACATTATAGAGATTACTTAAATGAAAATAAAACTTGAAAAAAAAATGTCAGTTTTCCCCCAAATTACATCTTCAATTTCAAAAAAATTTTTTTTCCTGGTACAAACTGACAAGCGGATTCAAAAACTTACATGGAAATGTAAAACTCCAGGAGCCAAGATAATCCTGAAGAACAACAACAAGGCTGGAAGACTTACTCTACCAGATTCAAAATTCATTACAAAATAATTGTAATTTAGACAATGTGGTATTTGTTTAAGGATAAATAGGCCAATAAAACAAAACAAAAAAGGAGGTCCCAAAATAGACCTACAGAGATAGTCACCTAAATTATGACAAAGATGACACTGAAGTTCAATAAGTTGTGCTGGGTCCACTGGGTGTCATGGGTTGAACTGTGTGCCCCAGAAAGATACACTGAAGTCCTAACCAACCCCCTCTCCCCGTACTTGAGAAGGTGACCTTATTTGGAAATAGTGCTTTGTAGGTGTAATTCACTCAGTGAGGTCATAGTGGCTTAGGGTGGGGCCTAAATCCAATATGACTAGAGTCCTTATAAGAAGGAAATTTAGATACAGGGAGACATGAGGGGAAAGGGTCATGTGGTAACGGGCAGAGAGATCAGAACAATGTAGCTTGCAAGCCAAGGAGTGCCAAAGATTTACTGGCTATCACCAGAAGCCATGAAGGATTCTTCCCTAGAGCCTTCAGAGAGAGCATGGCCCTGCTCATACCTTGATTTTGAACTTCTAGCCACCAGAACTATGAAAGGACAAATTTCTGTGGTTTTAAGCCACCCAGTTTGCAGTACCGTTCATCAACGGTAGTCCTAGTTGATGAATACATTGGGTATCCATATGAAAAAATTATTCTTAATCTCTACCTTACACCATGTAAAGATCAATTCTACATGGGTGGTAGATCTAATTGTGAAAGGTAAAATATACCTTTAGAAGAAAACAGAGAACACCTTCACACTTTGCAAGAGGTGAAGATTTTTAAAGAACAGAACCAAAGAAAATGCTAATCATAAAGGGAAAATATGATAATTTGGAGTATATTAAAATTAAGCATCTCTTTGTCAAATGACATCAACAGAATCAAAAGCATGCCCACAGTGGGAGATAACTGCAATACTACATCCAGCAAATACCGCCTGCAAATCCATAAGGAAAAGTAGGCACCCAATAAAGAAATAGGCAAAAACTTTAGAAGAAATTTTGCAAAAAAGAAAACCCAAATGGCCATTAAACAGATTAAAAGATGCTTTAGTTATCAAAGAAAAGTAGAGTAAAATCACAGTGCTAGCAATACACACCTACCAAATTGCCTAAAATGACAAAGACTACAAAGTGTTGGTGAGGAGATGGAGTAAACGGAACTCTCGTACGAACGTTGATGAGAGTAAATTGATAAAGACACTGGAAAACTCACAGTATTTGAAAGCCGAACACACCCATAACCTATGACCCAGGGTCTCACCATCAAGGGGTCTACCCTACAGAAATGTTACATATGCTCACCCACTGATATGTACAAGAATGTTCCTGGTAGTGCTCTTTTTGATAGCCCCAAACTGGAAATGACATAAAAGTCCATGTGCAATAGAACAAGGGTTAAATACATTTTGGGGTAGTTATACGATACTACATAGCAGAGAGAATGAACAAAGTACAACTCATAACAACACGAGGAATCTTCCAAATATACTGTTAAGGGGAACACAAGATTACATGGTGCAATTTTATTTATGCGAAGTTTAAAATAGACAAAATCAATGTTGTTAGAAATAATGCTATTAGTTACTTTTGGTTGGAGTGGGGGTGGTTAGGGACTGGGAGTCAAGGGGCTTTGGGTATTTGGGTGACATTCTTTCTCCATCTGGCTGCTGTTCACATAAGTGTTCACTTCATGAAAATTCAGTATTTGTGTGCTTAATTTCTGTGTGTTTCTGTATGAATGTTATACTTCAGTTAAAAAAAAATCTTGGTGGTTAATGCAGTGAAACCAGAAACAAAACAGGGCTCTTACACGTACTGAAAGAAGAGAGCACAGCAATTTAATTTAAGCAAAATAATTTAAAAATTTGCTTTGCTAAAAGCTTAAAAAGTGCCGTTTCATTAAATTGTGTTTCTTATTCACTTAAGAGGACTCTCATGCCAAAGCTGTTTTATTATTATATGTTAGGATGGAATGAAGGGAACAGTTTCAAAATAAAATAACACATTTTATTTGATTTCTTAGAGTGAAAATTTAGATATTAAGCCCATTTTCTTCATGTCAGTTAAAGTTTTCTGGGTCCTTGGTGTACAGTCTGAAGAATCCCTACATGGGAAAGCCCTGGGGATAATGGCCTTCTCCTTCTGTGCACACAAAGCACTCAATTTCCCTTCCAGAGTCTCTCCGTGAGATCAGCTCATCCCTCCAGTGGAAGCGACAGCAGCTTAGCTTGCCTTCACAACCTGGTTGTTGGTAAATTTGGTTTCTACCTGACAGTCTAAAATACTCAAGATAACTCCCAGGACACTACTCCAGCGTTGGCCAACTTTGATGGCTCTTTGGATTCCTGCTACGTCACAGGCAGAGTCCTGACCTCCCTCAGAGCAGTCAGCATTAGAAGGATGGAGAGAGAATTCTGTCCCCTCGTCCTGGGGGGCAGCTCAGCCCACACCTTCTACTGGGCCCTCTCCCTCTTCTGGTCAGTGTCTGGCGAGGGGCGAGCTCATCGTCATTAGACGCGCGCTCTGTACAACTGCTCCAGCTACCGCTGAAATAAAGCCCTTGGAGCACAGAAACCAGACGGCCAGACTCTTGGCTTTCTCAGACAGCTTTGTTCTCTCAGACCCTCTGGGAGGGAGATTTGTTTGGGTGCTTACAGGGCATCCTGAGGCTGCAGGCAGTCCCCACAGGAAGTGAGAGCTGGCCACAGACACCATGGCCTACATGGTGAGCTGAGAAAGAAACTACGTGAGGGGACCGTGGAGGATGTGGGGCTGCTCTGTGGGCAACCTCACGCACCCTCACCCTGAGAGGAAAGCGTGGGGACCGGGGCCCTAGATCTGAGCTGCTATCCTCTATCTGCCTTGAGGAAACCTGGGCCTTTCTCTGGCCGCTCTATTTCCCTAAATATCAACTTCTAGAGACTTCTTTTTAGATTCAAGCTCTGTTATTCTGGTGCAGACTTTCTGTGCTAATTCTATTCCTAACTTTATTGCCTCACAAACCATGACTTTCTGGGCGCTTTAAGAATATTTCCACATCCCTAGTTAGAGTTCCCTCTGGTAAAACAAAACAAACAAACAAACAAACAAAAAACAACAACACTTGCTTTTTAGATAATTTTTTTTTAACCCTGAGTAACCATGGAGATTTTTCAGAATTTATATGGATTGAGGAAAATCATTCAGGCCAAATTCCTTGAGAGCCTTTTAGCTAGATACTTTGGTTCTGCCAGCCAGGGAAGGGGTAGGCAAACTACAGCCTGTGGGCCAGATCTGGCCCACAGCCTGTTTTTGCCAGAGCCCATGAATTAAGAATGGTTTTTATATTTTTAAATTGTTGGGGGGAGAAAAGTCAAAAGAATATTTCATGACATATAAAAATTACAAGAAATTCAAATTTCAGTGCTTATAAATGAGGTTGTATTGGAAAACAGCCATACCCTTTAATTTACCCATTGTCTCTGGCTGCTGTCATTATACAACAGAGCTGTTTTGGCAGAGATCGTGGGGCCACAGAGTCAAAAATACTTGCCATCTGGATATTTACAGAAGTTTGTTAATGCCTAAGCTTAGGTAACTGTTACGTGTTTGCAGAAGGTTGTCCCCTCTGATCTTCTTACTCTCCCACACATGTTTTCAGCCTCTGAGGCTGTCTCTACAAAGGCAAATCCTAATGCTGGTCCCAATTTCACACTAACCACCACAACCCACTAGAGAAGTGCCTTTCAACAGTCTGGTAATCAATATAGTGGACTGCAAAAATTGATTGAGTTGGTTGTGCCCAGCATTTTCTTTGATAAAATAACAGAAAAATATCAAGGGCGTTGTTGCGGACTGGATTAGGTTCCCCTTGCCAGTTCATATGTTGAAGTCTTTAAGTTTCCAGTACAACTGGTGTCCTTATAAGGGGAGATTAAGACATGCACAGAAGAGAGGCCATGTGAGGGGCAAAGACGGCCATCTGCAAGCCAAGGAGAGGCCTCAGAAGAAGTCAACCCTGCTGACACTTTGATCTTGGGCCTCTAAGCTCCAGAACTGTGAGAAAATACATTGTTATTGTTTACACCACTCAGTTTGTGGTACATTGTTATGGCAACCCTAGCCAACCAATATAGGCATCATACATAATATTATTTGGTGAAATTTCCCTTTTCAGCCATGTATGCATGTGATATGGCTGTGATGTAAAAATGTATATTAAATCCTTTGTGTTAGATGAAAAATAAATTGACAAATACTACATGGGAGAGACATACACGTGCCAGGTACAAAATCACAGAGGGATGCTCTAACTGAACCAAGACAAGAAAGTGGGGGGCGGGCCCTTGCTGACCACATTATTTCATTCTCACAGCAGCCCTGTGCATGGCTTATGTTGTACAACGGCCTCACACAGATGGCAGGGCCAGGTCTGACTCCAAAGCTTATGCTGTATTATTCCTTCTCATCAGTTTGCACTTCTAAGTCCCTGAGAATAGGTGTAGTCTGACAGTACTAAGGGATCAAAAGAAAGGGGAAACATTTACAAGTAAAAATAGCGCACTGACCAAGCACTCCCTGGTGCCAGGTACTGTGCTATGCTTTAAGAAATGACCTCACTTCATCCTTATCAACAACCCACAGGGTAGGTTCTGTTGTCCACAATTTTTAGCTGAGGAAGTCCGGAAAAAATTAATTAACTTGTCCAAGTTTACAAAGCTGGTAAATTGTAGACCCAGGATTTGAACTCCCACTGGTCTGATATTGGAGCTAGAACTCTTGCCTACCACAGTCTCTCCTCTGGCCTGACTGTACTTATTGTCAGCCTAAGCATAGAACCGTTTGCCGGTAGTTTCCACATGGAGAAAAAAGATGCATACTCTTTGTTCATATATCCAATAAATACCAACTAACACATACCACAGGACCTGGGGGTAGGGATACAATAATGAACAAAACAGAATTCTTGCCATCATGGTGATCATTTGGAGAAAACTTTAATAATATAACCATATTGTGGTTATTGAAATCCTCTCGTGTGTGTCATGAGGAATAAGATCCAGGTGTGTGAAAGGCACAGACCAATGAAACTGAAGAATCTGTAGAAAACAAAGGAAGGTGGGTAAGGTTTACTAGGTATTTCTGGTAATTTTAATATCTCTGGCATCCAGATTTACTTATCATGTGGGCCTGTTGAGTCTCCAAGCTGACTGGAAATTTTTCAATGGCAGGGGGTACGTCATACTTTAAAATATCTCCTTTAGTCCTTGGCACAGTGCACAGTAGTTTGAATGTATTTACTTATTTTTAAGTTGTTTTCAAAAGAGATATACGGAGGTTACTCAAGGACTTTCAAGTCAGATGTAATGACAAGATTCAGACAGCCCTTGGGAAGTCCCAAGAGGATAGACAGATCCTGTCACATGGTATCTAGCATGTGAGCAAAGAACTAAACGTTTAATGGGAAGAATTTTAGCTAAATCAAAGGAGATACCATTACAATGGTTAAGAATTTATAATGAATCCCTGGTCATGAGAGTGTGAAAAAAAATTACTCTAAGTGAAAGGAAACCAGGATGTGGAGCATCAAGAATTTTAATATATTTGTGGCAAGTATTTTTCTTATGGTTTATTTTGGCTTTATTTAGGATTTTACATGTATAGAAACTTCATATTTTTAGTCAAATCTATTGATTTTTCATTAAGAAATAATCAAGGAGATAAGCAAATATTTACATAGCAGAATGTTTACTACATGTTATTTATAATAGTAAATATGAGAAAATTTAATTGCATTATAATAGGATGGTGAATGTTTAATTATGTCTATTCATACAGTGGAAAACCCCATAGTCATTATTTAATTATATTAGAAAATGACCATAATTTAATATTTAGTAAAATCAGGATCTAAACCTTACATATATATATATATATATGTATATATACGTATATATACATATATATATATATACATATATATATATGATGCACATCCCCCCACACAAAGGAGGGGAAATAAATAGGAGCTTAACATTGTTATCACAATAGAGTGGGATGAAGAGATGTTTTAATTTTCTTGTTTACAGCTCACCGTATTTTCTACAATGAGTATATATATTAAAGCCAGGAAAAAAATAACCATTAGAAATAATCTTAAATCAAAGAGAACATTTGCATATAGTTTCCCCATTCCACACCTCTGATTTGCTGATGGTCTTGGCCGCCAGAGGCCTTTGGCCACTTTGACACATATGGCTAATTCTGGTAATGTTATTTAAAAAAGAAAAAAAAATTAAAATATGTATTTTTTTAAAGATTTTATTTATTTATTTGACAGAGAGAGATCATAAGTAGGCAGAGAGAGAGGAGGAAGCAGGCTCCCTGCTGAGCAGAGAGCCGGATGTGGGGCTCGATCCCAGGACACTGGGATCACCACCCGAGCCGAAGGCAGAGGCTTTAACCCACTGAGCCACCCAGGCGCCCCTAAAATATGTATTTTTAACACTTACCTGCAATGAGGTTTCAAAATAGATTTGGCCGTGGCCAGGGCAGTCACAAGGACATGATGATGAATTATAATGAATTACGAGGCTTTGACAATACTTTCATTCACAAGCCTTTATCGAGTACCTGTCATGCTCCAAGTACTCTGTGGGATACTGACAGGTCAAGTTGGGTCTCTGGGAACAACTGGCCCCATCGGGCTAACACTGGCCCTACACACCCCGACTCCAGCTAGGATCCAGCTGCAGGCAGGGCTGGGCAGTAATCCTGCAGGTCTGCCCTCAATCCTCCTGCCTCTTCTGGGCCAGGATCTGCAGCCCTGAGGAAAGCTGGCTTCACCTCCCCAGCACCGGCCGCCTCATTTGTAAAACAAGAATAATCCTGACCCAGTTCCCAGTGCTGTGGCGAAGAAAAAGTAAAAAGCTTGTTTCTATCTATTCAGTGCCAAATAGATTCTACCTGTTAATAGCCAGCATTGCTTCCTTCCTTTGGAAACTGTGTATTTATTCTTAAAAAAAGAAAAAAGAAAAAAAGGGAGGGGTTGGAGATGAGGTTTACTGTTAAAGGCCTATTCTGTATTTTTCTCCCTTAGAATATCTAGATGAATAATTACAGAAATAAAAACTTGTTTCTCAACCTCTAACAAAAGCAGAGGAAACTCAAAGTTCTTGCAAGGTCTGACGACATTCCAAGGACAGAACTAGGCGAGATGCTGCCAGTCCTTAGGGAAATGATTCAATTATAACCAGCACTTCAAAACCTAATAAAAATTAACTTATAGTTTTCCATCTCCCCATGTTGGGTAGGATGATTTTCCAAAGAACAACATTTAAAAACACACAAGTGTTGGGGCGCCTGGGTGGCTCAGTGGGTTAAGCCGCTGCCCTCAGCTCAGGTCATGATCTCAGGGTCCTGGGATTGAGTCCCGCATCAGGCTTTCCGCTAAGCAGGGAGCCTGCTTCCCCCTCTCTCTCTTGGCCTGCCTCTCTGCCTACTTGTGATCTCTGTCAAATAAATAAATAAAATCTTCAAAAAAAACCCACACACACAAGTGTTAATCCAAATGTTACAAAATCTCAACCTTTCTAAGAAAGACGAACGAGCACTGAAAGGACACCATACGGTATGCCCAAATCAGACATAAATATGAAAATACCCCTTCTCTCACCCAAACTGAACTCATCTTCCAAACATTGGGAATATCTGTGTAATAAGCCCTATTACAGGCAGAAGAAGAGGTAAGGAGGGAGCAGGCAAGACAGAAGGAGAAACACACAGACCCCAAAATGGGGCACATCACGAGAGAAGTTTTCCCGGATCAGCTATCCAGTGAACACACAAGCAGTGTACAAAAACACGCAGCGAGAAGGGGCAGTGCTAACACCTCGTGTTTGCATTTTACCTGAAAGATTAAGAGTATTTTCAAGGTGTTTCTATACTGTCTTCCGATTCTTTGTGGTTCTTCTACCATAGCAAGGATTGGTAAATGGAGGATTTCAACAGCTTTACGCATACCTGGACTGACTCCCCCCAACTCCCCACTGTTCATTTTAGGAACATTATCTGTCAATAACCACACAAATAGATCAGGTGAAGCCAAAACCTCTACTTTTCTTTGTCCTATGGGTGACAATGGGTATGGTTTCTGTCCTACTTCCGGTGCCTTCTCCAGTGTTGTGATGCCGCGTCCCAAGTACTCCAGCAGCCCCCCGATGGACGGAAGTGTGCAGGAATGGCGGGCACAAGGTTAAGCCTCCCAACACTGACCTTGCCTGCGTTGGACAAAGCTCGCAACTTCCAGCCTGGGTGGAGCAGGACTGTATGAGTGACTACAGCGTTTATTCCCAAGGACTTGGGCATGTTGTGGTGATACATCCAGTAATTGCTCAATTTTTTAAAAAGGAGTTGTAAAAATCGTATTTAAAATGCTTGTTGATGCCCTGTGGGTATGAGTCACTTTGCAAAGCAGGATCAAAATGGAATCCTCTGTGACCGGCTCCTGCCGGTTCTTTGATTCTAAACAATTTTATAAATGTTAATGGGAGTTACGCATACATCAATGAGAGAATAAATTCCTTGGGTTTAGTGGCATTTCAATTAATGATAATAAGCAACATAAAATGTTTTCTAATTCTTTCTCCAGGTAATGACACACTACCCCAGCAGAGCTGAAGATGAGGCCCAGGTCTCAGCCCCCGGGGTGGGGAGGACCAGGGGGATGGCAGAAAGAAGGCTCTCCATCTGGTCGGAGGCCTGCCCGAGGCTCTGCAGAAGTCCTCTGTGAAGCGCGTGGGAGCACAGCGGGAGGGACAGACACAACTCGCCTAAGGGACGATGAACGTGATGAAGACAGGAAGAGAAAACTCACAAGGAGCGAGCCTGACGCAGAAGGAATTTACTATAATCTAAAACGGGAATGACTGCTGCCGTGCTTCTTAAATCTGTCACCGGATCATTCTCTTTTTTTTTCAGAGCATAAGTTAATACTATTCATTGACTTCCAAAAATACCCACCAAGATGAAAATGGGAATTTAAGTTCCAGGGATGATGCAGCAGGATTCCTAATGAATAGGTTAGTTTGCAGTGACACAGAGCTCTGCCTTGAATTTCTGGAAACCCAGCTTGCGATTTAACCCTCTCTTGCCCAGGCCTGCAGGCCTGTCCTCAACTCTTCCCATGGGAAACCAGGTGCCGATGATCGATACTTGTGAGGATGGGGTGGGATGCCATGGGGGCCTACAGCAGAGACAAGTGTAAATTGCAAAGGCCTACATTCCACCATTCAGGAAGAGAATGGATTAACGTTCTCATCTAGGAATCTCCTCAGTATTTGCTGTTCCATACTTAATCACCTTAGACCTCCTTATAATTTTATCCTAGTAACAGATACTGAGAAGACCTCTGCCCACGAATAAGACCCCACAACATTGAAGACCAGACACAAGGGACATCTGCTCTTAGCCACCCAGAGTCTGGTGTTGTAGTGATGTGGAAGCATTACATGCATCCCTTGTCCTGCTGCTGGGGCTAAGCTCCCCTCCAGTCTCTGGCAGCAACAGGGCAGTGCCCCAATTGTTTGCTCAGCAGTCACCTCCCACTCGGCAATTTCTGGAGCACTTTGGATTTTGAGGGTTTTGCATTTAGACATTCCAGTGTAAACCATTTCCCAAATAACCAAGGCAGGGGTCCATACACCGTGGGCGTTCTATGAGGATTAGAGAGCTTTACGAGGGAGTTCTTCCAGTAATATCTGCCTACAGGGAATACACGGAAACAGAATTCAGAAACTCTTAGGATGTGTAGTTTAACTGAACAAATATTTATAGGGAGAAAAATTTGCTGGCTCGGGAAATGAGTACCAAAATTCGAGAGAATTTCTCTACCAGTCACTCGGATACATCTGGGAAGGCATCATTCATTCTATGAATTATCAGAAACCTGAGGGGTCTTCCCAGTGATCCAGGTCATACTAGAGAAAATGAATCAATGACACAAATAGCAAGTGAAGAGAATAAAGTATTCAAAACCATATTAGCCTTCAAGACATCTAAGATACACCCACATGTCAAACTGACTTACCAATGCAATACTTAACCACTGAGTATTTGCCAAACTCAATGCAGAGTCTGTTTTGAAGAAACTGGGTAAAACTCCTAGATTTCCCAACCATACATGTTTTTCTTGGCTATGAAACTGGAAAATTTTGGACCAGAAGATGACCAAAATCCAGCTGAAGTTTTTCTAAGTGAGAAAAGTGACAACTAAGGAAACTGTTTACCCACTTTTCTCCAGAAAAAGACCCCATCCTCTTTGGGAACTATTTCCCGGATCTGTCTGCCTCCAAACAGCAAGTTCTCACTGACCTTTAGAGACCACTGGGAGTTTCAAGGGCATGCTGCTGCTTCCTCCTCCGAGGACTATTCTGGGCTAATTTATAGTTTTTTGGATTTTCTAAATCAGGTACCTTTAGGGGTACATACATATCTGGCTCTTTTAAAAAGTAGGAATTCAATCAGTTTAACTATTTGGGCTTCATTTAAAAAATTTCCTTTCGAAACCATGCTGCTTTTGTGGCTTGACTCTGGAGGTGAGGTTTCTTCCATCCTATGGGTCATTTTTGTAAGTCAACAAGTAACTCTAATAAATGTCGAAGAGGCTTTCTTATTCGCAAGCTACGCAGATTTGAGGACCACAGTTTACAAAGCCAGTCAGCTCCTGGCCAGTTGCATTCCCATAGATTCTTCACTTTTTTACTTTCCTGTCCTCCAGTCTGCAAATGGTCAAGTATGATTCTTGGGACCATCAGGGAAGAAAGTTACCCACTTCGTAATGTTTTCGGCTGGTGTGGGTGTGGGGGGTGGAGGCCATGGAGGTAAAGGGCGAAGGAGGAACCTTAGTAACAGGTGTCTTGGTTTCTGGCTCTAGCTGGTTCCCGTTTAACACTATCGCTCCTGAGATCATAAAGCAGCGATCTGCCAAGGATAATTTCATTTTTGCAGCAAACAGTGCAAACTGTAGCAGCACCTGAAGAAATAATGTGTGGAGGAGCATGTGGGATTCCAGCTTCCCAAAAAGCCATGCAACGTTAACGTGGGATATTTTGCTTTCCAAGAAAACATCGCAAATATCCACCATGTCAGGAATGGGGCAAACCACATGAGTGGAGAAGAAGAAAAGCATCTTCTTTCCCATAAATGACCTTCTCCCCTCTAAATAGTTTCCCACGTGTTAATTTACTGAGAGGCTAAGACAGTGTGGACACAGCTATGGGTTCACTGAAGTATTCTTATCCTCAAATCCACAGTTTACATCAAAAGCTGCTAAAGTAAACAAAAAAAACTTAAAAAAAAATTTCATTCCCGCATATTTAAAAGCCAGGAAAAGGCACAGTGGTCCTGAAAATATAGGAAGGCCTTGCTTAAGGATTCAGAAGAAAAAACAGGGTCAATTCAATCTTTGGGTAACATCGACACCTCCTGTTATCATAAAGCTCTCGGTCTGTGGAGGAACTGGGGGTGATGGTTTTCTCTAAGTCAAAAGAGACCCTGACCCTCCCCATTCCTCTCCATCCTAAGCATTTCTTTCTTCCCAACCAGGCACTGTGGAGGGCCCCGGAGAGCTCATATGCAGGCTTCTGCTGACTAGTCCCCGTACCACATTTCAGTCCTAAATAGGAATGAGTGCTACATTGCAAAATCTCTGGTACTTATTTTTTTTAAGGATTTATTTACTTGAGAGAGAGTGAGAAAGCGTGCATGAGTCGGGGGAAGAGCATTGGGAGAAGCCGACTCCCCGATGAGCAGGGAATCCCATGCTGGGCTCGATCCCAGGACCCCAAGATCATGACCTGAGCTGATGGAGGACACTGAACGGACTGAGCCACCCAGGCATCCCACTGATTCATATTTTTAAGCCAGAAGGAAGCACAACTTTAGGTTTTTCTTTCATGCTACCGAGTAGCCAGATTTTGGAAACATAGATAACTGCTCCCAATCGCACCTAATGCAATGAATGGCAAAACCTGGGTGTTTCTGGTCCCTGGTTTTTGTTAACTGGGATCTAAAACGTAACCCAGCCTCTTGGTAATAAGGGGCTACCAAGGAGGTTCTTACACCAACAGAGAAGAAAATGAGGACAGTGATTCATAAGCAGAGAGTCCTTCCCAGGGCTGGCCGGAGTGGGTAGAGCATCTCGAGCCGCGCTTGTGTGGAAACTTGGAGGGCTGGATACGAATCTGCAGTGTCAGCACTACGGACTGGAAAGAACTCAGGGAGGACTTAAGAAACCCGATTCTGCTCCCAGCTTCACGGATGTTGTTTTTCTGCGGCTGAATGCTCAGTTCACCTTATCCTTCTGAGGAAGGATAAACCAGGTGACTCTTACGTTCCTTCCTGGCCTCTGCCCCAACCTCACCTGCGTGTTCACTACCTGGAGTCTCTGTCCTCCCAGCTGTCCAGGGCTTTTGGAAGGAAGCCCTCTGCCGCCCTCACCTCCTTCCAGGGCCCTCAACACCATCGAGATAATACCAGACAGCCCAAAGTGTGTTTGGGAGCCTGCTGTCTGGTGCTAGTGCGTGCTCCATGGTTGGTATGGGGACTGGGAACACCAGCTTCTGGAGACTTTTTCACTAGCCAAGAGGCTAGAAACCACAATCCCTCCTAGCCTAGGCTTTCCCATCACTGAGGTGGGGCCAACAATATCTTTCCCACAGAATTGCTGAGTGTCAGGAGCTCAACCATTCCGAACACTGCCAGAGAAAATTCAGAACACCCAGTTAAATCTGAATTTTGGATAATCTGGGACAGACTTATACTTAAAAAATTACTGTTTCTCTGAAATTCAAATCCTGTATTTTCTTTATTTGCTGAAGTTGGCAACCCCACATATGATGGATGGTACTGTTGGTGGTGTTAGGTACCAAAACAGCCTTACACAAAACAAAACCCCTGCTGGCCTGACTTGGTGTTAGGAAAAAGACTCTATGTGGTGAAGGTTCTTTCTCCCGCATCTTCTCGCCGTTCCTAAGCTACCCCCTTCTAGTCCCGCATTGGCTTTATATCACCGCATCTCCTCCCTGGGTCTCTCCCGGGTACCCACATTGTGTACTGACCACTTTCCACTCACACTCCCCTCCCCCTTGGCTGGGAAATCGGATCCAATGAATTCACGTACATGTGTCACTAGTCATTTCATGAGTCATTAACCTCCTGTGAAGCAACTTTTTTCTTTTTTAAAGGTCACTTATAACCTCAAATTAAATGATTGAACTGAAGGCCATCAAAAAATTGAGGTGAAAAAAGTAGGTTGTGTGGGGAAAAAGAAAGAAAGCATGGCAGGGGTTGGGGCAGGGCCACCCCCCCGCCCCTCCTGCTGGCTCTCATGGCAGTTCCTCTAAGGTGTTTCTGCTGCTTCTAGCTTTTTCCTTTTGTCTCTTTCTGAGCCCACAGCAGCTCTCGTGGTAGCTGAAGACCCTGTGGATAAGGGGCAAATGGAAGGATGGAGTGGAATGGGGGTCTACTATCTCCTAAGATGCTGGTCCCCACACTGCCCCCACCTGCAGCCACCCTCTTGGTCACCAGTGCAGGTCCTGGGGGGTCCCCAGCATATCTAATTCAGTTAGACCGTGGAAAACACAAACCCTGACCAGCCTTTCTCCTTTTTGAGCACCATGTGTTCAGAGATGAAACCGTACTGCACACACCTGTAACTCCTGGCTCCTGAGTGCTGGTCAAAGTAACTCCGGGGGCCTTAAGGACCCTTTCTCTCTTTCTAGGGCATATTAGTCTAGATGGCTCTGAGACCTAACCTGGAGAGGCAAGGAGTGCCTCGAGGTGGATGGACACACTTCAATCAGAATTGCCCAAACACTTCCAAGTGGGTCAAATGAATTCCTCCTGGCCCAGCTCTGCCCTCCTATAAAGGATCTCTGTTCCTAGGCTGTTCTATCCAAGATGACCTTTTATCTTAATCTCCACAACCCATCAGCTAAAAGCACTTCGCCAAACCATTAAAAGGAAAAGGCTTAAAATGAACGAAATGGCAAAATATTATATAACACATAATTTATTATCCTTCTCTAGCAATTAGCTCTCAGCAGACTATCCCTCATTCCACCTTCTAAGAAGACAGAACTGCTACATGCCTTGGCTCACTATTTGGCTGAGATGAATCACTACTTAACTTGGGACTGAGAAATTCTCTTATAATTTTGCAAGGCCTGTTGTAGGGTAGATGGGGGCACCTGGGGTCTGCAGACTATATTTTGCAATTATCTTGACATCTTTGTAACTGCCCTGAGATTAGAGATGTGAATTTTTTTTTTTTTTTGTTAAAGATAATAACAGAGTTCTGGTGGGGACAGTGGTTAGAGCGGGGGCAGGGAGTAACACTGAGACTCTCACACGTCCCAACAGCTTAACTAGGAGAAGCAGATCACTTGGCCCAAGCAGGATTTGAAACTGTGTCCTCTGGACACTCCCCATTGTCCATGATACCATTTTATTCAAGGTTTTGAGCCCCAATCTCACTTTTCCCTTGGGAGTGTGAACGCTGACGCTTTTTCAGAGTGTGGTCACTGACAGGGACTGACTAAGCATTTCATTGGTGATAAACAGCAAGTGCTCTACTGAGGGATTTGCTTTAAAACAGTATTTATAACTTCTTTTTTGCAGGAAGTGTCCAGTATTTAGAGAATTACGTTTTGCACCTTGAGTCATACTTTGATAGTCAACAAGATTTTTCCCTTAACAGATGATGGTGAGGAACTCTGACAAGACAGACACGAGGCTTTCCTCTTGGATACTAGGCAAAGGTCTCTTCCTTTCCAAAGCTCGAACAGGAACCAGGAATCTGGCCATCCCGGCACTTAATGCATTAGTTCACTGTTGTTAACAAGGAGTTAAGAGAACAGTTATTCTCCTCTCTGAGGTTTAATTTTATTTTCTTTTCTCATCAAACTATATTTTTCAGGAGAATCTGTATTTTCCAACCATCAGGTGTTTCTCTCACTTACTTCCAGGTAACAGTAAAAACATGGCTCCTAAGGCCTAGTGCCCTTGAACCAGTTACCTGTTCAGAAGGTCACCTGGGTTTGGGGTACTATAAATTATCATATTCTGTGTCTAGTGAGCAAAGGTCAAGAGGTACAAGCACCTCGGAGCCATCCTCAGCACCCTGAAGCCAGGAGTTGGAGGGGAGGGGCCTAGGAAAATGCCTAGGGGCATTTTCACAACCTCCCCAAGCGATCTTGAAGCACCTCTGAGTTTGGGGACTGTTCTGGTATACAACACATGGCTGTTAAAGCTGAGGTCAGAGGTCAGGCCATTTGCGACCAGTCAGTTTGGCTGTGCTGTAATTTGCCCAATTCACCAGTCAAGGTTCCAGCAGGAAACAGGTGACATTCTCAAATTATGATAATTTGAAAGGAATTTAATAAAGGGGCTATTTACAAAGAAGTGGGTGGGGAGCAGGAAGGCTACAAGGCCTAGTGCAGTCCCTTGGGTCAATAACATGGGGGAATCCGGTAGGCCAGGCTCTGTCACACCCCAAGGCTGAAGGGGCAAGATGAGAAAGTGGCTACCGGAACCTGGGACAGAAATGCTTGTCGGACAGCACTGCCTGACAAGAGCTGTGATCACCCTTCAAGAGCCAGGGCCTGAGAAACCCCACAGAAAAAAGGATCCTGACCTCACTCCTGCCCCCCAGGCTCAGGTGCCCCTCGTGCTGAACCCAACTGGGAACCAGAGGCAATGGCATCCACCAAAGCAGTGCACAGAAGTCAATTTTCAGGGGCACAGAGCAGGGCAGGAGAGGCAGGGCAGTGGACCTGGGTGAGCAAAGGGAAGACGCCTGGTACGGTATCACTATAGAAACCTAGAGAAACCACACCAAGGAGTGTCCAGTCTTCACCAGCATCACAGATGACAGCATTCTGTCTGCAAACACCAAGTGTCTATGCTTCTGCCACACCCACTCAGCAAAGCACCTGGCAGGATAGATAGCTACAGGAAGGGCAAAACTTTGTCAAGTATTTCAAAAATAAATTCACAAATGTACCTATCAACCATCTACTGAGCACCGATTCCATGAAAGACATGATATTTCACACTTTAGTAGTAAAGGTCTTGGTGCCTTTTATGTTGAACTCAATGGGGCTACTGCTGAGAGATGTGCTTGTAGGGTTTAGAGAAGCGGCTGCTGCTGCTTCCTGAAAATGTGTGCACGTGTGTGTGTGCGTGTTACAGAAAAGAAAAATATCTCAGATTTTTAGAGTGGAAAAATTGAGTTTCTGCATGTACTCATAGCCTACAGCAAAAATGACTCCCCCCCCCACTTTAATATATATGACTTTTCAACTAGGCTTCACCTGCATGTGAGCTGGTGATTATGCACAGAGT
The DNA here is from genome assembly GCF_010015895.1 of Lontra canadensis. Classification (NCBI taxonomy): domain Eukaryota; kingdom Metazoa; phylum Chordata; class Mammalia; order Carnivora; family Mustelidae; genus Lontra; species Lontra canadensis. The sequence goes on from NW_022631008.1 coordinate 27,742,414, forward strand.
GTGAGGTCGAGTGGTCTGAAACAAATGGGGTGAGGGATGATTTATTCCGTCCTTCAACTTCTACCCAGCTGATGTTGGTTCGGTGGAATCTAACAAGTTCTCAGGAGGCCTCGCGTTTGATCGCCATCTCTCCTATGGTCACCTTCACTGGGTGCTCAATAAATGACTTTTAAGTCTCACCGTCTCCACGCTGACCTGGTTCACTGGTCTCCACGAAGGAAACAGGCCCTTGAGTTCTCTGGGTCAGCCGCACGGTGCAGCGCCCGAGGTCTGCCACCAGGGATGCCCCAAGTGACTTCAGAGGCACATCACGGAATTACAAAATGAAAACCTTATTTCTTTCTCAGTGCTTTTCAAGCCTTCTCAAACACCAAAGTGTCAGCTAGATGCTGCATGTCTATGACAGCTCTCCTCCGTAACACCTGCCAAGGCCCCCCTTTCCCTGCAGAGGGACGGCCTTAGGCCCTAGTCTTATTTCACTTATTTATTTTAATGATGATCATCTGTTTGTATCAAGTGACGCAAACTTTCTACTTGAGGAGGTCACACAGTCTCCTTTCAAAATAAGTTTGGTTTAGTATAAAAAATTAAGGGCTATTATATAAATAATGCAGGTGGTACAAGGTATACAGAGAAGACAAGACAGGTGGTGTACAAATGACTAGAGTCTGGGAAACACTGATCTAATGCCAAGTATACCTCATGAGTCACAGAGACTTACGTTTAGTTCTAACTGCCATCCAATAGCAATAATGACTAATTTTATTGCCTTGTAAACAAACAGTTCTCTCATAGAAGGTAGTAGTTCTGGTCAGAGGGTTAAAGCTCAAAGAGAGTAATAAAAATTTAGTAAAATTGCTTTGTAATCCGAATCCTGTCTTGTTCTTAACAGAGATGCCCGTGATAAATATTAAACATTTATACCGAATACTACTGTAGGATGAAAACACAGCATAATAAATTACGAAGGGAGAAGAAAACAGCTAAATGCTGCTCTCCTCATCAGGTCTGACAAGAGGGACTTCGGCAGTCCCTGTAATGCAAGGAGAAAAACCTTCCCTCATTCACTTAAGATTCACTGACCGTATTCCAGGTCCATCCAGGCAGAATAAATTACAAAAGCAATCTGTCATGGTCCGTGAATCCTTCTGATGTTTTGGTAAAAGTATTGTGTATTCTGTGGTGCTGATCAGGGAAGACATGGCCAGTGGTCCCTTCCTACACAAACTGTAACGCTCTGAAGGCATTTTACTTCAGCCCTGTTTTGTTTCAAGTCAGCCAAAACCCCCAATTCCTACCTCTTGAAAAATTTACATATATGTTCACGTTCCTTTCAAGTTAAGACCTCAGGAAACATTAAATCAACCAATGCATGGTGGCTTTTTTCTTCTTACTATCATGAGCATGAGAAAGCAGAGTGTTGCGGTGCGCTCACGCCCACTTGTGCGTACACCTGCACACACACTTGCCCCCACCTGCTAACTCACCCTGGGGGGGTAGAGCCGGAAACAAATGCTGCCCAACTCATTCCAGAAAGAGGTGTTTGAAATGAAGTGTGCTGTCCTTCTGAGCCCGTATTTATCCTTGTCCTTTACTAAATATCACACGTCGGCAGACACTCTAGAGCTGGGGCCCCTTCCCTATGCACTGTCTGCTGTTCACTTGTTTTAAAAATATTTCTACAATGCATCTATTGTTCTCCATTCATCATATAATTGTATGATACATTGGCAAACAACTGTTCCTCAATGAATAAAAGTGTGTTTACCAAAGAATAATTGGAGTTACTTGGCACAGGGACCAGACCTTGCTCAGCACCAGCTGATGTATGTTGCAAACATGGAGCCCTCAGCCTTCTGCCCCTGCTGCATGTGTAAGTGGTCAGTACTTGTTAATCCTGGGACCTCAGTTTTAGCCATGTAAGATAAAGAAATGCTATTTTATGCTGTATGATTTCATTTGTAGAATTTTTAAAATTATGCAGTTGCTAGAATTATAGAAAATAGATTTGGGCGCCTGGGTGGCTCACTTGGTTAAGCGAATGCCTTCGGCTCAGGTCATGATCCCGGACTTCCAGGATCGAGTCCCGCATCGGGCTCCCAGCTCCCTTGGGAGTCTGCTTCTCCCTCTGACCTTCTCCTCTCTCATGCTCTCTCTCACTCATTCTCTCTCAAATAAATAAATAAAATCTTTTTAAAAAAATTTAAAAAAAAGGAAAGAAAATAGATTTTAATTTTATTTAAATTCTAAAATTTAGATTCAAACAAAATGGTTTAAAACATGCTATAATAGATAGTAGCTTATTTTGGCGGCGGCGGGGGGGGAGGTTCCTATAACCACATTTAGACTTATAAATGTACATATAGTGAATAGAGGCCAATACAGGTCAAGATACTGCTATGCTCCTTATTCTAGCAGAACCCAGTTTTGTAAAGAGACTTGTTTGAGGACAAGTATTTGAGAGCAAATACAGTTTTATGTTTCAGGTCTCTCAAAATCGTATCTGGACCATATATGTTTCTGGGTGTCTGCCTCATCCTTGTCTTGTTCTCTAGGAATCTGTCCCACCAATGGCTCAGCAGCAAATCATGTGACCACAGCTACCTGGCAGCATAAGATTGGACAGAAGTGTACAAATGAAATTACTGAATATCAAAGAATAAAAGGAGCTCCCAGAGCAAATGCTAAAGGGATGAAAGTAAGAATCATCAACTGAGAATTGGAAGCTCCAGAGGAAGAGACATGTCTGATGGGATTTCCACATGCTGGTGGTAAGGAAGACTCATAAATGCCCCAGCAGATCGCAAGTGATTACCTCATAGCACACACCAGTGGTTCCACGTGAAGTTTCCAGGCAAGAACAAAAAGGTCGTAGCCCAAATGCCAGAGAGAAATGTGGCACCTGTGAGTCCTACCTGAAGTCACAACTGCTGCTTTGCTGTGACTCTCCTCTACAGTAATTTTTAAACATTGTGGCAAGATGACCAATGATTACCTAATCAGACAACACAAATGTCTTTATTTCAAATTTCTAGGAGGTAAAAGAAAAATCTGATCCTGACGCTTTATACGTGCTCAAGGCCAGCTTATAAAACACTGAATTCAGTGATAACATAAATATGCAACAATGAAAAGAAACTGGCAAAATCCACCTCTTGCCATTCAGCTGAAGGAGCCCCACCCACAAATGCTGGTTGGGAAGCTTCCAGCTGTACAGCTTGGCTTAAAAAGATAAGTCAAGCCAATCAGATTGCTCTGCCAGGAATCTGGAACTAGAAAGTAGAGAAGCTGTTACTGGTTAGCTGTGGGCTGCTAAGTTAACAGATCATTTCAGTCGCCAGGCTTTTTAAATCTCTTTTAATTTTGGGAAGGGGAGTAATAAATAGAAATGGCTAGATGAAGTATCCACAAAGTTTTTTCTGTCCCAAAGAACATTTGGGGTCGAAAAAAGTTCTGAGTCTCTGCCCTTTAAATACAGTTAATAATTATTCACCTAGGGAGAACATTTGTGAAGGAAGAAAAGCGTGTACGTGATTCCATGGTGAGCGGCGCAGAAAGCAGGGGCTACTGCCTGGTTCCTCTGATGCGTGAAGTCTCGCAGGCCAACAGCTGTTGGCTCTCCAGGCATCGCAGGTGACAAGCCAAGCTGCAGCCTTGAAATCAGAATACAAAGAAGAAACATTTGTGCCAGCTCCCAGGGAGCCTGTCTGAGGACCCTCGGTGCCCCAGAGCCCAGGCTGGTGTGCGGAGGGTGCTCATGTCTGTGGAACTGCGTGGGCTTGAACCTGGCCCAAGAGCAGCGCTGGGTGGAAGCCGGACAGGCTTCGAGTGAAACCGGGGTGAGTGAGGGACGGGGCGGCTGCTGTCAGCACTAGGTCTGAGTGAACCAAGGGTGTCCTGAAGAAGAGGCCAGTGACTGCCTGGGCAACGGGGTAGGGTGCCACGGCCTCACAAGAGGCCGGGCAGATGGTGATCCTTCAGGGGAGCGAACAGAAATGCCCAGAGCAAAACCCCGAGACTCCTTCCTCTAAATGGATGTGCTAATGGCTCCCATGGCGCGGGTGGAAAAGGCCTGAGCACATATGCCTCCGTCTACTGTACTGGCTGTAAATAAACCATGTGCTCGTCGACGCCATCTGCTTCGTGTGCACTTTGTGGAACTGTGTGAAGAGAAAAAAGTGTCTGGGGCCAAATGTCTAGAAATACTTGTTGTATACTTAGAAACCAAATGTGCTTACGCAGCTAAATTATTACATTTCTTTTAAAGTGGGTAATTAATTTAAAATGCTCCCCCTTTTAATAAGGGGGGTAATGCTGGACAGTAGGAGGCCACAGCTTTGAAAGGTCAACTTGTAGGGCGCAGGCTCAGAATGAGGCTGGAGGCAAGTTATCCTACAACTAGAGTTAATCAATCTTGGGTCAGTCATACTTAACCAGTCTTAACCATAAATTCCTCATCTATAAAAGAAGGGTGTCCCTCATCTTCCTCAGAGTGGTATTTTGAAGAATAATTAGTTCCTTAGATAAAATATAATCTGAACATACAACACTTTTTTTTTTTTTAAAGATTTTATTTATTTATTTGACAGAGAGAGATCACAAGTAGGCAGAGAGGCAAGAAGAGAGAGAGGAGGAAGCAGGCTTCCTGCCGAGCAGAGAGCCCGATGTGGGGCTCGATCCCAGGACCCTGGGATCATGACCTGAGCCGAAGGCAGAGGCTTTAATCCACTGAGCCACCCAGGCGCCCCACAACACTTTTTTTTTTACAACACGTTTTTATGGAAACAGTCATGCCCTCTATAAAATACTTAGTATACATCGTACATGATCATTGGCCCAGATATACACTGAGTTTTGCTCATTATTCATTATTTTTAGTTCCTCCAAATTATATAAATAATGCAACTAATTCACTCATGAAGCAATCATTTACTGAGCATTCAGTATGTTCTAGACCATGGAATAACTTACATCAGAAGTAAGACACCTACAATTATGTTCTAAAATCACAGACTTAGTATGGTGCATGTAATTTCCAAAATACATAGTTGGATTTGTGTTTTCAAAATTAAAACAGTCTACAAAACTTCACATTGGGGTATTTTCCCACTTCTGTATTGGTGATGATCTAAAGTTTAGTGATTTTTGACGAGTTCGAAGAAATCCCTCATCTAACCTGGATGACCTTTTCCCCCAGGACTAACACAGCAGCAGTTCGGGTAGATACTACGCACACACTGCCAGACAGCCCAACGATTTTACGGAAAACTCTACAATACAGCGTGAACGCCTGCTATATGACGTGCAAAGTGAAAGAATAACCACACTGTGTTAGACTGAGTTACAAGCCACATATCACGGTAACGGAATCCCCAGAGATAATGAAGGTCAAATCCTGATAAAACACATCCCAAGGATTGCTCAAATACTTTTTATGGAGCTGAACTTGGGCCCCATCAGAAATTGCTTAGAGGAAGGAGGAGGTAGTGAGTGCAGTACTTGGAGCACGTGGAGTCCCACACCACGATGCATCAGTCATCATTTTAAATCAGCTGCTTTAGGTTTTGTCTGTGGCTTTGTCATCTACAAAATGGAGACGATAATACAACCTATCTCAGAGGATTTCCAAGTGAAACAGTAAAGGTCTTAGTATATGGGAAGGACTCAATATATATTAGCTAATACAGAGATCTTCACTGTGTGGAAACAGAATTGGCATGGAAGCCAGGAGGTCATCAAAGTGTTACTGAAACTGGAAAGTGGGTTGAGGAGGGGGAGACCCTGCTCCTTCTATGTTCCCATTGGCAGCTCTGTCGCCCTTGCTAGGTAGAAAGCACAGAGGTGCCAAGGAACTCGAGGGAGATGGACCATCCTTCTAGTCTGTCTCAGCAAGACTCGAGCTGAAGGACAGAGTACAGGTCATTCTGGAAGCAGCGCAAGTGAACCTTAATTTCACATCACGTCCCAACAGGGGAGTGCCTCGGTACCATCTCGATTTATGTTAATTCCATAAAGAGAAAGCACAATGTGTGCTCTGGATGAGTTTTTAAACTAAAGGGGAAAATCCCACACTCACAATGCATTTTAATACTGTTCTTATTAAAATACTTTAAAAATAGGTCAAAATGGTGGGGACAAAACAAATCCTAACCACTGGGTTAATTTCAGAAGTGGCATTGGTTTTACAAACTAAGTCTTGATTCTAAAGACAAAAGTAGAGAGGAGAATGATAAAGCCACAACTCTCTGACTAGGTCCCAGATTCTCACCAAAACCAGAAAGAAATAAAAGCCTAAAGCATGAAAGGATCTTTTTCTGCATGTGTTTGGAATTTCCTAGGAGAAGGATAAAGATACACCTAGAGCTGTGAATATAACGCAGGTACATTTTGATCTTCTTTTTTGTCAAAAGATTGGAAATAATTAAGAACCTGAGATGGAAACAAGTTTATGCAAAAATTTTTAACACGTGGTATATAAAATGTATACTATGCATCGAATCAAGCAAATATATACCTACACTATGAATTTCATAGAGTGACAAGGATATTCTCAAGGAGTATTACTAAACAAAATGTTTTTAAAACATCTATTTGATTTAGACCTTTGAAACAACCCCACACTTGTTACAAAAAAAAAAAAAAGAAAAGGAAAATGGCAGTAAAATTAAGACGATTTTTCAACTAAAATAAATTCACATGGAAATCTTAGGAGGGCCTAAAGCCAGGACTTGACTACAGAATGCACAAGCATGAGAACAGAGAATATTTGAGTTCCCTCCTTTCAGAAAATTTATGAAATGTAATTCCTGGATAATCTCAATCTGCAAGGCAGATAAACTGGTGAGTGCTCAGTTTTGTGTGTGTGTGTATGTGTGTGTGTGTGTATGTGCCTGTTTTAAAAAAGATAGACAACAAGGCTTTTTTGAAGAATTGGCTTCAAAGTAATTTGAAGACCTTAAAAGAAATGTGATAACAAAAACTTAATTTCGACACTATAGTAACACAACTATCTCATGAAATCCAGCTCAGCCACATGGGATGAGACATAGAGAGCTGAGAAAGATTCAGTCCACATTTGGTCAGTGCAAGATCGCCTCGCTGTTCTCCCAGACCGGAAGCAGTGTAGACGGGCTACAGCCCCAGCCTCCTACAGTCTGTAAACATCTTCAGAAATAAGGGGAAAAAATGGCCACATTATTTGATTGCGTAACAAGAAGATCTGAATGATGAATTCAGAGGAATTGCTGAAATAATGTGGCAATTATAGTTTTAATTGTCCAAAATGTCTTTCAATTACACTTAATCCTCACTCTAACAAAAAAAAATGTGTTATAAGTAAATAGTAACACAAAATTCTCAATTCAACTGCAATTAAAAAAAATCAATCTGGGTAACCACTCTTTCCTATTGTTGAAAAATTAAGTATAAGCATTTGCTGAAATTCAAAATCTTGTACAATTTTAGTATAGTCCTACTTTTGTAGAGCAGGTATCTGGAGGAAAAAAGGACTGGAATAAAACACCCTCAAACCAGAAACACTGATCTTCTCTGGCTGGTGGAATTTTAATAAAGGGATTATATCCTTTTCTGAGTGTTTCTAATTTTGCTAAAATTTCCTACAATCACTGAGCATGTATTAGAGGCCAGGCAGGATCCTGTGATGCTTTCTGCATCTCACAGAGGGCTCACACCTGCACGAGGTGGGAATTCTTACCTCTGCAGATATGGAAGCAGAAACCCAGGCAAGTGACACTGGAGGGGTGAAGATTAGAACCCAGACATGCCTGTCTCATAATCATTCTGCTGCAAACTAGATTTCATTTGTGGCCAGAAAACAAACAAACTTAAGAGTAAATTCAAGTGCTACACAGGCAGGTGAAGGGTGAATGGAGACGATATACTTCTAGGCTTTTTTTAACGTTTAAGATTTTTATTAGGTAATCCTTCAATTTAGTAACTATGATTCTTTTTTGTGGATATTTTCAAAAGTATGGCATCTATTTGAAAATGAAAGGAAATGAATGAAATCTTACACAATGCTAAAAGCAATGAACTGGATTTTGGGCAGTTACCATGTCTATATAACATCCTTTCCGTGAGGATTTTTTGACCGAAATACCTGACTCTGAAGAAAAAAGTAAAAAAAAAAAAAAAAATTAAAAAAGAAATAGAATCTTCCCTTTTAAGAGGTATAGAGATTGGACTCACAGCAAATGGTATTCCATAGACCGCATATGGAGCCCATGATTTCCTGGTGGCTAAAACTCCCATCTAAGCACAACAGAAAGCAAAGAAATAGAGGTTAAAACAGTGGAGCCTCATTTTTCACCTGTCACACTGACAAAGACAATAACCAATGAAAAGTATTATCATAAAAGTATTGAAAAACTGGCACTCACTAATCAGTAGAGAGTGGGTAGGCAATAAATATGGTTCACACTTCAAAATGTGTAAACGACTGACCAGCCAATTCTCTTCCTAGGGACTTATTCGAAGGAGAAAATTGGGTTATGTATGCAAAGATAAATGTGGCAGTAATTGCTGTTCAATGCAGTAGTGTTTATAACATAGAAAAACTGGTGAAAACCAAAATATCCTCTGATAGAGGAGTTTGCTGCTTATCCCCAGAGTTTAGCAGTGTCCACTTATACAAGTAAAAATAAGTATCAGTGAATGAATAAATTAACAGGGCACAGCTATACAACGGAATTTCATGCTGGCATTAGCATTCCTGAAATAAAGCTATACTCAACCTAGAAAGGAGTGTGCAGCATTTTGTTAAGTGATCAAAACAGATTACAGACTAGCCTATGTAGTAATTGATCCCCCTTAGAAAAAATTCTATGCATGTCCACCTGTGTATAAATGCACAGAATGGCAGGATAGGTGGGATTTGTGAAATTTTCATTTTTTTTCTTTATACTTTTCTGTATTATTTGGGTTTATTTTAAAACAGTAGCCAAATATTTTCTATTTGGCTGAGGAGGAGGCTATTTTTTGAATTCTTATCTTGACCACTCAAACTCTGGAGAAGGATAATCCTACTAACAGGTAACATCCAGAGGATATAAGACAGTTCTTTTCCCCTTGATTTCTCAAATATTGTGCTAGTTCTCTTTTCTGCAACTTACTCCTGTAACAGGCCTGAAGCAGAATGAACACAAGGCACATCTGTTTTAAAACAGTTGCAATCACATCCTGGTAACCATTACACCAAAGAGCAAATCTCAACGCACGGTATTTCACTATTTGGACTTTCTTTGTCCACAACCCTTCCAAACCCACCCTTGTTAACTTTCTGGCTGACCCTCAACACCCAAGGGTGCTCTCTTGTGCATTCAAGTGTATCCACCATCAATGGACTTCATCTGTCAGCTCTACACACAAAGACCTTCAAGTTATCTGGCAAAGAGACACTGCTTTTCTTGAATGCTGGATTGAGTTTAAAAGTGGACAGTTTGTATTAATAACTAATGGCTTCTGGTAATTTTTTTTTCAGCCCAGGAGAAAATACAAGCATTCCTAATAAACAAATGACAAAGTGTCTCTCTTTGGATTCAAACGAGAGCAACGTGATTCCTCCATTGGGGCACTGTCTGCGATTCTGGCCAGCCTCTGAAAGCAAGAGTCAGGGCCAACAGATGTGGCGTCTGTGCACGTGTGCCCCGAAGAACAGCCAACTGTGAGAAGGACAGAGAGAACACATGAGCTGATGACTGATACGCTGCCTTTGCTGGATGCCACTTATCTGAAAGTACAGAAGTTGGCTGATGAAACATGCCATGCCAATGCCTGGGTTCATCAAGTCAAGAATAAACTACATATTCCGTTCCTGTCGCATCTTCTCCCAAGTAATCAAGCCCAGAGAAAGAGCAAGATGGAGGGCTAAGAGAACAGAGATGGAATGCTGGAGGACAACGCACGTCTCTACTTCCTCCCTGCAGTTCCTGGGTGTGCTCCATTCCAGGTGGGTGTTGGGGACAGCAACAGGAGACACCCAATGTGAAAAGCTTTCTAAACCCCGAGCATGAGGGTGGCTGGCTTGATCTAATCAGGTAGATTATGGATTTAATGTGGCAAATCCTCTTTTCTTAAAAAGGTACCACTGTATATGAAGACGAGCCCAGTGGCATGAGCTCTGAGTACAGGTTCAGTGGTGGTGACAGTTTGTAATCACACCTGTTGATGCCAGTACCACTCATTTACAAGACGCTCGGACAGCCTGGGGGCCGGTGCTGTTTGACGCCGTGGGGCCTCAGAAAGGAGCCCCGACCACGGCCCACCTCGGGAGCCAGGCTCCATCACGGTGACAGGTGCTGGATCTTTCACCTGGCTGCTGGTGCTGACTAGTTTTCTCTGATTCTGCTGTCATGTGCCCTGTCTGCTCAGACCTGTCAGCTTCAAAGCCACAGCTATTTCCTGAGGGATATACAACTCAACAAACGGCAAATAAACAATACAAAACATGATTTCATGGTGTCATGCTGCTGTTTCTCTCGTCTGTAGCATTGTGGCAGCTCCCTGATTCACAAGTATCATTTGACACTTTTCTCTTCCACTTACTTCTTTTTTTTTTTTTTTTAAAGATTTTGTTCATTTATTTGACTGACAGAGATCACAAGCAGGCAGAGAATCAGGCAGAGAGAGAGAGAGAGAGAGAGAGGAAGGGAAGCAGGCTCCCTGCTGAGCAGAGAGCCTGATGCGGGGCTCGATCCCAGGACCCTGGGATCATGACCTGACCGGAAGTCAGAGGCTTTAACCCACTGAGCCACCCAGATGCCCTGACTTCCACTTACTTCTTTTTCCTGCTTTTACCCTTAGGCCATCAGCAACCTCTATTGCCTAAACCCTTCCCCTGCCCCACACCCAGGACCCTGGCTTTCAAGGTCACCAGGCTACAAAAAGTGAGCTTGTAAAGTTCACCAGCAAGTTAACCCAGGTTGTTCTCAAGAGTTTAACACTGTCTCTCTGTGTGTGTGGCTTTTGCTGCCAGTGTTGGCTATGCCTGATCATCTTCTCTGTCCAAATCAGCTCTATGTGCTCACTACAGTCAGAGGCAGACATCCTCCCAGGCTGGGAAACTCAGTCTTGTCTCTTTCCCCTTATTTCATCCCCTATATCCAGGCAGTCTGCCTCCATCAAACTTCGAGATTCAGTCTTCAAAAAGGCTTGCAATTCATCAAGATTTAATATAGATTTAATAAAATACCATTCCTAAAAGGAGTCTAGAAACCATAGTATGATATATGCATACAAGATATCAGTTATGGGCATAATCATTTTACTTCAATTATGTTTCCTGTTGAAGTCATTCCAAGTCTTATTACAGTGTTTAAATCCTTCTGAAATCTGGAGTCACTTTAAATCTCCACAACTAGATCATGATTATTGTTTTATGGTGGACCCTGGAAATGGAATATATCCTTTCCTCTAAAAACCTTTCTTTAAAAATGCAGCACTTGAACCACCTTCTCCAACACCTTGACCCAGATTAAACTGAGTTTTAACCACTCCAGTAACCACTTGGGCAGAATTTTAATTAGTTTAACAGACATATGTGCATTGCAGAAGTCTTTTTGCAGTTTCCATTTCCCTGCTTCTTTATTTTCTAATTTGTGTTTACTTATTTCCCAAATCAGCACAAGCAGGGATCATGTCTTAATATGGACTATTAGTGACCAACAGACTTGAGTTCACTACTGATGACAGATTAGTCCCACCTCCTTTACTGTTTGTTTGTTTATTTAAGATTTTATTCATTTATTTGACTGAAGGAGAGACAGGGAGAGGGGGAACATAAGTGGAAGAGGGAGAAGCAGGCTTCCCACTGAGCAGGGAGCCCCATGCGAGGCTCAATCCCAGGACCCTGGCATCATGACCTGAGCCAAAGGAAGACGCTTAACAATTGAGCCACCCAGGCACCCCATGTCCTTCACTTTTTAAAATACATAAATATTAAAATATTATTCCTATACACTCACCCTTGGTGTCTCCTCCAGAGGGTCCAGTGATGAGAGAGTTACTAAGAATATTTAAAAGCCTCATTTTGACTCAGGAGCAAGAAATTCATCCACCCCTGACAAAAACAGCTTAAGAATAAATTCCAAACACCCAAGTGTTATTTTCTTCACCCCACAAACCCACAAACATTATGCGACCATGACACAAGCTGGGACGACATCCCATGGCAATCAGATGATAGATGTTTCCATTGGTTTCTCCTTAAGTCAGGGCTATTAACAGCAGCTGGACATTGAATGAAAACTCTCAGCAAAAGAGCTCAAATTGTGTCCAACAAGGCTCACTTTATAAACCACAACTACTTTCCTACCGAAAGGAGGTCGTATTAAGTCAACTCTGTTTATACAACCATCATGTATTTATGTTCTCTTGAAACATAAACGATACTTTTATGAAGAATGAATTGCACACAACATACTATCTGCCTTGGAAAGATGCCAACATACACAGTTACAATACACAAAACAAAACAACCAGCCACCAATACTTCTTTGAAACAAAGCAAGTAGTGTACAGAATTCTCTTTTGCATAGTAGGGTGATCTTAATGAGGGAAGCAAAATTAATGTTACTGATAGAAAATGACCTGAGAAATAGATTAACTGTACCTTATGATAACTGCCCTAACATACTTACTATATAGCTTAGAATATTTTAATTTGAATTTAAACTATAATATTATATACAAATTAAAGTGAATGGGCAAAAATACCAACTTTACTCACTCATGAAATATTTATTGACAGGTGTTTTGATAGGGGAATATAAAAAGACACTGTCTCTACCATCTCAGAGTCTTAGGGAAAACAGATACATGACCATAAAAACTATCATTTGTTAACTACTATAATTATTCAATCGGCTTTGCTCGGAAATACCCACATTTAAGAAGCTGGTGAATCATAAAATGGGTATGATGGAGATCTGTTTATCTTGACCGATGTCCTCTCCAAATCAAAAAGCAGTATGTATAAAATTATCCCATTCGTGATGAACAACACCAAACAAACAAGATTACATGGAAAGGGTCAGGAAAAGAAACCCATTTGCCTCTGGGATGAGGGTGGGTGGGTAAAAAGGATTAAAAAAAAAAAAGGACTTTTTCTTTTTACTTTACATACTTCTGTTATTGTCTGAATTTTTAAAGTCATCTATATGTTCATATGATACTTGACCACTGAGGAAAAAATTGATTGAAGCAAATAGCACAGGAGAAGCCAGCAAAGAAGACTGAGATGAGCTCCCAGCAGAAGAAAATCCAGAAGAGGGAAGAGTCATCGAAGCTACTGGAAGACAGTGTGGAGAGAGAGGGCTGGTCAACCAGATCACCAACCTGCGTAACAGATGCGGAGGAGGACAAAGACTCAAGCAAGGACAGGCTCCTAAGGAGGAGGAGATACGGCTGGGGACGTGGCTGTTTCCCTGGAACAGCAGCAGTGAAAATAAGAGAGCAGCAGGGTGAAGACGGATGTGTGAGGGTGGGAGGAGCAGCAGCAGGAGATTAAATGCCCGCAGGATAGTAACAGGCAGGAACGAGGTGAACTGGGAGCAAGCTGCCCCGTCTGTTTCTTCCATGTTGCCAAGTGGGTACAAAAAAATACTTGTCTGTTTTGTGAAAATTGACAGTGCACATGTGATCGCGGATGGCAACTCACACGTGTGGCCACAGACGTCAGGTGTGGGGACCCACCAAGAACCTGACAAACTGCCTGGGAAAACTGAGGGGGCGGCCGCTGGGCAGCAACTTCTCCACGTAATGGCTGCCAAGTGGTGATATTCGCCCAATGTTGCGGACCATCTTATTTTTCAAGAAAAGCCATAAATCTGGATTTTGTTTTATTTTAGTGTGAAATTTCTTGACTTTTAAATGTTGGCTCAAATTAAGCAAAACAAAACAAAAACACTGGACTAGGCAAAATATGCCTGTGGGTCACCTCTAGCATTTTAACTCTTTCAAGTTTGGCACTGAAGAGAAAATGTCAGGTAAAAATTTCATTTTTTCCCTTCACGCATGTATGTATCTTTTAAAGAATAGAGCTTTTCACATGTTTCTAGGCTAAGAGTGAAGACCTAATAGGTAAAAACCATCATCTCCTTTCTTTCAGTACTTGAACAAAAAAGGGCTCACTTTGCTTGTCTTTAAAAGTCTATATACTGGGGCGCCTGGGTGGCTCAGTGGGTTAAAGCCTCTGCCTTCCGCTCAGGTCATGATCTCAGGGTCCTGGGATCAAGTCCCACATCTGGCTCTCTGCTCGGTGGGGAGCCTGCTTCCTCCTCTCCCTCTGCCTGCTGCTCTGCCTGCTTGTGATCTCTCTCTGCCAAATAAATACACAAAATTAAAAAAAAAAAAAAGTCCATCTACTCATGGGGCACCTGGGTGGCTCAGTCTGCCTTTGGCTCAGACTGCCTTTGGCTCAATACTAGGACCTGGGGGTCCTAGTATTGAGCCCCATGTCTGGCTCCCCGCTCAGCAGGGAGTCTGCTTCTCTTTCTCCCTCTGCCCCTCCCCCCTGGTCCTTCTCAAATAAGTAAATAAAATCTTTAAAAAAGAGAGCCTACACGCTCACATACTCTACTGGTAAACAGTTAATCCACACTCTTGTATCTTGCTAACATAACAGACCTCAGCTAACTATTTATTACAAGTGTTAAAATGTGTGTTTGGGTGGGAAGCACAAATTAACTGGTAATTTTTGAAAGGAAACATGAGGAAGGACCCAAAATTCTCAGGGAAAATATATAAACACTCAAGTGGACTTTCAGTTTATCAAATTTCCTCAGGAAAGAACTTCCCATGTGCAGCTGACTTATATTACAACAACACACCCAGCAATTTCATTAGAATGTTATTTTTAATCAGTTCATCATATCGCTTTGCCTCAGGAACTGGAAGCAAGGAGTACATAAAGTCACCAACTATGGATACAGAACATTCAGAGTTCAAATAGCATTTTTAACTGGGAAAATAGGAAGGCACAGCATCGCCACAAAAGAAAAGCTATCAACAATTGATTCTCTCGCATGAGTACGCAGTCTTTAAAAAAAAAAAAAATCTTCATCGCAAACTTTTGAAAACTGAAAAACATCTATTGCAAGATGTGAAGAATCTATTTGGTCATGACTCATCTGTGATAACATCATTGGCTGGGTCATTGCCATAGAATCTATTTTAAGCTCATTTCACTTTGCTCTAGTTCTCCTAGTTCATTAAGGGGCAATTTGGATGATGTGCCTCTACTTTCAAATGATTTTTCTCCTGATCCAACAAATACAATGTCAGGCCTATGGAAAGAGAACTCAAGTGAAAACCCTCCTGTATACTAGGCTTAACTTTCTACTGAAACTTAGGGGAAAGACTGACTACCACCCCCACCCCTCTGTTTAGCATCTTTAACACTGGGAGACATTCTTGCCTGTGGCTCTGTGTCTTTGTCTTTTCATCTCCAGTACATTTCTCTGTCACATGTCCTTCGTCCTCAGCTCATGCGTAGCTCTGCTCTAGCTTGCCTTTCCCTGTTCACTCTGTGTCATCTGTTTTGCCTTACGTGCTCTCATTCATTATTTCGTATTTGTATTTGTATTTGTTTAGGTTTAGCTATTTTGTTTCTCTGGTCTCTTATCCCTTCTTCCAGTTCGGACCCTTTCCTCTCCCTGCCCAAGTGAGGGGGCCACAAAATGCATTCTTTGTCTACTCTTACCATTAAGCTTCTTTTTATTTTATTTTATTTTATTTTAATTTAATTTTATTTATTTATTTGACAGACAGAGATCACAAGTAGGCAGAGAGGCAGCCAGAGAGAAAGGAAGGGAAGCAGGCTCCCCACTGAGCAGAGAGCCCGACATGGGGCTCGATCCCAGGACCCTGGGATCATGACCTGAGCTGAAGGCAGAGGCTTTAACCCACTGAGCCACCCAGGCGCCCCACCCTTAAGCTTCTTATTTGTGAATTTATCAAGTTCACAAATCCACAGGCTGAACCTGCGTGTCTGTCAGAAAATGTATTTTATACTTGTGACAAAGGAACTGCTCAAATTTCCTGTATCTTTGGAAGCTCCTTCATGCTCCCATCTCTGTGCACTGCAGGCATTTCCTTAGACTGCCAGGCCCAACATTAGCAGGTTGTAAAACCTGCTAAGAAGACTGTCAGGAAGAGATGGCCTCGGATGTGTGGGACCAGTGGTTCACAGAACCTACTGGGCTCTCTCTGGGCTTGGGCAGAGAGGCCCAGACTGTTCTGTTTCCAAATAAGACAAAGATTGCACTCCACTTTGGGGGAACATCCTCTTCTCCAGTTAGCTCCTAGGCTTCCAAAATCTTTGCTGAGAACAGATTTAACGGCCTCAAACAAACACCAAAGACTTAGTTTTGTACTTGCGCTTCCCACCCAAACAAATCTGCAACTGAAAGAACATGGAGCCTCTGGGATTTACGTTACTTAGAGGGAGCGCCACGTAGGACCAAGAGCACCACTTCTATAACCAGACAGAACTGGGCTCAAATCCTAGCATTGTCTACAGAGCACACCACACAAGTTACTTGACTTCTCAGGCTTAGTTTATTTCAGCAGCAAAATGAAGCTATCAATACCGACCACCCAGGATTTCTGTGAGGTGTAAATCACATGGGGCACTACAGAAGAATGACTCGCACAGCATGAACAGTGGTGTGAGGGGAGCGGAAATCAAGAATGCCTGCTTTCAGGCTCTCTTCCCCCAGCCGCAAAGGTGGATTCTGACTTGGCTTCGCTGGTTCTTCCCCTCGCCTGCCCTTCTGGGAAATGTTCTGATCTTGGCCTCCCTGGGGGATATCTTATGATGCAGCATAAGAAGGGAAGGTGGAAAAGAAATGGGTCATGGTTAGGAAAAGGCAGTAAGTGTACAAATGCTGTAGAGTGTGAGGAAATCTGATGGGAGAATGAGGGGCTTGAGGTATTGCTGTAGATTCTATGTCCCCACTGGTGCCCTGACAAACACAAAGAATTTGCTGTTTGCAATTGTCACCACTGGACTGTATCTGCTTGACTCTAACATCATCCTGAAGCTGGACCATGGGGCTCTGGATGCATAAAGGTTAGAGTATTAAACCAGTCTTATTATTATTTAATTATCCAGACTTGGGAGTGGAGGTGGTTCCTGAGCAAAAGGGGAGGGGAAGTCAAAACAACCAAGCTGTCTGCCTCATTGTAAAAGGAATGTAGGGAGGCACTGGAAGCGGGTGACTGATGGTCCAAGGGCCGGAGCCAGGTCCTATTACCCATCCCTGATTCACGCGGATTCTGGTGAGTCATTAGCATTTCTGTGTTCCAGTTCTTCCCCTGGAAAATGGCAGGATGGGAGGGCTATATTATTATGGCCCAACAGCTGACCTTTTAAAAGTTTGCTGGGAGATGTGCCAGCAGCTGGGTTCACCCAACTCTGGCTTGTAGTGCTCCTTAAACAGAAGTACGTGTGTGTGCACACGTGTGTAAACACCTATCTATACGTGTGTATGTGTGCACATGCCACACACACACACACACACACACACACACACACACGTATGCACAAATTCTGGAGCTATCCCTGCACAAACAACTAAATCACTGGAAAAGAAAGCCTTCAAAAGGATTATCTGGTTAATCCTGCTACATCTGAACGAGAATATCCCTGAATCTAAAAAGAAGAGTAGAATGTTCTTTTCCTAAAATCTCCAAGGGAGATGTTTATAGCTTCTGATTAACAATGTACTTGATTTTCTAACAACTCTCATCATGGAAAAGTTCCTCTTTGTTATGTTTTTTAAATTGCACTCCTGCCTGTGTTCTCGATCCCTCTTACTTACCACACTATTTTGTTCTTGGACAGAACACATCACCTTCTAACAACTATATAACTCACTTATGCATTAACGTTTACTGCCTATTGTTTCATTTCCTCTCCCCTAACTGGAATAAGCTGCCTCATTCACGGATTTATCCCAAACACCTACCACAGTGCCTAGCTCATAAAAGGCACTTGATAAACATTTGTAATTTGAAGGTGAATTCTTTTTGTGTTTAATCTTTGATAAATATCATCCACCTAGTGAGCTGGAAGGAACCTCAGCAAAGGACCGGCGGCGATGACAAAGCCGGGGCCCGGTGAGGGGAAGCGAATCGCCCCAGGTCATACGGTTCCGTCAGGGCTCCTTCCCCTTCGCCTCAGCACCTCCATATGGAGCTGCGATCCCAGGGGAACAGCATGGCTGGAAACTGGCCAATGAGCAAGGCCAAGTCTGAACTCATTAAAAGCAAAGGAGTCCGAGAGAATAAGCCATAGTATTTATTTACAGAACATAAAGTCTCCTATAATAATAATTTGTGCATCAGTAGCTGCTTTCATCTAAGGATCCCAGAGAGCTGATGAAATTCTCAACCCGCGGTGCCGGCTATCATTACCTGCTCTGGGGCAAGGATGCGAAGACACGGGTGGCCCTGCAGGCTCCCTGGAGGCAGCTTGGAGCTCTCTGCAGCTACAGATCCGCTCCATAGTTTTATCTTCTCTCCACGTCCTCATCCTTATCAACATCGCAAACAGCCTGAGGGAGCTACAGCAGCTCTGTAACCTCCTGGTCTGTTCTCTTTCAGGTGCCCCTAAGACCACTCAGGCCCGTGCCAGTTTTCAAACCAGTGTAGACAGAAACAACACTGAGCACGTGGGGTGTTCAATCATGTAGTATCTCCTTCAAGTCACCAAGGGCCGGCCCCTCCTGAGCTTGTCCAGGAAAGAGGCAGACCACAAGCACAGCTGACGACGGTGTCCAGCGGCTTTTGGGGTTGGGATTTTTCTTCTTTCCTCACCTTACTTCCTTTGCCCCATATACCCCTTTTTCCATCTGTGGAAAGCAGATCAACTCAGTTGGCATTTCTACCTACCCACACAACGATCGTATTTACAACTACCCCTCAATTATTTAGGAACCACATTAAGGGCCAATTAGATGGAGTCAGCACAACAAGTGGAGGAGCTCTTCCACACACGGTTTTGACCAGGTGTCATTACCTCCTCCTTGAGGAATGAGGGAAACGGTGGCTTTTGCACTCCAACACTTCTCACTATGAAGCCCTCTCCAGGCCCCTTCCTGCGTGTAGGCAGGGGGTGGCTCTTCTTCACTGTCCCGCTGAACGAAGGTACCAACCTAACCAGTGCTGCCTACGTGCCGCCACGGCAGCCTCTCGGCCAGTGCCAAGTTCACAGCATCAGTTCTAGGCGGAGGAACCCGGGCTGCAGTCTGTTGTGTATCCTGTGAGCTTCCTTGGCTTCTGCAGTTCCGGGGACCACCCTGCTGACTTCGCTTGTGGGCTGGCAGCTTTGGGGCTGAAATGCCCAGCCAGCATCCTGAGGTCTGCTGGTTCCTTGGAACAGGAGGAAATCCTTGGCACAAGCGGAAATAATCCCAGGCTCAGGATTTCCCAGTGTTTTCTGGGAGGCCCGGGTTCTGGGGGATACTCAAAGGTACAATGTGGAAAAAGAATTCTGTGGTCAAATGAATCTGTGAAACTTGGGTAAAAAATATGTTAAACAATGGTGGTTGCATAAAAAACTAAAAACAGAATCACCATATGATTCAGTCATTTCAGTTCTGGGTATATATCCAAAAGAACAGAAGTAAATTCTTTTTTTTTTTTTTTCTTTTTGGAGAAAGAGAGAGCATGGGGTGGGGGGTAGAGGGAGAAAGATTCTTAAGTAGGCCCCATGCCCAGTGTGGAGCCTGATGGCAGGACTTGATCTCACAACCCTGAGATCATGACCTGAACCAAAATCAAGAGTCAGATGCTTAATGAACTTAGCCACCCAGGTGCCCCAAAAGTAAACTCCTGAAGAGATATTTGTACAACCATGTTTGCAGCAATATTATTCCCAGCAGTCAGAAGGTGGAAGCAACTCAAGTGTCAGCTTGTGTTGACTGGATAAACAAACACGGACTATCCATACAACGGAATATTACTCAGCTTTACAAAGGAAGGAAGTCCTGACACATGCTATAACATGGATCAGTCTTGACAACATGTCGCTAAGTGAAATAAGTCAGCCATAAAAAGATAATACTGTATGATTCCATTTATGTGAGGCACCCAAGGGTAGTCAAATTCACAGCGACACAAAGTAGAATGGTGGTGGCCAGGGGCTGGGGGAGGGGAGAATTGTTACTTAAGGGGTGCAGAGTTTCAGCTTTGCAAGATGAAAAGAATTCTGGAGATGAGTTGAACAACAAAGTGAATATACTTAACTCCACTAACCTGTTCAATGAAAAATGGCTAAGATGATAAATTTCGTCATGTGTGTTTTGCTGATTAAAAAAAAAAATGTACATTCAACAGTTATCCTTGCAGTAGGACTTGTCAGAACCTTTAAATGCTAATATGTATACGGAATCCTCAAGAGGGGCATATACCAAGCAGCTTTGCACAGCTTCTCTGGCCATGCAACCCATTTTTCACTGAGTATCTGGCGGGACCTGTGTGCTTCAGAACATACTTTAGGAAATGAGCCACTAAACTAGAAACGGTTAGAAAATAGGAAATCCCAACTTTTTTTATATTTACATCAAGGAAGGAAGGATTCCAGAGCTCAAAGCCAGATTTCCAAAACAGTTTTAACTTGCTATCATCCTCAGGCTCGAACCTCAACCGTGTCACTTATTGCCACATGGTCTCGGTCTAGAACAAGTCACTATTTTTATCTCCTCTGAGGTGTGAGAATAATACCGGCTCAACCTATCTTACTGGTTTGTGGTGAAAGCTAATGGAAAAACATATGTGAAAGAACCTGAAAAGTACAAAGTGCTATTCAAAAGGTAAGATAATTATTAAGTACTTATGCTTATTAAAGTGCAACAGATAACTGAAGCAGCACGAAGAGCTCAGAATATCCATAGGCCTCAAACAGGTACTAATAAGTGTAGAGATGAAGGAGAAGGGGAAAAGGAAGAATGGTGGGTGGAGCACTTGTAGTGTAGCAAAGACAGAGACTAGGAGTCAGAAAACATAGGTTCAATAGCTGGTTTTATTGCTGTCTGACCTTGGACAGGTCACTTAACCTCTCTGACCCTCAGCTTGCCCAGCTGTCAAATGAGGTGGCTGGAGATCATGTCAGAGGTCACGTCCAGCTGTGAAACTATCAGATACCACGAGAGATGCACGGTGGCACCTGCACACATCCCTTATCAGACACTTAGGCCCACCCTTGTCTCGTGTTAGGACACAAAGAGGAGCAGATGACAGGCCATGCTCCCTGGTGAGTGAGTGGGGTCTGCTGGCCTGCAGACCAGCAGGGGAAGATGAGAAGGTGCACGTGGGGTAAGCCACAGATTTATTTGCTTCATAGTATCCTCCTAGTCCCTTGCCCCCATGCTTTTTAAAAAAATCAACATATACTATATTATTTGTTTCAGGGGTACAGGTCTGTGATTTGTCAGTCTTAAACAATTCACAGTGCCCATCATAGCATGTACCCTCCCCAATGTCCATCACCCACACCACTTCATCCTTCCCACCTCCTTCTCCTCCAGCAACCCTCAGTTTGTTTCCTGAGATTAAGTGTCTCTTATGGTTTGTCTCCCTCTCTGGTTTTGTCTTGTTTCATTTTTCCCTTCCTTCCCCTATGATCCTCTGTCTTATTTCTCAAATTCCTCATATCAGTAAGATATGATAATTGTCTCTGACTTATTTCACTTAGCATAATACCCTCTAGTTCCATCCATGTTGTTGCAAACAGCAAGATTTCACTTTTTGATGGCTGCATAATATTCCTGTGAGTGTGTGTGTGTGTGTGTGTGTGTGTGTGTGTGTGTCTCACATTTTCTTTATCCATTCGTCTGTTGATGGATATCCAGGCTCTTTCCATCATTTGGCTATTGTGGACACTGCTGCTATAAACATTGGGGTGCGTTTGTCCCTTTGGATCACTACATTTGTATCATTGGGGTAAATACCCAGTAGTTCAATTGCTGGGTCGTGGGGTAGCTCTATTTTTAACTCTTTGAGGAACCTCCATACTGTTTTCCAGAATGGTTGCACCAGCTTGCATTCCTACCAACAGTGTAGGAGGCCCCCATGTTCTTTTTTAAAAAGGTATTTCCAAAGTATCTTTACTTCAGTAATGACTCAATTGAGCTAGATGGTAGGGAAAAGTTACTAAATGAACAGAAGTACAGACTTCCATAGAAGTAAGGCTGCCCAGACCTGGGGACCCATCTTCCTGCCAGGTTCAGTGATTATTTACAGAAAACGTGAGATGCCCAACCACTGCCTATCAGCAGACTGATCATCTGTCCTAGGCACTCTCTTGGAGGGCCAGAGCTATTGGCAGTGCAGGAAGATGGGAGAGGAGTGGCTGGATAGGGACAGGCAAGGCGCTTTGGGGAAAGAAAGAGTCTCTGGGGGAAATGGGAGGAGGAGAGCCAGCCCCCATAATTAAAGAGCTGGTGGTTTTTAACCTTCTGTGTGCCGTGATGGAGAACCCCCAAAGGTGTCCAAGAGGGTAGGGGCAAGGTAAAAGTGTGCCTGTGTAAGGCAGGCCACACATAGGGAAGATAGAGTACCAAATGAGGGGTGGGACAGAGGAAGTTTGGGCCCATTTATAAGAGAGATGTTTGAGGCTTGTAGCAGGGTGGTGTTGATAAACAATGGAAGGGATGAAAGCAGTGGAAAGAACATGTGACAAAACGGTTATCAATATATAAGTGACATGGGGTAAGACAGCACACTTGTTCCAGCTTTTGGGGAGATAGGGCAGAGGAAGAAGATGGTGACCACCTATAAGGACTGAAGAAATGATGAGATGAGACAGAGATCAGTAGTGGTGGAAAAGGGATCTCTCTATTTCTGTTGCATTTAGACTGAACTAACCGGTAACGGAGACTGAGTAAAAATGTCCTATGGCAAAAAGGTATAAATGAAAATGAATTTGCAGACATGGGCAGTGGAGAGCCTAGACATGGGGCATGTGCAAAACAGAAGGGGCTATTTGTACAATTTGCATGTAGATCAAGGATTCACATCTTTGGGTCCATGAAGAGGCATTCAGGAACTTAGTCCACAGACCTCCTGAGGTAGCATACTGTATTTGTGTTTCTGTGTATGTGTGCACGGGTTTTTCTTGATGGGGGACTTCCCCAGCTTTCATCTAGTCCTCTAAAAGGCCCCCAACCAGTGGTTTAGTTGGTATTAAGATCCTCAATATTTGATGGAAATTTCTCTCCTACCTGCTTGACAAATCTACCATGTCAGAGGACATTAAGAATACGATGTTAAAACTGCACTTATTACCACATTTAAGAACCAAGGAATAGTCACTCTCTTATCACCTTATCAAAATTAAGGTACATTATAACACTCCAAAGACTACTGACACTGGCAAACATGTTTAAATATTTTACATTAAAAATGCTAAAAGTATATTTAGAATTTTGCAAGTACAGTTTCCTTGCAAGAGGTTTACTATGTGTGGTATTTTAATATAAAAGTACCTGAATCTGTTAATATTCACAGCTAGATTCAAAGACCTGCCAAAAACAATTATTGGAACTACTTTTAATAGTCATGACCCCTTTTCCCCTAAAGGATGTTATCAAGTACACTGTGCAGTAATGACTATAAATACATGACATGTCTGTTACTATAAATAAATATTGCACATTCTCCCAACCCATTTAATTACCATTCACCCAAAGCAGTGCAATTAAGAAACTGTCTGTTGAATTCTGAAAATGGGAAAAGCCCTCGTGTCTCTCTTAGGTAGTTTTACAATCCTAACAATAGACTTAATGAAGCCTTTTAAAACAAGGACGATTACATTAAAATGACCAGGGCATATAAAAATTCATTACACAGACCCTCCTGCTGACTGGTGGATTAAATGCCTCATCACACCCTGGAGAGAAGTAAGAACAAATAATAAAGAAAAATCACAACTCTCTGAGTGAACATCTTTTTTTTTTTTTTTTAAAGATTTTATTTATTGATTTGACAGAGAGAGATCACAAGTAGACAGAGAGGCAGGCAGAGAGATAGAGAGAGAGAGAGGGAAGCAGGCTCCCTGCTGAGCAGAGAGCCCGACGCGGGACTCGATCCCAGGACCCTGAGATCATGACCTGAGCCGAAGGCAGCGGCTTAACCCACTGAGCCACCCAGGCGCCCCCTGAGTGAACATCTTATGCATGAAATTTAATTTGGCCCTGTAAATCACTCAGGACTTCACTCTATACCCAAAGTGCAAAGGAGGTATGCTTGGTACCAGGTAAATCGTGAAGTGGCCGTAGGAGGGCTACATGGCTTATTGAATACAAGATGACATTACAATCCACATCTTGATGATGCTAAACAATGATGCAAGTTGATACAGATTTTCCCCTTGAGAAATGATAACAGCTACAAAAACCAAGTCCAATCCCAACTGTCTGTGACCATTAGCACCCATTACCTTTAAATGCCCTCAGAAACTGCATCAGCTGATAGTTTTGTTACATTTATTTTTAAGTGTTTTATGTGTTTCTGTTGCTGTTATACAGAGTTGTTTTCTTAGCTTCATTTTACCTATTAGCTGCTAATATATAGAAATACAATTGATTTCTGTATATTGACCTCGTATCCTATGACTTTACTAAGTTCATTAGTTCTCGCTAGAAGTGGTTTTATATTCCTTAGGACTTGTCTATGTAAACAGTCGTGTCACCTGCAAGTAGAGGGAACTGCCCTTCTTCCCATACAGTCTGTATGCCCTTCATTTCTTGTTCCTGCTCGATTCTCCTTCTTAAAGGGCTATAGCAGCTTGTTTCACCAGAGAGGAACCTCCTGCCACTGCTTTCCAGTTGGCATCATGCCATGCCATCTTTGACCTTCATAGGGCCAAGAAACCATGCCATGGGGAACTGTGGCCTTAGAAGAAAGACCTTGACCCTACCAAGCCATCCACAGAAGACAGGAGGCCTGATTCCGAGCCTCAAACTTGAAGGAACAAGAATTTATAGTTGATTTCCTATAGTTAATTACTTATACCTCTCAAGACGCTGGCATGTAGAAGGAGGAGAAAGAAGGAGAAGAAGGAGAAGAAGAAAATAGTCAAGGGAATTACTGAATTTTTGGACTTTGGACCCAGAAGAGTACTTAGAGGTTAAACCTCTCTTCTTACAACAAAAGTGAGGCTCAGCATGTCCAGTGACTTGTACAAAGCCAGCTGGAGGCAGACGGAGAGTCTGCTATTCTAAACAGGACATGAACTGGGAGTGCACAGACCTGGATCCTAGCCTTGAGGAGGTCAGGAATATACTCCTGTCTTCAGACTCTAAGAGTCTAGGGGAGATCTCAGATACTCTAAGAACTGGTCCAAGTAGATGGGATGACTCGGGCCCTGTGCATAAGGGCATCCTTCTTTGGGCCTTTGCTAAGGATATACTCTAAACCAGGGCAAGATAACATTTTCCAGCACCTGGTCCATCTATAGCTGGCTCTTACGCTTAAGAAATGAGTTCTCAGGGTGCCTGGCTGGCTCAGTCAGCAGAGCACGTGACTCTTGATCTCAGAGTTGTGATTTCAAGCCCCACGTTGGGTATAGGGATTACTTAAAAATAAAATCTTCAAAAAAGAAAAGGAAAAAGAAATGAGTTTTCCTCTCCTTGTCTGAATAAACTTACCCTGAAATAAGTTAAAAATTAGGATCTCATTGAGCAGCTCTGGCCCTTTTTACACCAACTGCTGAACATGATCATCTCCTGTCATCAGGAAGCTTGGTTAACATCTTAGGGCTCACACACAGCCCCTGGGGATCCTGCTAAATCTTATCTTATATATTATTTGTATTTTTCTCTTAAAAGAACTTGACAGAGCCAAGAAAATCACCAGTCTGTTTAGCAAGCATATAACATGTTCCCTCCTTATTAGCCAAGGGATATTAAGATGTCCTCAAATAAGGAAGCATCATTCTGTCAAATAAATAAATATATATATATATATATATATTTGAACAGCTAAAATTCTCAAACTTTTAGGAAGTCCAGTTCCTCAAATTTCCCCTCCTGTCACATAAGGCCAAACATTCTTACCAATCACTTCTCTAAAATAACCATCAGTTGTCACTGCTAAAACAGAAGTTCTGAGAGGTCAAAAGTGTTTACTGACATCAGAGTGAGGCTCCAACTGGACGAAATAGAAACCAGATAATAAAAGAGCATCACTCATGGCTGTTGGGCGTGTCCTGGGCAAGGCCTGTTTCACAAGAGAAGGGGAAGCTGCAGAGGACAGGAACCGCCATAGTAGCTACTTGCACCAGGGGCGGGGTGCTTGGGAATATTACCTGACTAGCAACAACCCTATGGGGGCAGATATAACATCTTGAACTCCTGAGGAAGCCGGTTAAGTAGCTTGCCCAAGGTCAAACAGCTGGTTAATGGTAGAGTGGCAATTTGAATCCAGATTGATCTCTCTTAAGTCCAGCCTTTTAATTAATTTTATTATAAAAGTAATATAATCACATTAACAAACACTGAGACAAAAATCCCTGTAATCTCATAACCCAAATACAACTGTTAGCATTTTGGTATAATTGTCGTAGGTTTTTCCTAGGTATGTATTATGCTTTGCAAAATTACGATCATACTCCACAATTTGGTATCAAACTAAACATTTGTCTAACTTATTTAACAATTTTTCCAATCATTTTAATTAACAGATCATATTCCAAGAGTAGACATGTCATAGTTTACATAATGAGCCCTCAAACCATGAAACACTGGTGGTTCTTTGCAGCTTTGGGAGCAAATCATGGTTTTGTTTTTGTTTTTGTTTTTTTAATATTCAGTTAGCCACTAGATTGTACATCACTGGTTTCTGATGTAGTGTTCAGTGATTCATTAGTCACACCTAAGACCCAGTGCTCATCTTGAGTGTAACATGCTGCCTTCCCAAATACGTACTGTCACCACTGAAAGCTTCAAATAGACAATACCAATCAACAGATGATTTAAAAAAAAAAAAACTATGATGAAAATATTTTGAAAATGCCACCATCCCTGAGCTCTTAGGCCTAGAAGCAAATAAGTCTGATGAATACTATTAATGAAGGGTCGTCCCAAAATAACAAGTTCAAAGATGCTACACTTCTGAGACCCCAGACAACATGTGTTGTGAATGGTTCAGTGCCCTTACTTTCGGTTTCCTAGGAATGCCAACAAAAGAAGTTATCCTCACTAAAATCTAGATTTGGAAGAACGGAAATTCTTCGAAAAGAAAACAAGTCCTATCCGTTTTATGTGTCAGAGCAGTCAGAACTTACAAAAATAAGGCCAACATGCTCACCCAGAACTGTGTCATGTTTCATAGTTAATTTCCTATTCAAAATGCCATGTACCCATTTTTCTCAGGTCAAGTGACTGAGCAGCAGCAGTGCTCTGGGTTTTTGGCAAATAACCCTATGACATAAAAGAGTCAGCAATATTGAATCCTGTGTAAGCTGACCGAATTTATAAAGTATAAAGCATGCCTGTCAGAAAAATCTCTTATGGGCACCTGGGTGGCTCAGTGGGTTAAAGCCTCTGCCTTTGGCTCCGGTCATGATCTCAGGGTCCTGGGATCAAGCCCCACATCTGGCTCTCTGCTCAGCAGGGAGTCTGCTCCCCGCAGCCCCTGCCCCCACCTGCCTCTCTGCCTACTTGTGACCTGTGTCTGTCAAATAAATAAATAAAATCTTTCCAAAAAAAAAAAAAAAAAAGAAAGAAAGAAAAATCTCTTACCTTTGGAGGAAAGTAATATCCAAAATGCCTGTGTGCCTCTGTGTCTGTTTTGAAAATTTTATTAGAATCCATGCTGCCATCAGTGTGATGTGGAAACAGTATACTTAAACGCCGGGAAGCATCTATCTGCTCCCCAGATAGAGCACTAAAGATTCCTGCTGATCAGGGAGAATGGAGTAAAAATGGGGACAAATGGGGAATTCATTCCTACGGAGATGGAACTGTTCCACTTAATGACAACTTGACTATAGTCCACGCGAGATAACCTATCACCCTATCCACAGTGCCTGTTTAAAACCCGTATCTTTTTCTTCATATCCCCAGCTCTCTGTACCGCACATTTGATGGTGAGTTGTACTTCATCAGACCCTAATGATATCCTTTTCCTCTCCAACGTTTAATGAATCCTGCACTTCGGACTTCCCCCTTCTCTTAAAAGTAACATGTTTACTCGTGGGAATGTCAAATGGAATGTCCAAATATAACCACTTTGGAAAAATAATTTGGTATTATCCAGTAAAATTGAAGATGCACATACTCTAAGACTCCAAAATTCTTCTCTTAGGCACCTGTCCTAAGAGTTTGTTTGCAGGAGGATGTACATACAAGAATGTTCACAGCAGCACTGTTTAAGATGGCACAACACTGGAAATGACCCAAATGCCCAACGAGAGGAGACTGGATAAATAAAATATGGTATGTTCCCGCAATATAAGACCATATAGCAGTGGAGATAAGTGAATTTCATGTTTGTCATTTCATGCATCAACAGGGATGAATCTTAAATGACTGATTAAAAAAAAAAGCAAATGGTACAATACTACATGTCTATATATCCGTATCTATATATGCCCAGGGCAAACAAAACTTAATAACAGATTACATAGAAAAGCCATAGGGAAACATACTTAAACAGATAAGCCAGGAAATAACAAACACAAAATTATTCAGCAGTGGTACCAGGAGACAGGAATATGGCCAGGGTGGAACACATAAGGATTCCCAAAGTAATGGTGATATTCTAGTTCTTATGTTGCAGGATGGGTACAGGGGGTTGTATTTCTTACCCTCTTTTTCCCTCCACTCCCTTCTCTGTGTATGTATATCTGTAATATATGTATATAACTGATGCATATGCATATTTCTTTGTAGGAATATAAATATAATAACACATAATAACAAATATATTTATTATAGAATATTATACATATATAAAATTACATCAATATAATATATAGTAATAAATATAAATACATTATCTATCTACACACACACACACACACACACACACCTTTGTAGACATCCTCATGATCATCATTTTCCTTTTCACTTCTCACCCTGGACCTGCCTCCCTCAGCCCCTCCTTCCAGGCATTCTGACCCAGGTGGAGTCCTCAGCTCAGACCTTTGTCTTAGACTTGCGTGCTTGCTCTGTCCAACTCCCTCCTCTAAACATGATAACCACTGAAGACCCAACATGACGGCCTTTATTCTCTGTACAGATTCACGCGGAACATTCACCGTTGATGGGAAGGTAAACCTCGTGGTGAGCTCTCATTCAGAAGGTGGTACCAACTGCACTGCAAGGGAACCTGAAATGCCACTCAGAGTGCAATGACTGTTTGCTAAATTATACCAAGTTGCTGCAGGCAACAATATTGGCCTTGATCTCCCAACCTGACCTAACCACAGGGTGTCCTGTGCTCCTGAGAAGCTTGTCAAGTTTGCTCCATTGCATTACTGCTGCCTGGCCTGATTTCTCAAACCACCTTTTCTTTCTTCCTGCAAAATAATCTTAATTCCACTCATCTCCCAGACACCCGGGCTCCTGACCTTACCATAATTCTTCATCTTTTTTTTTTTTTTTTTTAAGATTTTTACTTATTTATTTGAGAGCGATAGCGAGAGAGAGCACAAGTGGGGACAAGAGGAGAAGCAGACTTCCCACTGAGCAAGAAGCCCGACATGGGGCTCAATCCCAGAACTCTGGGATCATGACCTCGGCTGAAAGGAGAGGTTTAACTGACTGAGCCACCCAGGCACCCCAATTCTTCATCTTTTTACCTCTTTTAAGGGTAGTCTCTGAGATTACTTTTCTCCTCCAACCTCAGGCTCTCTCAGGAGTCCCTGATCATGGTACCACAGCCGTCGTTTAGACAAAATAAGAATTCTTATTAAATTTGTTCCATTTCAGTAATGTTTATTCTAAAAGCTTTTCTTATTTCCTACTCAAAAATTAAAAGTGATAAAAAAATTATTTCAAAACAAATGAATTTAGCAAAGTTTTTTACGTTGGGTTTTCTCTCCTATTTGGTAGACTGCTTGTTGGGGGGAAAAAATACATAAACTGTAACTACTATCCTAGAGATCTGAGTTTAGGGAATTTGATTTTCTTAAAAAAAAAAAAAAAAAAGATCAGAGTTTGCCAGAAGTTAGGGGTGAGGGAAGGATGGACAACCAGAGCACAGAGGACTGTTAGGGCAGTGAAAATACTCTATATAATAGCATAATGGCAGATACTCGTGGTCGTACTTCGATCCAGCATACAACACCAAGAGTGGATGCTAATGTAAACTATGGATTTTGGGGGTTACTGCTGTGTCAATTTAGGTTCATCAATTTTAACAACTGTCCAACTCTGGTGAGGGTGTTGATAATGGGGGATGCTCTGCATATAGGGGGACACAGATATTTGGGAAATCTCTGTACTTTCCCCTTATTCTTGTTATCACCTGCTCTAAAAAAAAAAAATAAAGTCTATTTAAAAAAAAAAAGAAAAACTTGAAAAAAAAAAAAAAGAAACCAAACAAGTGCTTTTTCCCACCCTGAGACATCTTGTTCCGCTGGCCCTGAAATTGTTTCTAAAGCTTTTTACTTTTTCCTTCAAAAAACATTACATGGCATCTTGTCGTTGGTGTATTTACTACCTACAGAACATGGAGGCCTAATTATATTCTCCTCTAAGCCACTGCAAAAATAGAATAATAATAAAATTACATAATTGGGTAGTGGCCAGTATTTACATTAAAAAATATAACTGAATATGAGAAAATACAGTAAATATTATGGTAACTGTCAACATTTTTTGTTCTTCCAGTTCATGGGTTAGACAGTGAGAAGCACTACGGACATTTTGCCAGCAAGTTCTCTCCCGTACCTAAAACTTCACTGTGGATCCCTGTGAGGACTTCCAAACTCTGTGAATAGGTTTTAGAAGTTATTTCATTTCAATACCTAAGGATTGTTCAAATTTGAAACCTCATTATCAAATTTACTTTTTTGCAATAAGCATCACCTTGACACACGGGTCAGGCTCTCTGGTAAAGAAAAAAAATTTTCCCCCTTATTTGATAACCGTATTAGGCAAAGTGACTGTTACTTTGTTTTTTAAACTACTGCTTCCTGTACCACCAGTTTAGTAGGACTACTTTTCAGAATATTCTTCCAAAGATGAACAAAATCTCCCCCCACACACAGACACACACGTTCTGTTTGTTTTAAATAACTATGGCATTAAATCTTGATGAAAAGCAACAGAAAAATTAAAGTCATAGAAAGGAAACGTCCCCCCCGCCCATTCTTCTGGCCCAAGCATGGATCTGTCCCGGTCACACTGGGAAGTTATCCGATCTTTGGCCAGTATTGCCCAAAGAAAGAAGGAACAAGAAACAGAAGTTGCAAACTCCGTCCTGGAGTCCTCCTGGATCATTTTCCCAGGCCCCCGCACGTCCCCTCACTCACCGCTGCTGCAACTCTGCGTCTGACTCTCCGCTTCCCCCACGGCCAACATCACACAGCTCTCGGGTGGCACAGCAGGACCGAGTCAAGCCCCTGAGGCCCACACAGTCTTTCCACTACATCACGCCGCCTCGTGACTGACCCTGAAACCATCCCACTTGGTCTTGGCGAATCTTATTTGGAAGAACTATGCAAATGAATGAATTGTTGTTTTCCCCCCTTCTTTGGTTCACATAAATGATCCGCACAGCATCTCACTTCCTTTCCCTCACTTTACATGCTGACTACACTTAGTAGTGGCACATTTCACAAGTTCACGAACACCCCTACATCTTCCAAGAAGTGGCCTTACGCACCCAACAGTGAGGTCGGCTCTTCAGAGACCACATGCAATCTGCAAAGGAGGATGTCTTTAGTAATGGTGAACCCTAGAAGCAATGATTGGGGCTCCTCATCTGAATGCAGGCTTCTAGTCTCACCTTCAAAATCCCCCATGGCTAACACCCACAAGTGTGCTACAGGATGTGGGGCTCAGGACTGAAACCCATGGACATCAGTGAGAACAACCGGAGGGACCTCCGCCCTCACAGCAATGCTCCTAACTCTCCCTTCCTGGGGCACTGCCCTCATCTCAGGGCATTTTCAAGGGACTATCAGAGTGGTATGTTACAGACACAGAGCACCCGGCCTCAGCAAAGCATCTGTCGCTTGAAGCACAGCTGCTCGAGACGGAAGGCCCTGGGCTAGGTGACAATTCAGTCTGAAGGCCCCAGAGGTGATGAGCAACCATACCCAGCGGTGCTAACATCACCGAGGAGCAATGCTGACCTGGAGGGAGGGCCCTGCACAGCGGGGCTTTGTAGGTTCATCCCTGGTAAGGTTTTCATCAAGATGTGCTTAGGGATATCACAAATAATTCACAACTGAGGGGACAGTCAATCAATGAGAGGAAAGAATGGAGATTTTAAAACATTTCAGCCAGCTCAGACCAAAAAAGAACCCAAAGAGTTCACAAAAATTAAACGGTAAGAAAAAAAACCAATTGTGTATGTATAGGAGGGTTTCATCACCTACCTTACACCCTCTAATCTGCTCAGCTGGGACAACTCAGCCCTGTTCACGAGCTCTGCCATGTGACCTGGACCCCAGGCTCTGAATGGGTGAGGCTCCATGCCACTGACACACAGACCCACCTCAGTGTTGTGACTCTGACGTCACACCAGGGCCTTCCTCTTACTCCCTGGGCTCAAGCTCCTATCTTGGGCCCTCCTGTCTTGGCAGTTGGTTCGAACTCATTATTCAGGACTCATCTCTTCATCAGCTTCTTGTCTGAGTCTTGTCCCTCCCACCAGTGCTCCTCCTATCTGCCCCTTGGCTTGCTCAGCTGGACAATTCTGCTGCCAACACCTGTCCATCTAGATGGCCACCTGTGGAAGGCTTTCTCCAGTTCTGTGCCTCACCAAATTGCCCTAACTGCCTCCTGTTTACTGTCTGCGGCTGGTACCATCCCCATGAGCACATGAGCACAAACCAGCTTGCCGATGTGTCTGTTCTCTGGACCCCTGTCTGGCCTCTGTCTGGATCCCAAGCTGATCCCATCCTGCTACGGACAGAAACCCGGCTCTTCTATCTGGCAGGGCAAAAGGGGACAGGTTTAAAGCAATTCGTATTTCAAAGTCTTAAGGATGTGCACCAAATCCAAGTTCGATACAAGGCAAAAGTGTGACAGGGTGGCTAAAGAGAGGTGTGACCTTGGTTCCCCTAAGTGTAGCACATAAGGATGCAGAAAACATGTACATCTCACAAGACCTAATAGTTCCAGCAGTAGAGTTCTTACCCTACACTGGGCAAGCCATCACAGAAGTACCATTCGTGTCTGAGTGTTATGTTCTTAAGGGAACGCCTCCAGGGAGATGTGACCACAATGACAGAATTCCTAATATTAGGTACTGTAAGAATATCTGTAAGAACAGGGCTGATGGCTGAGGAAAGGGGGATTTGCAGGGATGGGGTTCTCCAGTGCCAAAGAGCTGTCATAAGAATGATGACATGGAGACTTACAAGACGAGAGGACTCTCACACAGGGTCACACACACAGGGACGCATACAGGCATATCGTGGAAGAGGTGGCTTGAAACAGAAGGTGCTGGTCCTACCTCTGTTCCTGCCTCAGCTCACCCTGCATCCTGGCCTCAGTTTCCCCCTAAGACTGGGAGACTATGATTTTGAAGACCTCTCCCTGCTCTCAGAAACCATGATTCCTCAACTTCACATTAACCCCAATCTAAGAAAGAAGAGAGACATGGTCTTGCCTGTTCTGTGGCCTGGGAGACTAGATGGGCTCTTAGGTCTCCCAAGGGCTCCTTGTAGGAAAAATCAAACTCATTGGAAGTATTGTGTGAAACCAGTGGTCATAAGCTTTATGTTCCAGGAAATGAAAAATGTGGAAAAGAGAAGGTGTGCGAGGCAGAAAAATGTCCACCCCCTCCCCAAGATTTTCACTTCCTAATCCCTGCAATCTGTGATCACACAGAATGGAATGCTAGGGTCTAATGAAGTGAAGGATCTTGGGAGGAGGAGCTTATCCTGAATTATCCAGCAGGTTCTAAAAGCCATCACGGGCATCCTTACAAGAGGGATGCGCAGAAGCTCTGACAGAGACGCACAAAGGAGAGAAGAGAATCTGAAGGCGAAGGCTGAGGCTGGACTTATATGGCCCCAAGTCAGAGGAGCGCCTGTACCATGAAGAGCTGGTGGGCAAGTAACAGCTTCCCCCCTCAGCCTCTGGAGGGCATGTGCTCCTGACATCCTGCTGTGGGCTCTGACCTCCAAAACTGGGAGAGAAGAAATCTGTTGTTTTCTGCCGTCCAGTGTGCGGCTGCTTGCTATGGCAGCCACAGTAAATGAATACAGAGATTTTCTACTTAAACTTTTGTGTAGCCCCCCCCCGAAGTGGGCAGTAATAACCACAGTTAGGGGAAAAGCTTGAATTTTCCCATATTTTTAGGTCTCTTCCCCATACACACAGCAGCTCAGACCAAGTGCAGCTCTGCTTTTGAAAGTGTTTTGGGGCAGTGACAAAAGTATCTTCTTAGCCATTCTTTACACATATTTTACTAATAATCTCTCCTTCACAGGTGATTTCAGCAGACAATAAATCCGACGACCGAGGGATTCCAACCTCCCCTCAGCAGGCCTGGCTGCAGTGGAAGAAATTATGCAGCAACTCACGGCTACAGGAGAAAGCCTGCAGAGTAGGTGGGAGCTTGTCTTGATTCTCCATTGTGACGTGGGCTGAGTTTCTCCCCACTCTCTCCTGGCAGCATCCAGCTCTCTCCTTGTAGAATGATGAATGTTACTGAGAGGAGGACAATGAGATGATCCCGAGCCCAGGAACAGGCCTCCCCAGATTCCCACTCCTACAGAATGCCTTCGTGGAAAGTCACCCTCACGTGGTCACCCCCAAGGGACCCCCTGGTAGGACCAGGACAAGAGAACATCCACGGTAGAGTGGAAACAGAGGGTACTCCGAGTTTGAGAGCTACTTTTGGATCTTGTGACTTCCCAGATATAAGTCCTGGGGCAAATCATTTCAGTTCTGTTGGGTTTCATTTCCCTCACATGTAAAACAGGACTACTGAGTAAGATAACATGTGGCCTAGGATGGTGGTTAGCCCACAGATGTTTGTTAATGTTTGAGGAACAAATGAAGTATGTGTTTGGCATCAAAGACTAGACAATTCACCCATAATTTTCCAACTCTTTCCTTGGATCACAACTTAGATTTTGTTCTCTGTAGCTCTTCCAATGGTCACCAACATCTGCCCGAGTTTATGTCTAGGAAGAGGGAATCTTTTATTATCTTAGAAATTCAGATTGGCAGAAGACATATTTTTTCTTCTCCCACAGCACTTAGGTTTATAATGCAGAGATTTATATAAAAGAAAATTGGTCAGTTATTATGCGTGATGTCTAACAACTGTTTTCAATGCAGCACTAGAACCATTTGCTCTTCGACCTAAAGCAGAACTCCATGGAAGTTCCTCCCTCCCAAACAACCCCCTCCCACCCAAATTGTTCCCAAGTCACCAGGAAAGCAGGCTGTAGGAAGCCTGGTCTTTCCCCATGCCCAATCTCCAAGAAAATGGATCAGTCTATGTGGAGGCTGAGGCAGGGCATGGAGAATGGGAGACAAGTGGGCATCCTATAAGCCCTGGGGTTGACAGCCCTAAGCATGTGAATCACAGAAAGTCTAAGGCGCAGTCCCATCTGCACACCAGGGCTGCCTTCTCCATTCCCCACACCTACCTCGTGAGACCTCCACTCCATTCAGGGAGTAGTGGCTTCTACAGAGGGCAGCGAGTTCTGCTTATGGGTGTTCTTCTCTCCTCCTCTTCACACCTTACGGCAATCAGCCTACACAGGGACACGCTACACCCTGACACCGTCCCCTGCCCCACACACAGACACATTCTCACTGAAGACACATCCTCATACCTTTGCACTCCCCCCCAAAAGCACTGCTGACCTTCTGACTCCTGGAAAATCCTATTCCTCCTACTAAAGAAAAATCTTACATGAATTAATTGTTCTACCTCTCAACCAGCTACATAGGAATCCAATATACATGCCTTAAAGCTTGGTTCTGGATGCAGTCTCAAACTTTGAACCAATTGTTTAGAATGACTTTTTTTTTCTTTCTTTCCTTTTTTTTTTTTTTTTTTAAACAAAAACTATCAGCTCCACATTAAGAAACCAGGATATCATTATCACTTCTCTTGGGACTTATTAAAACAAAAGAAATTGGAAAATGGAGCAACTTCTACGTACATTCTACATTTATGGATGAACACATTTTAAGGAATTCACTGGGAAAAAGGAAACATTCTAAAGCATTCTGTTTACTTTTCTTTTGAATGACAATTTTTATTTGGGGTGCACTCCGTAGCTATCAAACAGACAGTAGGATCTATGGCCATATTTGTGGCCTGAAGGCAGCCATCTAAACCCTGCAAACGTAATAGCAATACAGGGATTCTGGTTCTCACTGAAACTACAAAAATGACAGGTCTCTCTCAAGGCAAGTGCCAAATGCTTTCAATCATGCTAGACAAAGGCCACGCAGCATGCATGAAAATCATGGAGGATACATGGATCTCAAACCTCTCTCTTTAGCTCTTTGAAAGTCATTACAACCAAAGTAGATGTTGTTTTCACCAAACCCATTTAAATCATGATTTAAATTACCAAATAAGAGAACCCAATTTAATTAGTTTTATTTTTTAAAAAGTATATTTTTGTCCTTGTGACATAATCTGATTACATATTCTAAAATTCAGTTGAGTATGGGTTTTACTTTTAGAAGATACACTGTATATCTTTAAATCAGTGATTTATGTAAACCATACTCAGAAGTGTATCCCTTAATAATTCAAGAAGATTCTGTGAAAAGACCAAAACAAAGCAGTATTAATGTTTCCCTTCTGCTCTTACTGCTCCTCCCTCTTTTATCCTTAGACTTTCTTTGCTTGCACGATTACTTAATTCTTAAGGATTATCTATTCATTTGTCTGCTTGAAACTTTGTACTTTTGAAGAGGAAGCCAAGGAGTGATTGTCTTATTGCCATATAATGCTATTAATTAGCATGGTTTCCACAGATAAAACCTATAGATGGAAAAAAGAAACATGATTGCTGGAGTACACAGTAAGATTTTTTTACCTTGCCACTTACTAAGGTGGCTTTCACGGACTCTCATTATCTGCTATTTTGGTCATGTGCCATTGTCTCACGCCTGTAGTCAACATTTTAAGAGGGCATTCTAGAAGTCAGGTCCTAGGCTTAGCACGTGAAAGGAGTCAGATCTGACAAAGCTTACAGTTCAAGAGGGAACAGATACTAGATGGCCACTGCACAAATGACTATACAACAATGGTAGCTTTGAAGAAGGGCAGGGTGGCACGGTAACCCTGTGGATTGTGAGGGAGTCTTAGCGAAGACCTCTCTAGAAAGTAACATTGCTTTTTTATCACTCATAAAACTTTTTAGAAAGAAATCACACAAATATATTATCCCAAATATTGTATCAATTTTAAGGTAAGGTATGGCATGAGAAAGAGAAGGCTCTAGACCCAGATATAATTAGAATCCTTGCTGTTACTGTGGTGCCTCAAGCAACTCATGGTAAGGGACATGGTTCCCTCACAAGATTGTTGCAATGGTCAAGTGTGACACAGAGAAAGCACTCAATATGTAGTATAAGCTCAATAAACTATAGATAATAATAATTACAGCATTTAGTTGACTTATCTTTGAGCTTTCACATGTCGAGATAAGGCTAATTTTCCATTCATAGTTCTATCTTTACAAAAATGTTCAACTGAATGAGAAAACTCAAAAAGCCATTTAGAAAAAAACACACCATGACTTCTGTGATTTTTCTTCCCTTGGGTTGGCCAGCAGGTATCATTTAATTATACAATGGAGGCACACTCTATTCTAGATTCTTCCTGGCAGATATTTAAATACAGGCGAAAAGAACAATTTATACATCTGTGCTCAACAGCTTTCTATCAGCATTAGAAAAAAAATCTGGAATTGGAGCTTTTGAATTAGAACTTTTAAAATAGTGAACTCCCCTAGGGCAGTTAAGTATTTTCCAGGTCATTAACTATGGGACCAAGAGGGTGCAGCAGGCAAGAGTCCTTTGCAGGCAGCTCAAATTCATGCAGCCCAAGAAGCATTTCCCACCACACTTTTAGCATCTCTTATTCTGAATTCCCCTCAGTACTTAAACAAATACCCAACCCACAGGACAGGGTCGGTCACAATTCCCTCATTAGACACTCCCTGCCGCCAGTGCTGTACGTGAGGGTACAGACAATAGACAGGGCTGCTCCTGCCAGGAGCTCCCAACCTCTGGTGGGCCTTATTAAGCATCCTTCTCACTCATGGCTAACAGTGCTTTATCCTTTTTGGTATAAGGACCAAGTAAGAAAACACGAAAAAGTGTCATTTGTGTTTTTAAGTTAAAAAATGAAGAATTTTACTTGATCCTGGAAGAGGGACCACATTACTGATAAGAAAAATGAGGCTTGCACAAGAGAAAAGGTTTGCTTAAGGTCTCAGAGCAAGTGGACAGTAGAGCTGAAGCAAGACTCTAATTCATTCCACTCAGGGCTTCCCACCCTACTTACTGAGCCGTCTTGTCTGCCTGGCATTGGGTTATACGGAAAACACAATGAACAGACCCGCCTCTTCCATAAACTGGACCTCCCCCTTTCACGGTTGTAGGATTCACCTCGCACAAGGCAGGGCAAGCCCTGCAACCTGGAACAGCTCCAGGCACTTCCTAAACCGTCCCGCCAGGGTTCTGGCTATGCCGGCTCTTCCACGCTACACCATCCCGAGGTGGATCCAGGCACCCAAAGGCTCTTCTAACCTGCTGTGGGGCCAGCCTGGCCAGGAGGGCCACAGTACGGGCCCTCCCCACGCCTCCCGCCCCCATAGGGAGTATCTTTGCCAGCCTTTGGCTTTTACAGGCCAAACCTAAGCACACCAGGATTTTAAAAAGGTTCCCCTCCAATCTAGCCCTGACTAGAGCCTGAGTCACCTTGGTTTGCGTGAGCTGAAAAGGCCACGAATGAAAGTAGATCACAGTCCATTCTGCAGAAGCTAGGGGGCTACATGGGTCAAAGGTCAGGGGTTGCTCATAATTGTTCTAGAAGGAGGTTTCAGATAGTATACTTCCTTAACTTAAAAGTACAGCAACTGCATGAAGAATGGCTCTAGTTTGGGGAGAAGAACCTGTCTTACACACCAAGTTCAAAACAAGAAATAACCCCAAGTCATTCTTAGACAATGAAGTAGAGCCCCTGAGTGCTCAGCCCCTGAACTGCTGAAAAATTACCTCCAAGGCAATGTGACTGGGC
This sequence comes from Lontra canadensis, assembly GCF_010015895.1. Classification (NCBI taxonomy): domain Eukaryota; kingdom Metazoa; phylum Chordata; class Mammalia; order Carnivora; family Mustelidae; genus Lontra; species Lontra canadensis. Next base: position 27,781,846 of record NW_022631008.1, read on the forward strand.
CGTGGAGACCAGGGCAGAATAGGATCCCACGGGTGGCGAGTGAGACATGCTTAAGTCCAGCCTTTCATGGGAACCCAGGGCACCTGGGAGACGAGAGAAGGACAGGCAGAGAAGACTCAGCAAACGCTTGCAGAAGCAATGGATACATGGTTCCTTCACACATGCCCTCCATCAGGGAGATTTTCTGGACAGTCCAGCCTCAGTCTGAGCTTCCAGAGCCCCTTCTGCACACTTCTATCACATTCTATAATCATTGCCTGTTTACTGGTCGGTCACATTCATTTTTGTCTCAGCAGATTCCAGCACGGTGCCTAATACCCCAGTGAGCATCAAAAAGTGTTCAGTGAATGAAAGAATGACCTGTGACACAGTGACTACAATTTGGAGGTACAACTAGGGCAGAGGTAAGCAGTAGTCATCTCAGAGTGGAGAAAAAACGAAAACAGAGGGACTGAAGGGACCTTCCTTAACCAGTCTGAAGACAGAGTGCTACCCACCCCTCAGCAGCCCCTGAAGGCTCATCAGCCACAGGACAGCTGTCCCATTCTATTTCTGGGGTAAGGAGACACGTCGTATAGCTAAAACATATGTTTCCCATAGTTATCCCATAGTTATCAAAACCAAGTGTTACAACTAAGAGAAGGGGGGAAATGGCAGATCTACCTAAGTGAGGGAAGAGTTTCTATTCATGTACCAACTCCATCTCCAACTCAACCTCTCTCTTAGAAACGTAGAGACTCAGAATCACGATCCCAAGTTCAAAGTGGACCAAGTCCTGGGTCCCAATGGGACACCCTTTCTAATTCACAAGGCATGTGCTCTCAGTGCAAAACTTGTCAACTTACTTTTTCCACGTCTAGATCAGCATCCTGCTTCTTCAAAAAACTGTAGAAGAAAAAAAAAATAGACATCAAAAGAGAACTGAACACTCATTGCCTGGAAACCTCCCACAAAGTACCACCATAGAATTTCCATGTGCTGCAGACAATCAGCTTGCTCACAACTTTTTTCTCGTTCACATAATTGTTGCTAAGTCACAGTTGCCACAAACACCTGCTTGCAACTGCAAAGACCTGGCCCTCCACCATCAAAGGAGGCCAACACGAGATTTTGAGTTTCTGGAGTCAGGAAAGATAAAGATGGAGGTCTTACATACACACACACACACACACACACACTCTCTCTCTCTCTCTCTCTCTCTCTTCTGAGTGCCTACAAGTCATCCACAGTTGGGACACATTAAAAAAAATAAAATGAGTCTTCCAAGGTCTTGTTCAACTCACCTTTTGACTTAGATCTTCCCTTAGCCCCCAACCCATATGTGCCCCACTTCCTGTCTGACTGTGGGTGGGGCTCACTGTTAAAACAGACTTCTCAGGATGGCCCCTCTTTCCCATCAGCTGGTGTTCCCCTCTCCGGGAGGTGTGCCAACCCACCAGCCTGCACCAACTCGCCCATAGAACTAGAGTCCCAGGATTACCTTAGAACCTTGTGCCAAGCCCCTGACAGAGCTGAGTGCGGATTCTGTGGCACCTGTGCCCATTTCACGTTACTCTTTAAAGTGCCAGGAGCAGACAGCAGCTTGCCAGTTTGCTCATGCGCTCTGCCTACAACCTGCCAATATTATGGTAACTCATTTGTTATATGCAATTTTAGCTATTTGAACAAAGCTTCAGTTTTAATAAGATGTTTAAAGAGAATAAAAACGGCTGACTAGAATTATGTTGATAGTGTTAGGGAAGAAAGTAAAAGATTTGAGGAATGTGAATAAAAAAGCAGAAACGATTTTTCCTATCGTAGTAGAGACTCACACTTTTTTTCATCATGATTCTTCGTGTCCTGGTCCGTGGTTTAAAATACTGCCATCACAAATCTCTATCCCCATCCAAACCATCCCTACGCACACACAAAAGAATTTTTGCACTGTTTGAAAGGGTGCATAATTAACAGTAACATCTTTGTTTTCTTTAATCAAAGATGACTCAGAATGAAGGAAAGAAAAAAATGACCGTGGGGAAGAGAATTAGAAACTCATATATTGTCTTCTGCAGATGGGTATTCAAATCATGAACTGACTGCAGACATGCAGGAGAAGCAGCATGAGGCTGGAGGGAGATAATGTGCTAGTGAGCAGCCTAATACGGCTGGTACCTTAGCCACCCACCTCACCCCAGCTCTTTCTTGCTTCGGACACACTGTCCTGTCCTAACTGAGATGCTACCAGGCAATATATGCCTTTGCTTCTGGAGAACCCACTGGGGATGCAGACCCTGCCGAGCTGGAAAAAAATGGGAATCCCCATCGTCCAAAATTTTTAACTAGCCTCCCTGTAACCAGCAAAGAATAATTCAGTACCATGAAAACTTTTCATCAGGGGTGACCGTGTGTTACAGTCAGTTAAGCGACCGACTCTTGGTTTTGGCTCAGGTTGTGAACTCAGGGTCCTGAGTTCGAACCCCGCACTGGGCTCCATGCTCAGCTCAGAGTCTGCTTAGGTTCCTCTCTCTCCCTCTCCCTCTGCTTCTCCCCGCCTCTAAAACAAATAAATAAATCTTAAAAAAACAAAAATAAATAAACAAAAACCCAACTTTTCACCAAAGGGAACATATATAAAGTGGAAGTCTGACTTCACTCGAACGTTTTTCAAAGAGGCTTAGGAAGGCGGTCATTCAGATTTACAGAATGGAATTTTCTACTTGCAAGGCAGAAGATTCCTTCACCTGCCACAGAAAGCACACTTGGAAAATAACTACCCTTTCCCAAAGCAGAAAGCAAACTCAGCCTCTCTCATGTAGACAGCACAGGTTCAAGTGCACGGGATGCCCAGTTCAACAACAGGGTCTTGAAGAATGAGCTTCAGCTCCATAGCACTTTGGCAACTCGTAGCAAAAGGAAAACTGAAAACCTGTCTGGAGCGGCTGGCTGACTAGTGCAAAAGGAATATTATCCTTCCGTGCATATATGCAGCTTCATCCAATCTCTCTTTCAGGCTTTCAAAACAGATGGAGTTAATTAACAAAGACAATACATATATGTATCATCCCGCAGCACAAAGTAGAAGGATGCCACAGCTTTCACTTCAAAGACTCCTACCAAGCACGGCCCGAGATATTTTTTAGGCATCAGCTCCATTGTTTCAAAGAAGATCTGGTTTGGTGAAATAAAATTGCCACAAAGTAAAATTCACAGGACAACCCTATCTAGTATGGAGAGTGGCATCTGTTTTTAAAACCAGGCATCTCTGTCTTAACTTAAGGGTGTGTTTCTAAGAGTTGAGAATAAATTTTGTCATGAAATGTTTAATTGGAATAGAAGTACCTTTTATTTGGGACGCCTGAGTGGCACAGTTGGTTGAACATCGAACTCTTGGCTTTGGCTTGGTTCGTGACCTCAGGGTCATGAGACTTCTTTCAGCCCTCTTCCCCTCCCCCTTCCCCACGGACCTCCCCTCATGTTCAGGTGCACCCACATACTCCCTTTCTCTCAAATAAATCTTTAAAAAAAAAAAAAGGTATCTTTTATTTGTCTTAACTTTAAAAAATCATTCTTTAAAAATTGACCAATTATCCCATTTTATTTTTATTCTAAATCTAAATTTTTGGAATATCCAAGTTTCAAGTTTGCAAGGCTTAAGGCAAGATAGACCTCTTCTTCCCTGTGTGTGTGTTTTTGTACAGACACAGATGTGTATATGTGGTTACACAGACCCTTTCAACAGTTGACTCTGTATTCAACTGTGCGCTTGTGGGCATTAGGGCATTTTCCATGCTTTTATTCTTCCTGCTGAAGTAGTGCTAATGTTTTGTTTGAGAAACATGACTGAAGTGACCCAGATTCCCCAGTGGAAAAGGCTGATCCATGAATGTTGCAAATGTGTGACTGCCTGCAGGAATGGAAGCCAGAGAACAAGGCCTTGGCCAGAACGAGCTACTCCCAACTATTTAGATCGGATCAAATCCTCTATCTTTAGGAGAATACACAGAGATCTTTGTTCTTAGAGAAAACTCTAAAAATAAAACTGAGAAGCCTTCAACTGTGGGTTTTCTCTTGATGCAGCCAACCCCATAGCCCCACCACTCTCCTATTTCCAACCATCTGGGGCACGTCTCCTGCAGCACCCACCACAGGAACCTTAGCCCAGGGCAGAGGAATAAACAGACACAGTCAACGGGGCATCAGCCACATGTTCAGAGAATGGCAAGAGGCTTGTGGGACTACAGGGCAGAGAGGGAGTTAAGAGGATGGTGGTAGGCTGGTGGGGGAAAGGTGGGAAACTGAGGCAGAGGCCAGCTAACTAGTCAGCCAGTTGAAGGCATACTCCTGGGGTTACCAGTGTCTTTTCTACTTGCCTCTATCCCAGGAAGGGGCTGAAAAATAGATACAGCTTCCGGCATATTCCTGGCACTGGACAAAGCATCATCACTCCAATCTCACCAACCCTGCTGGGTTCAGGACAGGGTTCCCCTAATTAGCTGTCGCTGTCGGGGCCCAGGACAAAATCACCTTTTCTCTCCTGTTTTCCTTTGGTCCCGCTTCTGTGCAGAACTAGATTTCTTCTCCTCAGTGTTCTCAGAGCACTTTATACTCAGTACCTGCTTCATGGTCTCCCCTGCTCAGACGCCAGCTTGTCTGTGGCCAGGACCATGCTGAGCACAACAGGGGTTGTAGCAGCTCTGCTGATGGAGGGGTGAAGGGTGACGAGGGGCGGTGACAGAGTGACTAATGAAGAACTGCCCTGACGGGGATGAAGGAAACAAAGCTGCCCTGACTCAAGCTGCAAGTACAGGGGATGGGGGGGGGGGCGGGGAGATGAATCCAGGGTGTGTCCACATACCACACATAGCTTATAGAGAACCAGAAGATGACCTTTCCTTCCATTTAGTCCTGTGTCTTTAGCTATAAATAAGTGACAAAGATCCACTCTGGAGATTCCACTGTTATTTTTAATATTAGTCAGTGTTTCCTTTCTACTTAAAAAAATGTGACTGAGAAACTGAGGTTCAATACATGAGAGTCATAGTCACAACTCCCAAGCGAAGAAGGAGATGTATGGGATATCACAAATCCAAGATTTGAATTCTGGTTCTGGTTTTTGTTTAATTATTTTAAGAAAAGGAAGATTGAGAGAGAAATGAAATACACTTTTCTCTTGCCACAGAATCTTCTCTATTTCCAATTCAACCCTTTTTACTTCTTGAAAAAGATTTAAAATATTCATCAACCTGCCAAAAAACATCTGCACGTTACTAGACACGTCTATTCACATCTGAATGGCTGCTTTCTGCTCCAACGATCATAGCTCTATTCAATCACAACTAAAGTGAGAACCTCAGAACTGTACGTGGTGTGGTGTCAATGGCAACGAGGATGAAATGGCCATTGGACAGCAACTTCCATATCAAGTATGTCAACAGGGGCACTGTTCCTTCGGTTATTAACTTAGGATCCAAGGCACAAAAAAGACCAGGCAGGGCCAGACTCTGCCACAATTCCAAAGAAAGCTGAGACACATACAGAGCGTACACAGAAGCTCCTCAATGTTCCCTGGTGAAGGGGCGGCCCCTGGCTCCCTGCCTGAAGCCTGGAACAGGCCCACTCTCTCAGTGAGCTTCCTGAGCCTTCCACAGCTGCACACAGACACGCGGCGCAGTGTTTGGGACCAGCCACGCTCAAGGTCACCACAGTCTCCTGTGTGCCCAACAACTGGGGCAGGCCCCGGAGATAGGAGCCAGCTCAGACAAGGCCCTTTGTTGTGGGGTATTCCTCATTGCCTGGTTTCCCCAGGAAAAACGTATTTTCCTTTAGCCATTCACTCTGGCCCCAGACTGGGTCATTCTCCTATGTCCTCCTCCACATACGAACCTTCTAACAAAGTTCAAGATGGCAGCAACCACAACCTCTTCTCTCATCTTACCTGTGCCCCCCACCCAACCCGCTGCCAAAGGTGCAGTGACCCATCCACATTCACCATGGTGAAGGGCACAGGGCCTTGGTAACAAGTCAAGACTCCTGAAGGAGTTTGAAGAAAAGGGTCTAGCCTGTGAGAGGACAGCAAAGGTGGTTGGGGATTGCCTTTGAGGATTCTAGCCTGGGAAGATGTGATGCGGCTCTGCCAATGTCCTATATCCTTTGTCCTACTACCACATTCTTATTTATTCTTATTTATGCTTATTTACCTCATTTATTTACCTCACTGAAAAGGTAATCTATGCTTACTGTAAATCCAGAGCCCCGTTATGATATTGGAGCTTTCCTCTTCTGGCTAGTTTTTCAATGCTGATGGAACTGTTACCCTCTAGCACCGCACCTCCATCCTGCATGTAACAACTCACAGCTCATGGTACTACTCTACTTCTGGTAGATGCAAATGGGGACATACCCCAATATGAAACATGTACCTAGTGCAATTAACTGCAGGGTCTATTTCAAGTGGAAGGTGCAAACTAGAGGCTGTATCACCTAATGATTCCTCTCACCATTGACTTTTAACTTACTCACTAAAATACAGAATTTTGGTCCACAGTGAGGGAAGAAGCAGTTGGACCCTGCTCTATTCCCTCGCTCTGCTATTTCTTTGTTCTGGACTGGGTGAGGGAAAGGGTGCAGGAGGGGTCACATACCACATAGCCCACAGGGCCAGGCAGGTAAAACAAGTGAACGAAGCAGGTGAGGTGGGGTTGGGGGAGCTGAAGGGCCCTGCCCCCACCCAGAGGACAGCTGCAACATGGCTGAGGCAGGCTGCAGTCTGGGAGAATGCAGGCTCGGTTTTGCCAGACCTTCCAATTCTTTTCAAAAGAAACGGAAAATCTCCATTTTTATATAAAACTGCCTGATTTTAAAATGTTAGTTTAATTTTTTAAAATGCGTCATGTGGCCTAACAAAATATAATTATCGAGGGTATAATCCAGCCCATGGACTGGTTGGCTATCTTTCTGAGTCATAAGATCTAGTCCTTGGTTTCTCTTAATATTAAATAGGAAATTGGCTGCTATCTGCCCCTTGGGGTTATTTAAGAGCACAGAGGGGGTTTTTATTATCATGTAACAAAATAACCCAAGCACATTCAGATGCACAAAGCAGAGTAACACGATCCCTCGTGTCTATGCAAATGTTAGTCCTATGGGGCTTCATGTTTTGTAGAATTATTTGAAATGTATAATTACACGGTAGCTTCTAAATAAACAAAAGAGGTAACTGTAATAGCTTTAGAGGATGAAGGTGTGACCAACTGGATCAAGCAGTGGGGTGGAAGCCTGAGTGGAAAGGCGCAGAGACAAACCCTGTGTAGAGACAGGTGGTGTAGACAAGCCTCTCAAGACACACAGCCATAAAGACAGCAGAGCAGTGAGGTGGCTGCTATGCAAGAACACGAGGTGAAGACACCGTATCTTCAAGATGGATGAAATCACAAATGTCTGTACGGTGATGGAATGAGCATCATGTCAAAGTAAACACCCCCCCCCCCGCCAAGTACCAAGGAAGGGAATTATGTCAGCAAAATACTAGACAGTACTAGGGGCAATAAAAATTTTATTAGTAGGAGTTAATAAGCCAAGATCTAGTTATACAGGTTTTCCTAAACAAGAAGTCAGAAAAAATAATCTCTACTACAACACACATTGCCCCATATTTTACACTGTGCCATTTCTGCATTTGTCCTTTTTAGCCTACTTCTAACAGTCTCTCTTTGCTAAAATACATTAGTTGTCATGGAAACGATGTCATAGTGTGTGAAACCATTTACTGTCCTTGGAAAGGCATTCATGATAAAAATTGAACAGTAGCATGTTTTAGAAAGAGATCCAATAGAGAGCAGGTGTGTAAGAACACCACAAGGTCTCAAAATCGCAACTTCAAAGTATTTTGCCACCACTGTCATATGTCCCAGTTCCCCCCAAGTCAACCGGAGAGGCACCTCTCCTCCTCTCATACACCAGGAGTACTTGAAATAAAATCTCTGATCTGATGTTGGTGAAAACAATAGACTCCCTGTAATGCACACTTACTCGCCTGGTGGGGTGGGGCTGGGAGGCTGCCCCGTCAGAATGGTTTGTAGACATCGTAACACCTCTGCTAATGGGAAGAATTTAGTCCTATGACACCTTCTGCTATCGTCATGAGAGAGAGAAAAACAATATTCAGTACACAGAGATTTAGACTTGTTTTCCTTATTGCCACAGATTGGCAAGACAATCCCCCTTTTTCCTTTCGTTAACTCAAAATAGACCATATTTATTCCTCTAAGTAAGATATTAAGCAGCTCTCATGTGCCTACATTGGCAAAAAACAAACAAACAAAACAACTAGACAAGGTATGGGTCCCTTGGAGACTTAAAATCTGGTGTGGCCACTTGGGTGAGGGTAGGAGCATGAAAGGCCTCCTGGACCTTGGGGAAGGGCCGGATTTTATTCTAACCGCAATAGAAAGGCCACTGGATGGTGTTGCCCAGCAATGTGATCTCCCAAAGATTCTTTAAAAGCTCACTCAGCTGTCGCGGGAAGTGGAACTGGAAGTCAACAGTGGAGGAGCGTGGAGCAGTAACGTTATCCGAACAGTCCCGACAAGAGAGGACAGTACAAAGCAGATGGAGAAATGGGATCTCTAACCAGGGTGACTTCATACCTTGGCTCCTGCGTGAAAGTGTTACATTACACCTACTGCCTTGGGAGCGATTAAACATCTGCACAGACGTCTCATTTTTTTTTCTTTAAAGATTTAATTTATTTATTTAACAGAGAGAGAGAGAGAGAGAGATCACAAGTAGGCAGAGCAGCAGGCAGAGAGGGGAGGAAGCAGGCTCCCTGCCGAGCAGAAAGCCCATTGCGGGGCTTGATCCCACGACCCTGAGATCATGACCTGACCTGAAGGCAGAGGCTTAACCCACTGAGCCACCCAGGTGCCCCGACGTCTCATTTTTTTAGACCAAGTATTAATAGCTGCATCAAAATGATACAAGGTTGAATTTGCATCATTCAGTCAAGATTGAATTTGGTGAACTCCACTTTGCCTTTCCGACTTCTGCCATAGTCTTGCCTGCTGCTGGGTGAGATGACCCAGGATGAAGAGAGTTTTCGTCCTAATGTGATTAAGTCTGAAAGGTGACGGATAACGAGCCGCCTCTTTGCTGTCCTTCTACAACCCTGGCCTAAGCAAACACCTCCCTTTCAAGGAAAACATGCAGGATGCTTATAAAATAAAGAATACTTGGACACAAGCGGCTAAGGACAGCTAATTCCTCCTGGTCTCAGTGGGTGGAGCCCCCACCAGACACTGGATGTGATGACGGGTTGTGCTGTGGCCAGAGTTGTGCAAGACACCTGTCAGAGGGCCGATGGGAAACAGAAAATTACAGGTTAGGTGTACATGAAATATTTTCAGGAAATGATCCTTCTCAAGAATGGTCTAAACGCTTGCGTTACAGTGTTTTTGTCATTTACTGATGGCTATCTATTTCACTTTGCAATACTCCTTTCAGCAGTAATGAGATAAAAATGAAAAGTGAGTGGAAAGTGAAGCACTAAATTTTAATTTTTCAAGAAAGCTGATGATGAAATTTTAACTCACACAAAATGTTTGTTGAGGTTTGATCTCCACCATGGGAGCCCCAGTGACACCCTTCACAACACGAATCACGGCCACAGATCTGCAGAAATCAGCAACTACTTCAAATGGGAACTATTACTGTAGCGAGGCTGTATCCGAGGACAATTTAACATGGGCAGCCACGGAAGACTCACTAACATAGCACTTGAGGAAGCATGACCTTTCTTTTAGGTCAAAAGATTGCCAGGAGATCACCAGCATTGGGCTCCCTGCTCAGTGGGAAGTCTGCTTCTCCCCCTCCGTCTGCTTCTCCCCCTCCCTCTGCTGCTCCCCTTGCTTGTGCTCGCTCTCATTCCTGCGCTTCCACTTTCTCTCAAGCAAATAGATAAAATTAAAAAAAAAAAAAAAGATTGCTCTTCTAACTTGATTCTGCTTATTTCTGAGTTTGGATTTTCTGGGCATATGTGAAAAGTAAAGCAATAGCTTTCAATGTGTTGGCTTCATTAGCAGAAGAAAAAAAATTAACAGTTAAATGATTCCAGTTTTATGTTAGTATTATCAGGTGTTTTATGCAGAAAAGTCAATTAATTCCAATAGAGGTTTGATTTTTTTTTTTTCCCATCTATTTCCTGGGCTCAAACAAAGCTTGTGAAGTTCATTCGGTCAGTGGTGAAACATCTGTTATTGTGAATGCTACTGTAAATTGTAAAAAGTTTAACACGAGAGACGAAATTGTTTTTGTAGTGAAATACAAATACAAATTTTATGATGCTAAAAACAACTGTCCTTACTAAATCAAGAAATCTATGGAGCAGAGGAAGTCACTTGGAATTGTGGATGCATAATTCATAACTGCCAATTCAAACAAGGGGGCTATATCCTACCAAATGCAAAAGAAACTATAGATAGAGATATAGATGTAGAAATTGACAAGTAGGAAAACTAAAGTACAAAAATATTACAAACACATCAGCACCATAATAGGTGCCTCCTATTTTGCCACCTGTCATCAGCAACCAAGTTTTAGAAATGTATGAGAAACGACTCTCTAAATCAACCTAGTTGTTTCGTAATGGTAGGATAGATGAATCCTGTAAAGTTTGGGTGCGTTCTGTTCCAAAACAGTTGGAAATCTTTCATCAAAGCAGTAAGCGAAGAGCCAAAACACTTCAGCTTTTAAAAGCCTTTAGCCAATCGCAGTTCTTAAAAACAAGGCTTGCTAAAAGGAAGATGCTGAAAGTTATCCCGACAAAGCCAAGGAGGAACTAAACTCAGTGTCCAAGATTTAATTCTGAAATTATCTTAGGATGTTTTGAAGGAACTAGACTTGAGGTGATCTTTTGATGGCGCTCCTAATTTTAACTGGATATACTGATATGATGAACCAGAATACAGAGAAGTAATGAAGATCTATGATTTGTGTCACCTAAATGTGATAAGCCATTCAAAGGATCACAGTGGATTTTATTTTCATGAATTTAATAAAAAAAAATTTTTTTAAAGAATTATTTATTTGAGAAAGAGAAAGTGTGTGAGTGCAAGCAGGGGGAGGGGCAAAGGGAGGGGGAGAGGATCTCAAGCAGAAACCCTGCTGAGTGCAGAGCCCATCCAGGGCTCCACCTCACGACCCTGAGATCAGGACCCAAGCCAAAACCAAGAGTCAGACACTCAACCAACTGAGCCACCCAGGAGCCCCTGTAAAAATATTAATGATAAAAACCTGAATGGGGGTAAAACTGGGGTGAAAATATTTGGGTTAAAATATTAACACACTTCTAGGTGGAAAAAAATTAGTCTGAGAAAAGCCTCCATTTATCAGAAATTGCTCTGAGCTTATTTGCATCTGTAGAAGGAGCTATTTTCTCAGTGAAAAATATTTCATATTTTCATAAATGCCAACTGAAGATTGTGACAATTTCAAATATTGACTATAAGACACAACCTTGAAGGAAACTGCACAACACACAACACAACCTTTGAGAAAACTTAAAACACTTCATTCTTCATAAAAAATATGTGACATGGGTATTAGAGACATATGGCTAAAAACTGACTAGAGTGAATATATATCCCCAAATAATTATGGTCTTTTGCTCTTTCAAATGCTTAATCAGTATAAAAAGGTTTGTTTTTTTTCTCTAATGTATATGGACACCTCTTTAATTTTTAGAAATTTTATTTTTGAAATTTTGAATAGAACCATTTCCAAGGTCCAAAATATTATTGAAATGATGTCAGTTAATAAATCAACTTTTTAAAATTCTGTAATATGATTTCAGTGACTCCTCTCAATACTGTTAGGATCCCACATCTCTCTCTTGGCTCCCACTGAGAGATGTGGGAAAATATGAGATGCATTTATGTTTTGAGAAGATACACTCAAAGCATCAAATTTTCTAGTTGAAAAATACATAAACAGTGTCCTAACCACACCACCAACCTTTTTTTTTTTTTAAGATTTTTATTTATTTATTTGACAGAGATCGCAAGTAGGCAGAGAGATAGGCGGGGGCAGGGGCGGGGTGGGCCGGAGCAGAGACCCCGATGCAGGGCTCGATCCCAGGACCCTGGGATCATGACCTGAGCCAAAGGCAGAGGCTTAACCCACTGAGCCACCCAGGCGCACAAACCTACACTTTTTAAAGCAAGACAAAAAACAAAAAGACTAAAGATTTCCCTTCCCAAATCATTAGGCATTTCAAAAAACAGCAGGTTTTAAGACATCTTCTTCAATGCAGCATCCTTGTATGAATGTCAAAGAGAGATGAAACGTAATTGAAAAGAGCTAACTGGTTTGTTGCCCCCTCTCTCATTTAGTGTTCTGGTACCTCCTTATGAATTACACTTGAGAAATGAATCCCTTCATCAACTCATTCTTTATTTAGCGCATGAGGACTGAAGAACAATGAAGAGCTTCTCCCCTTACAGACTATAACCTCTAGAACTCACCCCGATACCTTTAAAATATACAACAGAAGAATCACACCCAGTAAAAATTCTTTTCTAGTCTCCAGCATCACAGTAAACTCATTAAAGAAAAGCCTGAAATTCTAATACTTTCCACTGACCTGAGGCTCCATGGCTACTGAAGTCCTTCCTTCCAGGGCACGTGGAAGGAAGCTAAACAATGGGAAGCCCCAAATCCCCACTTCGCAGTAGAAGATCTGGTACACAGCTCTGCTCCTGCATAGGGCAGATCTCCGCACTTCTTGCTCAAAAGGAACTTCGTACAGGCATGTTAAGGCATGACTTACTCGGAAGAACAAGCGTACTCTAAGAATATAAGCAAGTGACTATGCCGCCATCATTGTTATCATCATCATCAAGAGAAAACACAGCTCAGACACTGTGGCAGGGCTGAAGTTTATGCCTAATACACAGCTGTAGACAAAAATGTTACTTCAGGGGCACCTGGCTGGCTCAGCGGTGGAGCACGTGACTCCTGATATCACGGTCATGAGTTCAAACCCCAAGATAGGCAAAGAGTGAGCTTGCATGCATAAATTTATTAATTAAGTTTTTAAGAAGATTTTATTTATTTATTTGATACAGAGAAAGAGAGAGAGAACACAAGCAGGGGGAGCGACAGGCAGAGGGAGAGGGAGAAGCAGGCTTCCCGCTGAGCAGGCAGCTGGACTCCGGTTCTATCCCAGGACCCCGGTTCTATCCCAGGACCCCAGGACCATGACCTGAACGGAAGGCAGATGCTTAACCGAATGAACCACCCAGGAGCCCAATAAATACATTTTTAAAGAATGCTACTTCATTTCTCCATAGTTGAATTCAATTTGATCATGACCATTGCATTTCTCATTATGGCAAAAAAAACACAATTTTGCCACTTCAAGATAACTTAATCTCTTCAGATTTAAAATTTTTAGTTGCCTCAGGGCATTAGTCAAGTTAAACCTAGCTCAAGCTTCTTCCCTGGGACTATCTGCCTTTCCCCTGCCTTTCTCCCTGCACCCCGCCCCTCGTCTGGTTTAGATGACAGACCACCACCGGATGGGTGAGGACCCAGTCCAGCCACTGCCCTCCACACCCTCACTGGTCTCCCTGGGATGTTTCTTCCTTTCTGGGATGTTTCTTCCTTCGTCGTTGGGTGTTGGCCTCGTTCTGCTGCTCTGCTGATGTGACTGGTAGATGGAACCCAACCAGTCCCCAGGAGTGAGATTGCACGGTTCCTTCTGTGCTGCCTTCATTCTGCCTCCAAGCCACTCGCACCCAGCTCCCTCTGCACCTCCACATGTGCCCCAGAGGGCCTGCAGGCCCTTGGGATCTCTCCTATGCCACATGCACGCCTTGGGCAACTGGGAGGGCACAGCACTTCAGGGCTGGTTTCTGCCTAAACATGTCCCACTGCAGGGCACCCCACAGGTGATTTCCTTCCAGGGTGCCAGGCAGGAGGCAGAGTCTTCTCCACCGTCCTGCAGGAGGGGATCTCAGCGAACCATTCACTTCTCTCTAGTCTCCTCTAATCTCTCACGGCTCCCTGCTCCATCCCAGGAAGGTACTTCCTCCTTCCTGCAGCCCCCTTCCTGCATGGCTTACTGTACAATACATGCCAGGCCTTCTGAGATCTGCCTCCTTGGAATCCACAATCATTTTTCTAACAAAGCCTGTCTCTTTTGAGTGAAGCCTGGGCTAGCTCTGGTCTCTGAAACATGTTTCAAGGGCCTGTTTTGAAAGTCAAAAGCTGAACAATGTCTTCTTTGTCCTAGACCATATTCTGTCCTCCCCCTGAAGTAATGGAATCCTTAGCTTCAATGGGGGAGAATTCCAGGGCAACAAGAATTAGAAGGAAAAGTAAACTGAATACTAGTCTAAGATATTATCACCACTGAAGCAGCTCATTATAATGCAAGGTTTCAGAGATCCCAGAACACGTATCCAGGATTTTTAAATATATATATTTTTTTAAGTAAATTCTATACCCAGTATGGGACTAGAACTCACAACCCCAAGATCAAGAGTAGCACCCTCTCTCTGCTGAATGGGCCAGCCAGGCACCCTATCATTCAGGATTTTTTTTAAAAAGTGCAACATACTGACATGTCATTCTTCTAGAAGACATAGTTTATAGTCAACCTTAGAACAACATGGGTTTGAACTGTATAGGTCCACTTATACATCGATTTTTTTTTATAAATACTGTACAGTACTATAAATGTATTTTCTCTTATGGTTGATTTTCTTAATATTTTCTCTAGCTTACTTTATTGTAAGAGTATGGTATGTATTACACATATAACATACTAAATATGTTAACTGCTGAAGATCAGTGAGGCTTTCACTCAACAGATAGCTACTAATAGTTACATTTTGGGTAAGTTAAAAGTTATACATGGATTTTTCGACTGCCCAAGGGGTCAACACCCCTAACCTTTGTGTTGTTCAAGGGTCAATTACGTACATATTTGAACCTAGGGCAAAAGAGGTCTATGGCTTTTGGTTTCTTGAAGTATTTATAACTAACGTTCTTAATCGCTATGCCAGAGATGAGTGGAGATCCATTCAACAGGAAGCCACCTTTGTTCAGCGTCATTTTAGAACTCTTTACTCCCCTCGATTTCCTTTTCCTAAGGCCTTCCTGCCTTTGGTTCCCCTTCTCCGTATGTGCTGTGTTCACTCCCCACATCCTTAAAACCTCAGATCCTTCCTTACTGTATCCACCGTCCCAATTCCCAATTTTTCCCTACCCAGCCTGAATCCTACTCGCAGCTGATTCAATGAATATTTTCTTTAGTCTCTTAGACACCCTCCTCACTTGACTGTTGAAATCAATTCTCAACTCTAGGTCACCACAAGGTCAGATTTTCCATTCCAAAGTAACAAGTACTACCAAGCAAAAATCACAAAACTGGCCTAAAGGAAACCATTAAAAAGACCTACAAATTCCAAAGGGGCCTCACTATTTCTCTGTAATACTTTTTTTTTTTTAAGATTTTATTTTTAAGGAACCTCTAAACCTATCATGGGCTCGAATTCACAACCCCAAGACCAAAAGTCACATGCTCCACCAACCAAGCCAGCCAGGCACTCTCTCTGTAATACTTTTTATCCATTTATTAACATGTTACCCTACATTTTCATGGCTGTTTGGACTTTTTCTAGATTCTCCAAGCCCCACTTCCATATCCAAACCTTCCAACCCTCAATGATGGCTCAGTCTCCAATTTTATTGAAAAGCTTCAAGACACTCCATGTGTCAGTATCTTTATCCTTGCAGTAATAGTTAGAAATCACACATGTAAAATACTGTGCCTTCCCCTCAGCAGGCATTCAAACTTACAAAGAACTTTCCATGTGTTCTTTCTCCTTCCAAGTTATTGCTAATTTTTATTCCTTTGAGAGCTATAGTGGGTTGAAAAGTGGCCCCCTTCCCACTATAAAACATGCCCATCTGGGATCTGTGAATGTGATCTCATAGGGAAGAAAGGTCTCTGAAGATATAATTAAGGATCTTAAGATGAGATCATCTTGGATTAGGTTGGCCCCTAAATCCAGTGACAAGTGTCCTTATAAGAGAAGGGCATGCAAAGACACTCAGAGGAGAATCTCATGTGTATTGGAGGCAGAAATTGTAGTGATGGTCTAAAAGCCAAGGGACACCAAGGACTGCCCGCAGCCACCAGAAGCTAGGAAAGAGGCATGGAACAAAATCTCCCTCAGAGCCTCCAGAAACAGCCAACTCCAGTGACACCTTAATTTCAAGACTTTTGGACTCCAGAACTGTAAGAGAAATTTTTCTGTTGTTTTAAGTCATCTAGTTTGGAGTGATTTGTTGCAGCCACAGAAGACGAATACAAAGGCTCCTTCTATGCCAGTACATCATGATCTCGACCCTGCCAACTCTTTGCTGATCCATTATCCCCTCTCTCTCCAGTCTCACCAACATCACCCTCATTAGTGGATCATGTAGGAGGTTCTGAAAGCCCAGCTGAGCGTCCTGGTGGGGAGCACAGAGCAGGGCTCTTCCCACGTGGCAGTTCTGAATCACAAGCACGAGAGCATTACTGTGGGAGTGAAGGCCAGGGTACTTCATTCCCTACAAACAGGGACAGGAGATAGGGAAGGCAGTGCAGTTTGCCTTGGGCACCCTAGATCAGGAACTCTTAACACCTTCCCACGCTGGAGCATACTTAGGCCAAGGTACAATCAAAGAATGTTTGGGGCTGCAGTTTTCCAAGTGCCAATCCACCTTGTATCACACTTAGGTATAAACTAAGCAGAACTTCCCTGGAACTACTGGCACCCATAGACACATGTGGCTTTGTTCATTATACTGTAGTCTTTTAGGTCCTTCCCAGCCACACATCACTGGCCTTCACTGAGCAATTCTTGGCCTCTTAGAGAACTACCTCCAACTCTTAGCAGTCTGAAATCAAGAATCTGTTGGACGATGACTACAAGAGAGTAGGAATTATATGGGCAACCACACTTATATGAAAAGAAGGGTGTGGCATGGCACACTATCTACCTATGCTTTGGACAGGATTTGGAAGTTGGCATCACTGCATTTTCACCCAAGGAGTAGAACATAAGGTAGAACCTGAAACACTGTGCAACCCAAATCTGGATTCTAAACATGACTCTGAGGATCTACCAATGCAGAGGACCTAATGTACTACGTACAAGAAGAAAAATTCAAGATCCATCTCCTTCCAGAAGTACTGAAAACATTTGTAAGACCTCCCAGCTTGGAAGCTTAGAATCATAATCAGCAAGCTTTTAATAAATGCACAGTTCAGTGCAGTACTATATAACACAAAGCAAATTAAAGAAGGTGGGTTTTCAGCCTTCTGGAAGCATGCTACTGAAAATGGACAACACTGACAATGCTGTGTACAAAAGTGACTGAATAAGAGCAAACCAGATAAATACACGAAGTGGTGACATCACATGCCAGCTCAGCAGAAAGTGCATTTTGACAAACATTGACTGTTATGCTGTTGTGCATTTTGTTACAGAAATGACTTGAGTAATGACCCTAACCATGGAAAACATTTTATGAGGTTTATTTTTAGTCTTTCTTTTGAAGGATATGTAGAGGCTCTCGTTGGGATATGGTGTTAGTCATTACTTTGTAGGACATTAAGTCCATGGAAATTTCCCCCCCTACTAAGGAGATTTTTCAGCTCATGATACTACCAAGTGAGTAAAATTAACACATGGAGAGGAAGGCACTCCCACAGCCACAGCTGGGTGTTATGTGGCTGAGGGACTCAGGTAAATGCTGCTTTGTGAGGTGCAGGAATGGGTGGACATCGACCTTCACGGGTCCTCACAGGCTTCCAGGCACCACACTGGTGGCCATTCTGCACTTATCCCACTTCCACCATCCACTACTGTAGTCTCCCAGTTCCCTCCTTGTGCTGAAACATTCTGCGTTTCCCTGGGTCTTGGATGTCATTGCACCATTGGTAAATCCCTATGGTTTTGGTGAAAATCTTACTGGTGAAAGCCTAATGGCAGAGGACAAAGGAGTAACTATTTCCCTGACCACTCTAAATTTTAAGAAAATATTTGTGTGTGTGTGTGTGAGCAAGAGAGTGCGAGAGAGTGAGAGCACAAGAGAGTGAGAGCACGAGAGAGATCAAGAGAGCGCAAGAGCACACAACAGAGAGAGAGAGAGAGAGAGAGAGGGAGAGTGAGGAGGGGTTGCTGGGGGAAGGGCAGAGGGAGAGAGAATCTCTGGCAGATTCCCCTCTGAGTGCAGAGCCCAATGCAGGGCTTGATCCCATGACCCTGATCTTGTGACCTGAGCCAAAATCAAGAGTTGGACACTTAACCAACTCAGCTACCCAGGTGCAACCCCCCCTCTCCTTGACCACTCTAAATTTTTAACAAAAAGCTCAAGATTATGAGGAAAAGCTCTTTAAACATATATCATTCTCAAAATATGACAGTGGTTCCTGAAACAGTCTGGTTCAATCATTGACCTTAAACCATGTGGATTGGTAGAGAGTGATTCCGGTGCCAACAGAAACTACAGAAGTTCAGCATCCAAGGAGATGCTAGCCTAGCCCTACAGATGGCTGGGAAACCACCCACAAATTCCAGTGCCCTGATCCAGGGCTTGTCTGAATAAACAGCCACTGAGTATCCGCACTATGAATGACATTGTGCTACATGGTATAGGGGGACAAAAAGGGGAGATGGGCAGCAAAAAGCACTTTTGCACACATGGGGCCAACAGTTTCTTGAGAAAACAAGACCCAAGCACATAAATTTCTTGGAGACTAGATTCTAGCCTAAACTAAATTATTGGATGGATGACCTCGCTCAAGTCACAAAATTTCTCTGCACCTTGGAATCCTCATATGAAAATTTAACAGCATTAAGGCATCATTTATTAGAAGACAATTGCTCACAAATGTTCAATGCAAAAGGATGAGGAGATTAAGGATTCTTCCCAGAGCTGGAATTCCAGTTGGGCCTTGAAAAATGGGTAGAATTCTGAGGGGAAAGAAGGATTAAGGGTTCCCAAAAAGGAAAACAAGGGCTGGGACACATATTTCGTATTAATGAGACAGTAGACTGACATCTGGCTAATCAAGTCTTAGTATAGTGGTGAATGAAGTGAGCCAAGTATGACCAAGATGTGGAGATGGTGGAAGGCACTGAGTGCCAGTCTAAGGAAGGCAGCCTTTCTCCTATTCACTGGGTTGTTAGTAAAGGAACGAGGCAAGAGAACCAGAGTCTACACCAGCCAGCACATCCATTTCACATGGATCGACATCTCCTCACTCAATTTAGAAGGTATAGGAGTGAAGCAACTGTAGTTGTGATTTGCAAACCATGGGAGAGCCCGAAGGACATAACAAATTAAGGGAATATAGATTGGGCAAAGGTATATATATATATATATTTTTTTTTTTTTTTAAGATTTTATTTATTTATTTGACAGACAGATCACAAGTAGGCAGAGAGACAGGCAGAGAGAGAGGAGGAAGCAGGCTCCCTGCTGAGCAGAGAGCCTGATGCAGGGCTTGATCCCAGGACCCTGGGATCATGACCTGAGCCGAAGGCAGAGGCTTTAACCCAATGGGCCACCCAGGCGCCCCTGGGCAAAGGTATATATAAAGGACAGCCACATGATTGACATTTTCAAGTAAGATATGATGACAGAGATAGAGAATGACAGAATGTTAGTGTTCACTGATAACTCAGCTGTTACATCTGAAAACAATGAGGTGCTCTGTTTCTATTTATAGGTTAGACAATTAACTCCACAATGAAAGGTGAAAGCCTCCAAACTCTGAGAGCAAATAAGAGAAAGCTTTAAGAGAAATCAGCGCTTTTCAAGTATCTTCGTGTGCATGTGCCTAGTTACAGGCAACATATCACACAGTTCTGGAATAAAATGAAAATTGAAATGAAAACCAAATTTTACAAATGACAATATTTGAAACCATTATTGCTTTTAAATAGATATGACAATGTGTGGAAATGAAGAAACTTGTCAGTGTTTATTTGCCTTTTCAGTAGAATTTAAATTGGAGTGGGGGGAGGATCTCATAGAAATACAGATTCAGTAAGTTTTTCTGGGGATTAAAAGAAGAAAGGATTGGGAAAAGTGCCCTGGGCTTTGTTGTGGGAAAGGCGATCTGGCTCATTTTTAATTTTCCATTAAAGCCCTACTTTTTGGTATAAAGCAGATGGAATCCTTATACAACTCCATGAAAAGCCTACTATTTTTGGGAACCTCAAAGATGGAAGCTCTGAAAAAAAATGAAAGTGTTTAAATTCATCAGATAAAATCCCACCAGCACATTCAAAAGGAGCAGGTACTTAGAAATCTTAAAAATACAAAGCAAGTGGTCTTCCTGTGATTGATTTCTGATCCCCAGCCTCCCTCGGGCGGTGGCTCGCTCTGGCTGATTGATGATTTTCTACCACTTCACGGCCTGTTCTCATCAATGTGGCCGAGACTCACTATGCTTGCTTCATTCCTTGTCTTTCAGAAGTTAGCTACCTTTCTGATGGTTCATTCCCCACTGCCATTCTCCTATCCAGAAGAGATTTCAGCGTTCAACCCCACCTATGCCAGACCACTGAGTCAGAAGAGGGCCTGGGAATATACACTCTAGAAGATCCTCAGAGATATTCGTGTAATCATGGCCCTAAAGCTCTCTCCCTATGATTATTATGAGCTAAGACCTAGTTCAAATTTTCTGTTATTGTTCTGCCAGTGTGGATGGAAGAACAAGAGGGCGGATGTGTACCGGGCTCGGAGGTAATATTATGCACTGTCTCCATCCTTACAGTTTACAATCTCATTTGAGAGATGGAACAAACTTAGTGTTAGGAGCACAGATTCTGGAGTCGGACTGACCGCCTGGGTTCATCTTCCAGCTCTGTTGGGGACTAGCCATGTGAGCCTGACTAAATTACCTCCTATGCATCAGCTTCCCCCTCTGTTAAATGGGAATAATAATGATAGCACATCATGGAATAATGCTAGGTGTGGTGCTGGCCAATCAACCACGAGTAGGATATAGTCCCTGACATCCAAAGAGCTCACAAGTCAGTGAAAAAGACCAGTATCCACCCATTCTCTCACCCAGCTGGTGTTTTGCTTTCTAAGTCAGACTGTGATGAGGTGGTAACCAAGTGCCATGCGGGCCCAGAGAGAGGACCAAAGACAGGGCTTCCAGAAGGTAGTCTTGAATGGAGGAATGAAGGAGTGAGGTTTCCACTAGGGGGTAAATGTGTCTTCACAGCCTCCAACACTTAACACCAAAGCAACTGCAAGGCAAAGGCAAAGAGCTTAGAAAGCAGGCAGGGAACGAGGAACCACAGTTCTGGAGCAAAAGCAGGCATGAGCTTAGGAGCCAGACAGGCCTGGCTTCTCTAATAATTAGCTGTGTGACAACACACAATTTACTTTACCTTTCTGAGCCTCAGTCTTCTCATTTGATCAATGGGGATAATAACACCTGCCTCACAGAGTTGTTACAATTAAGTAAATTACTGTATGTAAAGAACTTAATAAGGCCTCTGGGGTGCAATAAAAGTGGTAGGTATTATTATTTTTATGGTATATTTGAGGAGGGGTGAGTAGCTGTGCTGTGCTACATGCTTTTTTACATTATCACAAGGCCAGAAATAAGTAGCCCTCAGAAAAAGCCTTATGAGTTAAAATAAGAAATGAGCTAAGACCTTCCCATACTGTATATTTTTCTCCCCTAAATTCATAGTTAATAGATGTTCAATCCATATTTGCCCAAACCAACAGGTTGCTGCTTGAGATCACAGGTCTACAAGGGCAGAAATATGTGATGATCTCCACTTCCTAAAAACACCCAGGAAGGACCCAAGTCAGCTTCACATCGGAAGCGAGGCCTCCCACAGGTCATCCTAGAAGTGCTGAGACGAATGGGAAAATGCTCGCATCCAAACATTACGACAACTCAGAGCCTTACGAATGTTGTTAAAGTTTCATGAGTCAGTAAGCATTATCTTTTCTTCCCACGTTTTTATTAGACCATAAATCCAGTTCAATTTATATCCTTCTAGGATTACTGTGTTCTAATCAAGTCCAGAGTGCCACTTACGCCCAGGCTGTCTGTCCTGCATGTCACCCAAGTCCATTCGGGTAATACTCTTTGGGCTACTCATGTGTTTTAGCAGCTAAAAATTAGATTTGCTCAACTAGAAACACTGGGGGGAAAAAAAGAAAAGGCATTTCTCTGAATAATCCAACTCACCCTTTTCTCAGAGGAATCAAGTGTCTGAGAGTCATAACTCAGGTTTTCTCCCTCTGCTCTGTAGTCTCTACCTTCAGGAAGTATGAGGACATTCAAAGTCAAACTCAAGGGATTTACATTGTAAATAGGTTAAAATTCTGGTTATCTGACTAAAACCAAGAAACCCTTTCACAGGGCTCATTTCAAAGTGCTTTTATGTTTTTCTATCCTCAAGAATAAAAACAGCTCTGCATTTCTTAAGAAAACTTGCTAAATATCCTGTTTTCAATCATACTATATAAACTTTCCCATCTTTTCAGTAATTCTTGACCCGGACCTGACAATACCCAGATCGCTTTCTAAAATATTCAAAATTTCCTTTTATGAAGACAATATATCTTTCCCTTCCCTAAGGGATATATATGTTGTATGTATACATGTTACACGTGTATGTACACGAGCGCATGCAAACACATACGAAACAGCGCAGCAAACTCACAGATTTTCCCATGTGTGGGGCCTATTCTGAGTGCTCTACATTTATTACCTCACTGATTCCTCATAGCAAAGCTCTGAGGTAGGAAATATCACCTCAAGTTTAAAGATGAAAAAAGGAGGCACAGAGAGTTTAGGTAACTTAGCCCAGGTCACACTGCTGGAGGGGGAACCAGGACAACACCTGAGTCCATGCTCTTGACCCATCCCTCACCTGGGCTGAGAGGCTTGACACTGGCTTTACATGGTGATTCCGCCACCTTGGACAAGTCACTTGGCCTCTCTGGGCCTCATTTTTCGTCGTAAGTAAAACAGACATGTTGGAGTACATGATCTCCAGTCCCTATGGTTCTATGTTCTGCGGTTCTGATACAGGTTTCTACCTTGGTTTGCGAGCGGCAGAGTTTTAGACGTCCACTCAATCCCTTGATGCTGCTCTGGCCAGATTCTGAGACCTTTGGTGCTAAATCAAACTACACTTTCCATTCTTAACTTTGCTTAATCTCTGGGGCATAACCCATCCCTCCTGGGGATCAGGAACACCTCTCTTCCTTGGGCCTGCTCAACACTCTGGCTGTACCTGTCCCATTCAGGGCCTGGCTCCTCTTCCTCCTTCATTCCTGGGCTCTTCCTCAGCCCCGCCTACAAACGTCCTGAGTGAGACTGCCCATATCCATAGTTACAAGTAGTCTCTGATTTGCTACTAATAGGCTTATATTTAAGTCCCAGTCTTCACTCCAGACCCATCTATTCAACTGCCTTCAACACACATCAACCTGAAAGCCCAAACTCCCTGATAAAATCATCATTGTATCCCCTGCCCTATCCTGTCTTACTGTATTACTTATCTGCATGTGTCTCTCCACCTAATTTCTCAGGAACCCTCTTCTGCAACCCCCCATATCTGTCTCACCCCCTCTTATTCTTTTTTGTTCCATTCCTTCCATGTGGACCTTCGTCTACTGCTCATCTGAGTTTCCATAACTACCTTCCATGCATCGGTCCTGACTGCCTCTGGGCAGTAGCCTAAACAGTGGCCAGATGCTCTCTTATAAAATACAAATTATATCAGAGCATCATTTCCACACTTGAACAACACAGGGGTTAGGGGTGCTGATCCCCATGTAGTCTAAAATCCGTGTATAATTTTTGACTCTCCTGAATCTGACTACTAACAACCTACTGTTGAGGGTGCTGATAACATAAAGAGTTAATTAACACATACTTTTTTTTTAAAGATTTTATTTATTTGCCAGAGAGAGAGAGAGAGAGAGAGAGTAAGCGAGTACACACAAGCAGGCAGAGAGGCAGTCAGAGGCAGCGAGAGAAGCAAGTTCCCTGCCGAGCAAGGAGCCCGATGCGGGACTCGATCCCAGGACCCTGGGATCATGACCTGTGCCGAAGGCAGTGGCTTAACCCACTGAGCCACCCAGGCGTCCCTAATTAACACATATTTTGTATGTCATATCATATACTACATTCTTACAGTAAAGCAAGCTGGAGAAAAAAGGTTAAGAAAATCATTAGGAAAATACATTTCCAATACTGTACTATATTTATCAAAGAAATGCATGTAAGTGGACTACATAGCTCAAACCCATGTTGTTCAAGGGTCAACTGTAGGTACAAGAACATCCTCAATTCCTCCTCTAACCCCATCTTCTTCCTCTGTCCATCTCTCCACAACCCCCACCTACTCTGAACTGCTTGCAATTTCCCAGGAGGTCTGTGCGTTTGCCTTCTGGGCTGCTCCTTCTGGGGCAATGGCCTTCCGACAACACTCTGTTAGCTGACTCCTACTCCTTATCTCAAAGACACCTCCTCCGATCTTTCCTGCCTGGCTACCCCACTTTCCCACCTCTTTGCAGAGATTCTGCTCCCTTCTGTATGTTCTCTTGCTCTTGTGGGGATCCTAGAATCACAGTGGTCAGAGACTTCCTTTATCCAGGTAAGTTCCTTCAGACAGGATCACACCTCTGCGCCTGAAGCATCTAGTGCAAGGTCTGGCGTGATGGATACAATGAATGAATGCTGCTGGAAGAGTAAATACATAGGACAATTCACAAACACAGACCTGTCTGTGGCCCACAGAAGGATCCAGCCTAAAATAGAAATCACACAGAGTAGAAGTATTTCCACTGTCAACCTGCCTTGCTTTCCCATTTTTAACTTTATTTAATATGAAGTTGTTTCACAACAACTAGAAGTATCAATTTCCAAAGCATTTAGTCATCCCCCCTTTATGGAGTATTTTAATTAATATCATTATATCCATATATAGTATTTTGCATATTGTCTAATGGCTAAGAGCAAGGGTTCTGAAACCAAACTAATGGGCCCGAATTGTGACTCTACCACCTGATAACTATATGATCTTAATTAGTTACTTAACCTCTCCGCTTCAACTTCCCATCTGTAAAATGGGGATAACCAAACCCACTTCATATCGTTTTTACCAAGACCAGAACTTCAACATTGTTTGGCACATAGTAAATGCTCAATAAAAGTTAGCTTTATCTCCTCTAGCAGACTGTGAGCCCCTGAAGAGCAAGGACAGCAGAAGCATTCATTTTCATGACCTTATCTCCCAGTGCCTTGCACAGAATAACACACTTGGCTAATGTTTGCAGATCAGATGAATATAATGAACTGTTTATAGAAAAATATGTGGATTATTAAGTACGATGAATAGTATAGAATGCATTGCTCCAACAGTTTGGAGGCCTGTGGAAAACAGAGACTATCCAGAACACTAGCAGTTTGCCCTGCTCCTGGAGGTCTGGAAGCTCACTTACTTTCTATGGAATATGCAGGGTAGGGTTCATGGCCCCCAAGTCAGGGCAGTTGTGTGGTGAAGGGGACCCAGGCAGGATGGGCCTGCCGGGGCTCCCTTCCCATTAGCATGGCCCCCCAGGCAAGAAATTTCTCCTCTGCAGTTTGCTTACTCTCCCCTTTCAATTAAGACAAGGTAGAACTGTGATCTCTAAGGACCCTCCTAGCCACTTTGGGAGTCTTTAAATCAGCAAATAAAAAAACTGGGCCAAGAAAGATGCTCCTGGAGTAAAAGAACCATTTCAAAGTCAACACTGGAGGTCTAAGATCACCTTGTTGAGTGGCAACATATGGCAAAGCTGCTGGCCCAAAATACATTTCTTCTTGATTGTTTTTCTTAGTCAAGTGGCTATCCTGTATTTCCCAGGCTCCCCTGCAGTTAAATGTGACCACATAACTAGCCCTCATAGAAGCACAGAAGCCCGTGCATCAAAGCAGTGGGTGTCATTTCCAGGCCAAAGCATTTAAAAAGTGGACTACTACATGAGGAATAATAAGTATCTATTGCTTTTGAGCCATTACATTTTTGCAGGCCTATTTGTTATAGCTGCTAACGTTAGCTTAATGAATCCAGGTGTCTGGCACATACCAAAGACTTAATTCACATTTAGTGAAACAAGATTAAGTAAGACCAGGTTCCTTCTCTCAATGTGCTGACTAACTAATGATGGAAGCAGAGACATGCCAAACATAATGCCCGCTGCTGAAGTCTGAAAACAAAATTGGAGGCGTGGTGATTTGTTTGGAGGGGAAGATGGAGAAAGCATCAAAGACTTTTGAGCTGAGCCCCAAAGCTTAAATAGAACCCAAGCAAATCAGATGGGATTGGAGAGTCCAGACCCAGCACAAAGCATAAAGTACAGAAGGCAGAGTGTGCATTTGTTCACATTCAACCTTATCATTAAGTCTCTTTAGCTTGGTCAACACAGTGTGAGCTTATTGTGCACGGACTTTCCTTCCTGGGTCTGGCATCAAACAAACAACGCTTTGTTTTTACAGTACGCTCATTAACCTTATTGCTTTTTTTTAAAAAATATAAAAAGTTCCATGATGAATGTCCTTAGAAAGTGCAGAAGTAAATGTTTAATGAATCATAACTCTTTTCTAATAAAATTCTTGAAGAACGAACTTGAGGCAGATCTATTACAACCGTCAAGGAGCCATGCTCTTAGGAATCAATGGGTTTAAAGTAAGTTTTCACATTATCAACTAAGCATGTAACAGTCTCTGGCTTACAAAATGGAACATTAAGCCTCTTGATTTACATTAACATTTCCTCTTTAAGAGGAACACCAAACAGATGGTTCAAAGTTCTGTCAAAAGATTCTCTATATCCTTTGCTCATAGTTAAGTACCCCCAAACCCGAGATAGTTAACAAACCACTTCCTCCAAAAGTCTGTGAGTCCCTTCATCTGCAAGCACAGTACCCATGGGACCAGGACTCAGGAGAAAGAGCACAAAGGCTGGAAAGTATTGCCATCGCTTGGGTGGTGAGAGGAAGGATGTGGGGTTACCTGAAGCGGGGAAGAGACATGGTCTCTAGCGGTCTTCCAAATACCAATTAATGCTGGTTTTGATGGCCCCAGAAACTTGTTTAAATATAAGGGTAAAACACCACCACTGGGCAGACAAAATTTCATTTCAAGACTTCAGCACTTCTTAGACTTCAGAGAAGAAGTCTGGCTGCCTCACTCTTATCAGACACGAATTTAATCATCTGATTCAGAAGAAAAATTCTTCTGCCCTCCAAGGCCAATTCATCCTTCCCCAGCTTTTTAGTACCTATCCCCAAAAGAGAGGAGGTTAAAACAAGGCAGAGGAGGGCTACCTTGTTAGTAAAGCAACTCTTAAGACTGCTGGAATCATTTTCCCCCTTAAAACTAAGAAATACTGCAGCAGCCAGTCAACACTACTGGGTCCATGAATACAGAGAAATGACAGCACCTGCCACCCTGCAGCATCTGGGGCCTTTTATTTTTTTGGTAAATGTGGCAGGAAAGACTCTCAGAGAGAAAATCAACTGCTTTATCTGAGAGAAAGGGAAGCCCCAATGAAGAGAAATAAGAATCATCGTGCCCATCCTTGGGTACTTTGTGCGTCTCCTCTCTGTGCACTGAAAGGGCTCTTTGTGTCACACACACACACACCCGGCGAGTCTCTGTGATTTATTAAGGGGAGGAGGGGCAAGAAGGGTGATTTTATTATCCCTCTTCTCACGGAGTCCCAGCAAATCTCCGTCTGGGCCCAACCTCGGTGGCCTCTTTCTGGCCCAGTCCCCTCTGCCTGTGGCCGAAGAGATAAGAAAGGGGAGGCGACCAAACAAAAACCAGCCATCGATCTGGGGAAGTAGAGAGGAAATCCAGCGAGCAGGGAAGGGAGGAGAAAGGAGCTTGAGGGGGCAGAAGGGGTGGGGAGGCAGAGGAAGAAGAGCGAAGGCAACAGCACGAGGGACAGGGGAAGGTTGGGTGGGTGGCGGCACAGGAAGAGTGAAGGGGAGGATGGGGGAAGTGCTAGGGAGGTGCCAGAAATAGGCAGGAGGATGCGCTGAGGAAAGCGACGACCGCAGGAGGCCAAGAGGTGGAGGAGTGGGGCAGGGGTGGGGTGGGGTGGGATGGGGTGGGGAGGGAAGCAGCACGGGGCATCAATTATTAAGTGATTACATCATCCCTGACATTAAAACAACACACACAGACCGAGTCCCCGCGGGGGGCCCCCGAAAGAAGGGCGAGGGTGGAGTCTGGGCCAGCCTCGCCCCCAGCCAATTCCCATTCTCGCCCCGCGCCGCTCGCAGGCGAGGAAACGGGCCCCCATCCCTGCGCCACCTCAGGGCCGCACCCCGCAGAGGTGTCCCCCGGCGCGGCCGCGGGAAGACTCCGTGCGGGGGCAACTCCCCGGCAGCCCCGCGGGGCGCCCCGGAGGCGGCGGCCACCGGGAGACTGCAGCGCGGGGCCCCGCGGCGGGGGCGGCGCAGCGCGGGGGCGCGGGTGGCCGGCGTCTCCGCAGCATCCCCGCGGCCCTCTCGCGACGCATCCTCAGCCGCTTACCTGCGCGGCGCTCAGGCTCCGGAGCCCATTCACATGGTCTTCTCCCCGCCCTCCACCGGCGCGACCGAGGCGACTCCGCTGGCTCCTCGGTGGGCCCGGGAGCCGGTGGGCCTTCCGAGAGCGCCGAGGGGGCGGCGCCGGGTATCCCCGGCCCGGCGGCCCGATCCTTCTCTGGCACGATCGGCGGCCGCCGGGCGGTGCGGCGCGGGCGGCGGCTTTGTGTGCGCCCGGAGAGCTCTCGGTGCGCTGGCTGAAGCGCCGCGCGCCCGGACGGAAGAGGACGCGCGGCTCGGAGGGCAGCCTGCCACTGCTTTCGCGGCCGGCCGGCGGGCGGGTCTCGGCGGCCTTTGGTCACGACGACCCCTCCTCCTCTCCCGCGGCAGCCCCCTCCCCGCCGGCTCCGCTCCTGACAGATGGCGCAACTGCAACAACGCGCCGCCGCCGCCGCGGCTGCTCGCAGCTACTCACGCTGATGCTCCGGCCCCTCCAGCCCCAGCCCTGAGTGAGGACGGGGCGGGCCGCACGCTGAGAGAGGCAGTCCCTGCTGCCCTATCAACGCATTCGTAGGGAGCTGCGGGCGGCTACCATTGGTGTCTGGCTCGGGGGCGGGGCTGAAAGGGGTGGGGCCACCGAGTGGGTTGAGCGTTACTGTGGCAGCAGGCATCCTGGCGTGCTTGCCGTGTGGGTTGTGAGAGGGGATGCGAGGTTGGAGGAGTTGTGTATGTGCTTTTAAGGGTTGTGTGGACTTGCGAGGTAGTGGGTTTGGGAGGGGGAAGAAGGGGAGAGTGTGAGCTGCAGTTTTTGCTTTGCGGAAGGTTGCAGCTGCCACTGCAGAAAGGCATCTGTCATTCCCACCCCCCCGACCCCCAAACCATGGGAACCTGGCTTGGGAAAGGGCTATCTTGCTTTTCTGGTGTCTTTTCATTTGAAGGTGGGAGGATAAATTGGGAAAGTGTTAGTGGTGAAACGTTTTTGCTGATCAAACTGAAGAGTGCGGAGCAAGGTAGAACTCCATCACAGAAACCTGAAAAAACCAGGAGAACCGTGGAAACCCACAACTAATATTAATAATAATAAAGGGAAGGAGGAAATTAAGATTCATCTGTTAGTCTCCTATTTTCGTAGACACACACATATTTATCTTCAAGCAAAAGTCTGC
The DNA here is from genome assembly GCF_010015895.1 of Lontra canadensis. Taxonomy (NCBI): domain Eukaryota; kingdom Metazoa; phylum Chordata; class Mammalia; order Carnivora; family Mustelidae; genus Lontra; species Lontra canadensis. The sequence continues at coordinate 27,811,614 of NW_022631008.1, forward strand.
AGGAAGTATTACTGAAATAGGGGGAGAGGTGGAGAGGGCAGGTGACCACTTAGGAATCTGAAATCACAGAGTAGAAATTTGTTGGTATAAATTTTCCCCAAATCATGTTTAATTGTAGTTATTGGTTGTCTTTGGTTTCTCGTGACATTTAGCCCTCTCATACTTTATTCCCTCATGGAATCTGAGCTTCTGCTCAGATTTTCCTTGTTGAAATAATAGCTGGTTTCATATACAGTCAGGAGTGCATCAGTCTTTATTTCCTATCCAGCTTTTCTATGGCAGGATGTAACTTCATAAAAAGAAACACTTTGGCTTCCTGATTTTCTTTATAGTTAATTCCTGTTTACTGAAAATTCTCCTTTAAGGCATGCTCAGATTCATTCTCCTTAGTGATTTTGGCAAGAACCTTACCCTCCCCCCTCAGCACATCTAATGCTCTGAGAAACAGAAGTGAATTAGCGTCTGCTTCTATGCTCAAAATCTATATTACCTTTCCGGCCCACTAATTTTTTTTTTAACAGTAGTTTAAAACTATCAATCGCTTTTGCTGACTTCTTTTTGTACACAGTACTTTGAAATAAGTTGCCTGGGGGACTTGGTTGGCTCAGTCAGAAGAGCTCGTGACTCTTGATTTGGGGATTGTGAGTTCAAGCCCAACACTGGGTGTAGAGATTACTAAATAAATAAATAAAAACTTTTTTTTTTTTTTTTTTTTTTAGAAAGTGGCAACATTTATTAAAGGATCCCCATTTTATGGATAAGGAAACTGAACTAAACTCAGGGTGATCGTACAGGGTAGTTACCGTGGAGTGTTGCTTCCTCCTTAAACAAAGTGATAAATGAAACCATGTTTAAATTACATGTCTGGTAATTCATTCCACAGCCCCAAGAAATGGAACCACAACAAGAACTAGAGGATTTCCATACAAGAGAAAACCACCTTCATCTAGCCAAGAATTGTTGATCTCAAGAGAAGGGACTCCTCTTCCTTAGTACTAGCCTGACATGGCTGTCCTCAATTTGAATTGGGATGGAGAGGCAATGGTCTAGAGCAATGGTTCTCAAACCTTAGCATTTTCAGAATTACCAGAAGGGACTTGTTAAAATGCAGATTGATGTTCCCCAATCCCACAGGGTCTGATTCAGTAGGTTTGAAATGGGGCCCAAGAATCTGTACCTCTAACAGTTCCCTGGTGTTGTCAGTGCTGCTGGTCTGGGTACCACATCTTGAGAACCACTGGTCTAGAACCAGGCTGTCCAATGTGGCAACCACTAGCCACAGGTAGCTGTTAAGTACCTGAAATGTACTTGTGTATTTGAAATGTGGCTGGTGCAAATTAAGGTATGCTGTACATAGAAAAGACATATTGGATTTCAAAAATTTGCATGAAAAAAAGAAATGTAAAGCATCGAATTAATTTTTATATGGATTATATGTTAAGAAGATAGTAGTCTGAATGTACTGTGCTCCCTAAAGTAGATCATTAAATTTTACTTCACATATTTGTTTTTATTTTTAAATGTAGCTACTAGAGAATATTTTTTAAAGATTTATGTATTTATTTGAGAGAGAGAGAAAGAGAGAGCACATGCAGGGGGAAGGGCAGAGGGAGAAGGAGAGAAAGTCTCAAGCAGACTCCCTGCAGAGTACAGAGTGTGGGGTTGGGCATAGGCCCCAGGCCAGAGGCTCAAGGCATGGGGGCCCAAGGTGGGGCTCGATCCCAGAACCCTGAGCTCGTGACCGGAGTTGAAACCAAGAATCAGACACTTAACTGACTGAGCCACCTAGGTACCCCACTACTAGAGAATTTTGAATAGTATATGCAGCTCACATGACATTTCTATCAGATAGCAGAGTTTCTGATTCCTGCTCCATAGCACACACTGTCAGCACCTTGATGAGGCAAACCACTTAGTCTTTGTGGATCTTTGTGCTCTCATACATAAAATAGGGGAGTAGTAAAATTGATCTCATACTACTTTGTGAAGACTAAATGGGCATGGAAGCAGTTTATGCATTCCTTCTTCCTTTTTAAAGATAAACGGTCCTGTACTCTCAGGAAAACCTTAAGATAAAATCTTAAGATAGGGACCTCCTTGGTATCCCACCTTGGATTCAGCTTATCTTATGTGAAACCTGGAGTAGGTGGGATAAGATGACTCCTAGTTTAAGGTTTCTTCAAGAAGAGTCACTTTTTAGTATCTGACTCTAATAGCTTCTTGATCTAATTAGTGAACAAAAAGAACAGACAATGCAATTAAAATGACAGATTAACCTGCTTCATCCTGTTTTTGTAATTCTTTCCTTGCCTACCTTTTTATCTGTTGCCCGTCTTAAAACTCATTTTAAATGGATTTGGCCTCCTCAGGAGGATTTGCTAATGGCCTGAACAAGTATATAGAGTTCTATGAGGGATTTGGATACTATTCCCCATTTTGATCTACTGTGCAGGTGTCTGCAGACACCATGATTAAAGGTCCATGGCACTGTCCCTGGCCTACCTGTGAGAAGTTGTATTGTCCTCTGCACCCCTGATTTCTTTAAATTTTCTTATGGATAGTTTGTATTATATAAATTAGAATGTAGGCATTGTTCTAGAATTTTGCTTTGATATGGCTAGTATTAGTTACTTTTAATTTTTCCCATTTTTATGTTTCTATTTCTTTACCTTAAAGTTTCCTATTTCTATCTGGGCTTTATTTTGTCTCACCTGAATTTCTTATCTTCTTGCTTTTAAAAGTAACATTTTCCTTATTTTGATTTTGTTAGTTAAAATATTTTCTCCCCTAATGGTTACATTTAGGTTTAATCGTCTCTTAAATGTTATCTCAATAGCAACACATATGGCAAAGGTAAGAATCCAGAATATAGAGTTCTTACAAATCAACAAGAAAATAAAGATGAACACTCTGGTTGAAAAACACCGAGCAAAAGAAATGCATCTCCAAATGGCTAGTACACATGAAAAGGGATTCATCTTCCCTTGCAACCAAAGCAATGCAAAGATAGTTTTTTTCTCCCTGCACAGCTGGCCAAAGACATAAAAGGATGTAGGGAAATAGATACGCACACCCTAATGTTAATTGGCATAGCACTTCTAGAAGACAGTTTACTACTGAAAAGTCTTTTGAAAAGTATATGCCTTTGACACAGCAATTCTGCTTCTGGGAAAGAACGTAACAAGTTTGCAAAAATATACGTGTGATGTGAGTAATTGGAACATTGTTTATAATAGTGAACAACTGAGAAAAGTCCATTGGTAAGAGATTGGGAGTATAAACTATGCTATGATAGAACACTCCAAAGTCAAGAAAATAATGGTGATGGCATTTAATTTTTTTTATGTGGAGAGATTTTTAGAATAAATTAATATGTGTGTATATGTGTCTCTATATATGTATTTTTATGTAAACATATTCCATTGTTCTAAAATTATAAGTGTAAATTTTCATAAGAAAGCATGCAAGTACATACATAGAAATTTTAAGAGTGATTTTCCCCAAGTTATCAAGTTATAGGTCATTATTTTTTATCTTTATCTTAATTTTCTGAACTTTTTGTATTGGGCACCCATTATTTCACAGAGGAAACAATAAAAGTTAAACTTTTTCCTGTCTTTGATACTTTAATTTCCCCTTTTATCCTTCTTTTATTTGCCCTGCTGATTTCTGCCCCTTGGAAGGAGTCTTGCCACAAGGGTGTATCCAGGAGAACCTCCCTGTTAGAGACCTTCTGGTCCCACCTGCCCACACCCACCCTTCTAGCTTCTGGTGAATCTCCTTGGCACTTGTCAGAATGATTCTCAAAAAAACTTTACTGACTGTGAGAGCAGGAGGATGCTGGGAAACTAGCCCCAGAGCTAACCTCTCTGTACCTGGTACACCTGGTTTACTGTGAAATTCTTGCTTCTGACATCTCATATCATCAAGTTCTTATAGAAAGAGCTACATACTTTATAATCCATGATGTTCAGAATATAGCCAATAGTAGGAGATGGTCCTAGGAAAATCTCATGTGCAATGGGAAGGACCCTCCCTACTACACCCCAGCCTGAGTTTAGGAAAGGGGGTAGGAGTAGGTGGTATCAGACCCACCTTTGGAAGAAGCCCAGCCAAGGTGCTGACACTGGGATTCTGGTGGTACTTTATTCCAGCTCTCTCATGTTCAATTTTACCCAGTCTGAATAGTTGCTCCCCATGGCAGGTCACAGCAGAGCCTTCTTGGTGTGTGGCTCCTCAGCTCCCTTCCCTTTTAAAAAGATGGAAACTGGGCTAAATAGATAGGAGTTATTATGAATGAGGTTCTAGTGTCCAAGTCCACTGACTTCTGCGGCCTGCTCTTAAGGTCTCAGGGTTATTACTGGGCAAGTTGGGCCTGTTAGGGAGAAAGGATTTGGCTTACAGAGGAAGAGAGGCCATATCCCATCCAATCCACAGGGAGAGTGGGAAAGGTGGTGATGATTGAGGATGGCCTTCTTTGATTCTTTGCCTGACACCCCAAGGGAGGCCTGGATTACTGTCTGGGGATGGGACTAAGTCAACCTTGAAGGTCCCAGTGGAAACACTTTTGATTTCACATATCTGTTTTCCAACAGATCTACAAGAGCCCTTGTGGGAGTCTAACTAGAGAGGCTCTCTTGTCATAGGATGGCCTGTCCCTTTCTTTCACATCCTAAATAGCTGTCCCTCCCACTCTGACCAGACTTGATAACTCACTTGTATCTATTTTCTGGCTACACTCCATGCAGTGATGGTGCCTGAAGTTCCTCCTGTGTGGCTGAGACTCTGGGGCAGATAACTGGATCTGAAGCCTCAGATTTCCCTGTTTGCAGGCATAGGTTGGTTAGGCCTGATCACTGGGTGAGCTGAACCCGATTTACCGTCCCTGGGAGACATTCAAGACCTACATAGTGAGGCTCAACAGGAACTCTGCGTGTGTGTGTGTGTGTGTGTGTGTGTGCACGCGCGTGCGCATGTGTACGTGCGTGCGTGTGTGTGTGTGTGTGTGTGTATTTGCTCGGGTAGAGCTCCTAGAGTGTGCCCTTGATGACTCAGATATTTTTCTGGTCATAGCCTGATACAGTCCTAAAGAAAAGAAGATAATGTCTCAACTTTCTAATTACTTTAGTGATCTACATCTGTATGAAATGTGGATTTTATAACATTTATCTCGCCACTTTGAAGAGTTCAAATAGTCTATGTGTCAGGTTGTCAAAGGAAAAGAATGAACAGACAGAAGTAAATTACCTTATCAGTCAAAGTTCTTGGTTACAAGCATTAGAAACTCTGTCTATTTTAAGGAGAAAAGGAGTTTATTAGAAGTATCTCATATTGGGTATCTCATAGAATCAGTGTGAGTACTTGAAAAGGAGGCTCAACAGATAAGCAGGAATCGGGAATTACCACCCAAGGGCACATCTGAGGGCTGGTCAGGAGGTCTGTTGGGGCCATTCCACAGCCAAGGACTTCTGCCACTCCTGGAGATGGATTCCACATTGTCTCTTCATTCTCGTCTCACTTGCTGAAGACTCAGATTCTCAGGTGACAGTATCCTGCAGGCGGGTCCTACTGCAGGTGTCGGGGGCATTGGAGAGAAGAAGGCAGAGGAGGGGAACAGGTATCTGGCTTTATTCAGCTGCTGTGGAAAATGGTAAGACCTTGCCCCTAGCCAACTCAGATGATAGGACTCTTTCCAAAATAGGAGGGGAAGTGGGATATTGGGCCATAATTTCAAAAATGACTATGCCCCTCCCCCTGTAATTGTTCACCCATATCTCTATGAACCTCAAATTTCCATAATTGAGTGCCACTGATCATTTAACAAAAATTTCTTCCTTTCCAGTTACGGTTCTGTTTTTTGGCAAGAGGGGGACAGGCTAGGTCCCACACTGACATTTCTCCAGCAAGGTATACAGTACCTTCTTGAACATAATGTCTCACATGAGTGATCTTTAACTTTCGTTTATTCCACATTCACGTGGGAGGTAGCTGTCTCTGGGAGTGAAGGGTTTATGACAGGTCTTATAGGGATGTGAAGCTTCTGAGGAATGGGACTATGGGTAGAATTTTTACCCTGGCTCTTACCCTGGGAGGCAGCATAGGAAGCTCATAAGAGGGTCTGTCAGCTCTAGTCTCTTCCTGTTTATTATTGTCCTTCATGTAGGAGACATTCTTCTTGTGCTTTCCCAGCACACAGTGATTCCCATTTTGGGGGAATAGCTCCCAAAAACCCAGAGGGGGCTTCGAGAGACCATGTCTTTGTGAAGTGACCTTATAACACTGTAGCCTAGCCATTGCCATGGAGGTAGGCACTTATCCCATAAAGAGCCAAGTATTACTTACCAAGAATTTAAAAATTAGATCAGAGATATACAGACTTGAATGTATTAACAGGAAAAGCCAGCTGCCATCACAAACCATCCCCAGATCGCTATGGCTGTACCTAGCAAAAATTTGGCTGAGTTTTTGTTGGGCAAGTTTTCACAAGTGACTCAGGGACCTAGGCACCCTTCACAGAGGATTTCACTGGATTCTTTTCATACCATCGGGAAACAAGGGAAAAGAGAGAATTGCGTGGCAGGTTTCAGGAGTCAACAGAAAAGGGACACATAGTGCTTTTGCTAACATTCTAATGGCTAGAAATAATCACAAGCCTAACCCAATAGGCAAAGGAGCTGGGAAGTGTTGTCTAGCTGGTGTAAGCAGGAAAAAGAGTTAATGGCTTCGGTGAGTGTCTAGCCAGCGTGCTGCACGGGGAGATGGTAAAACAGAGCTGTGCTCTGGGGAGATGATCTACCAAGTCCTGCTGCTGAGGTCCCTTCAGCATTTTGGCTTCTCTTCCTCTAATGTGATTAATCAACACCTTCTTGGACCCACTAAAATATTGCAGTATCTGCCCAATACACATCTTCCTATGTCCAGGGTAGCCAGATATGTTTACATGTGTACAAGATGGTGTGTGCATAAGGACAACAACTTCAGCATTTTTTAATCACAAAAGATTGGACATCTCAAATATCCATAGGTGATTACTCGAAGAAATTAAGGTATTTGCAATTATTTGTGCCTTAAAACAGACTAAATTATTTTTTTAGACCTGGTAGAAAGCGTTTATTTCCCCTTTGCCTTCTACTTTCTCAAGGCTGACCCAGAACCTGCCTTCGCTAATCTGGGGGAAGTTAAGGGTTGGGAAAAGAATAAGGTAAACTATGGAATTGTCAAAATATACCCATGAGGAATAAAACTTGAAAAGTTTTGAGGAATACAAAATTGCATCTAGGATTCTTCAAGGAAGAACTTTTGCCCCACACATGCTAAGAACAGATACTGATGCTAACTGAAAATTGGTGTCATCTCACATAAGCCCAGTATCTTATGTCTTACGTCTTGCCCTCCTGCTGTACAGCTTGATGAAGGGTGTTAGGTTTAAAACAAAGCAAAATGCGGACCAAGTTCATAAAGCAGCCCCCAAGATGAAATTTAGATGACAATAGCTGAATATCAGTTCCAAATTTTAAAATCATCTTACATTTTTGTAGTTTGTGTTTATGTGAAAACACTTGGGTCTGTTGGAACCAAAAATAAGAGCAGAAATAGTTACGTGGGGTGTGTATTTGGCAAGTGTGGGTATGGAATCTCAGATCCCTGTTACATTTTAAAGGCTTTATTTTTCTAGCTTATAAATCAAGGTCAACTGCCCTAAACTTTGGAAGTCTCAGACCATTTGAAGAAGCAACTGGGCCATGGAATCCAAGTCCAATGAAAATAGAGCTGCCAGAGAAGATCTCAAATAGAATAGCTTATAGAAATCTCAAATAGTGGGGCGCCTGGGTGGCTCAGTGGGTTAAAGCCTCTGCTTTCGGCTCAGGTCATGATCCCAGGGTCCTGGGATCGAGCCCCACATCGGGCTCTCTGCTCAGCAGGGAACCTGCTTCCCCCTCTCTCTCTCTGCCTGCCTCTCTGCCTACTTGTGATCTCTGTCTGTCAAATAAATAAATAAAATCTTAAAAAAAAAAAGAAATCTCAAATAGATGAGCTTATAGAAATCATACTCATTTTAAATTAAGAGAATCAAGGTTATTAGCAATGGTCTATTGAAAAATTGGGAAATATTTCTTGCCAGTGTAAAACTGAAAGTTAGTCCATCCTGCATTCAATGTGTCATTTATCTGAATTCAGTTTAATTTGCAATTTATTTTATTTAATTGCTTTTGGATAAACCATACACTTTCCCTCAACACTTTCTCACACATTATCTCAATAGAAGGAGAAACACTCTATTTCTATTCAAATCTGAAATTACACAAGGACAATCCTTTCACCACTAATACTTAACATTGTTCAGAAAATTCTAGCATGTGCAATAAAACAAGATGAAGAAACCACATGATAAATAATGAAAAGGAGACAAAATTTTTATTATTTCCTGTTGATGTGATTGTCTACCTGGAAAGACTAAGAGAATCAATTGAAATGCTATTAAAACTAATAAATGAATTCAGTAAGGAAGCCGATTGCTAAAGATCATGAGGTTCCAAAAACAGTGAACAAGGGAAAAGTGTGTAGGCAAAATCACAAAATTCTCCAAATTGTCCCCGAGATACTGTATACATGGAGATTATATATATAAGTCTATGCACTATATCTGTGTAGATGTATAATACATACAGTATTTGCAGAGTACGTATCTAAAACAATTTAACAGTACTCATTTTTTCATGGCAAAACTAATGTTAGGGTATATTATTATAGACATATATGCTGTATTTCTACCATAGACAAAGAAATCAGTAACTTTCTTATATTGCTAGTTAGGAATTATCTTTTTTTTTAGAAGTTCCATTTACAATAGCAACTAAAAATAATCAGGGATTTATGCCTTGGTTGGGGTTTCCCTAGAAGCTAACCTTGAGACAAAGACAGAGACAAAGGTAGAGTTGTTTACTGAAGAGTGATCCCAGGAACCCAGTCTGGCAATGAGCAAGAGAGACAGAGAGGGGAAAAAAGTAGAAGTGTATCATACAGTTAGTGTTTTCTGGGGAGGTTAGAGGCTCATCCCACTGGGTCCCTCTGGGGGACGGCATGAACATATATCCAGGGACTTGAACTCCAGATTTCCAGCTGGCCCTGCCAGCAGGCTTAGGGTGCTCTTATGGGCAGAAAAGACCCCTTGTACAAAAGGTCCTTCATCCCGGGGAGGTCCAGCCCTTGCTTGGCACATCGACAGGAATGCCTAAGTCATTTGGTAGGCAGGGCACTGGTGGGGCCTATCACATGTTAACCTAAAAAAGAACGGGACCTATACATAAAACCACACATTTTTCCTGAGACTCACAAATTTACAATCTTAAATGGAGAGATGGACATTGTCCCTGGGAGGAAAGACTTAATAATGTTAAGATTTTAGTTTTCTCCAAATTAAACTATAAATCAAATATAATTCCGACTAAAATTCTACTGGGTCTTTTTTTTTTTTTTAAGGTTTTTTATTTTCAGGTAGGGAAAAAATGAGTAAGAATAGTTTAAAATGTTTGAAAACTTTCATGGAGTCAATACTACCCTTGAAAATCCTTTAAATAATGAGAGCATATTAACTTTACCAGATAATAAAAGAATAGCCCTGGTATAGGGATAGACAGACAAACAAAGGGAATATTTTAAAGATTACAGGAACATACTTAAATACTTATTAGCATATAATATATATGCCATGTGACATTTCAAATCATCCAAAAATGAAAGGAATACTGAATAAATACTATTGGTGTAAGTTAAACCTTACATCATGTCATACAGCAAAACAAATTCCACATGGATGTAAGATTAAAACATAGATAAGTCAAAATAGTAAAGATAAAACAAATGAGGTTGGGGGCGCCTGGGTGGCTCAGTGGGTTAAGCCTCTGCCTTCAGCTCAGGTCAAGATCTCAGGGTCCTGGGATCAAGCCCCGCATCAGGTTCTCTGCTCAGCAGGGAGCCTGCTTCCCTGTCTCTCTCTCTGCCTGCCTCTCTGCCTACTTGTGATCTTTCTCTCTCTGTCAAATAAATAAATAAAATCTAAAAACAAAACAAACAAACAAAAAAAAACAAATGAGTTTGAACAGAATGGGCAAGTCCAGCCTAAGCTTGACACCTAAGAGAGAATCTTAGAGGACAGAAATGATAGAATTGAGTACATTTCCAAAAGTGGAAAACATTTATTGACCTAAAACACCACAAACAGGAGAGAGCAAAAGATAAAAGAAAAAGAAAGCATTTCTATACGTAACATATAAAAAGTGCTTGAAGTTCTTGAAAATCAATAAGAAAACATTAAAACACTGATAAAAATTAAACTGAGCAAAGTAGCCATCCATCCATTGTTCAACAAGTATTTCTTGAGAGCCTGTTCTGTGCTGTGAAGAGAACAGGGAGTATGGAGTGGAAGTATTGAGATATTGGCCCAGGAGAGGCCTCTAGAGTCTCTGCAAGAACTTTAGGATCAGGAAGAGACTTCTAAGTGAAAAGGAAAGGAAGTGGAAAGAACATTTCAGTAGGCAGGGACAGCACGTCCAAAGGCCCTTCAGGAATGGGAAGGAGGCCAGTGTGGTGAGGAAGAGGGTAGAGAGAGTGGTAAGGAGTGAAATGGAGGAGGGAGACAAGCACCAAGTCATGCAGAGTCTTACTGATTGTAGTAACTAGTTTGGAATTTATTTGAAAATTTATGGGTATCCAATGAAGGGCTTTAAGCAGGAATAACAGGATCAAAGTGTTAAGATCTATTCTGGAAAGAGAAGTACCAGAATGGGAAGAATAGAAAGGGAAAGCAATCAGGAATGACCCTGGTTTCTAACTCGAGTGGCTCTGAAATGGTAGTGAAGTTTTTAAGTCAGGGGAGACTGAAGAAAGAGAAGGGAGGGGGGTTCCTGTTTCTTTTAGAACATGTTGAATTTGAGATTCTTGTGACAACATGCAAGTAGAGATGTTACTGTCAGTTGAATGTCAGAGTCTGGAGCTCAGGAGGGAAGTTTTGGTTGGAGATATAATTAGCATAGATTGTAACTGAATGGAAAGTGAGTGAGATCACAGAGCCAGGGCCCAGGATTAGGCCATGAGGGGTTAGACAAAGGAGAGTGAGGAGGAATGGCTAGAGAGACAGAAAGATGAGGTATCTCAATGGGCAACAGAGGAGAGTCTTTTAAGGAGAATATGGTTAGTGGTGTCAAGGACTGCCAAAAGGTCTAGAGAAAGGAGATCAAACAAACAATCCCAGAATTAGGTAAAGAGGAGATAACCGGTGATGGGTGGAGAGTGGGCTGGGAGGTCGGTGAACAACCGTGCTGAAACAGGCAAATCTCAAGGACAAAACAAGTGTCCGTGAACAATGAAAAAGCATTTCACGTCAGTAGGAACCCATGAAAAATGAAAACAGAAAAGGCAAATCACTTGTAAACGATCAAATTGGCAAAATACTGAATGTTCCCGAAGGGGTGGGGTGGCATACGCTACTGAAGGAATTGTAAATTCATGTAACATTTCTGGAAACCTAGCTGTGTATTCACCATTTTGACTCAGCAATTTTATTTCTAAGAATACATCTGAAGGAACTAATCAGGGATGTGTGCGGAAATTTGGCTGTAAGTAGTTTTGTCACGGTGTAAGGCGTAGAAAATAGTGATATATTGGAAACAACTGAAATGCTCAACAATAAGAGACTGGTTAAATTATAATATATTGTTACAATTCAATTCTTCGCAGTCACTAAAAATATGTTGCAGAAGGCTATGAAATAACACAAAAGAGATAATAGCATATGTTACAAAACATGCAACGGCTCTCATTGATTTAGTGCTAGTATGTACCAGCGGTATTATTTGTGCTTTACATAAAGTAATTCACTTAATGGTCACTAAAAAAACCCTATGAAGTAGGTATTATTATTATTATTCCCGCTTTATAGGTAAGAAAACCAAAGCCAGGTTTGGTTAAAGAAACTTGCCCCAGGCTGCATAGCTGGTGCACAATGGAAACAATACTCTGTGGCTGTCTTACTAATATTCAATTTTTACTCACAGCAATGGTATAGATATAGATATAGGTATATGAAAGATATCATATAGATATATAGATATATATCATATGTATCATATATATGTTCATATATGATATATATTTACATATCATATATATGTTCATATATATATAATATATATTCATTCAGTTAATGAATCCATAATGAATTCAAAATGTTACACCTTGTGGTGGAACTGTGGGTGATTTTTACAGTTTCTTGTTTTGTTTCATTTTGTTTTCTTATCTGTATTTTTTAAGATTTGCTACAAAAAATATTGTTTTAGTAATAAACAAAATAAAATATTGTTTTAGTAATAAAATAACTTGAAAGAATAAATGAGTGTTTTTTCATATGCAGAGATCAAAGTTTTCATATCAGGATTTATGATATGCCTTAACAGACAAATGGACCTGTGGCCTAATTTCTGCCAGAAAAAAGTAGGTCATTGACCATAATTTCAAAAGTAAAGTCATCTCTTTGGTCAGGGTCCTCTGGCTTCTCACTGACGTAGCGGCCGCCCCTGTGGTAGGCAGTCCATTCACTCAGTTATGTGGAATGGATTACGTGGTTTATTTCAGCTGGGTGCCAGGAAGACCGTTAATGACAGACATTCTGTGTTTGGGAGCTTTCCTGAGAGTTCTTTGCATGACGCACGTAGGCCTGATTATTCTTGCATTCAAAGTTCTTCTAAGCCAAGATTGTTAGAGACACACTTTATGGCATAGAACTTCAGTGCCTCGATGACCCATTTGTGTATGTCTCGGAATAAATTCAAAATTATTTCCTGGGGAGAATCTTGACCCCTGTGAATAGTGTCAGCCCATCTCTGCATGAAGATGGTCGTGGTGGCAGGAGGGGGTAGCTATCACATGTTTTTGTATATACCACAGGTCAAGTCCTGTCTCTTGAGATGTAAAACAACAAACATCACTGAAGTGTCTGGAAGGCATTAGGCCTCACTCACAGCATTGATGTGAGGGCAGATTTTCCTTGAGGTGGTGAATGCCTTCAGATGTAGGAAAGAGATCTCACCTGCGTCTTGGTTCTGCTACTTAGTAGCTGTGTGGCCTTGAGTATGTTACTCAGCCTCTCTCAATTAGTTTTCTCATTTATCAAAAAGGTTTAAAAGCCTTCACTTTAAAGGATTGTTGAAAGGTTAAATGACATAATGTAGTCTAAACTCTCAGCATGGGGCCAGGAAGACTTCAAAATAGGTTAGGTAGAAGCTCAAAATATCTGTTTTTAATTATTTCAAAGATGCAGACTGTTTTGTTTATCTTGAAAAGATGACAGTGATTGTTTTGGTTCTTATTCCTCATTTTACAAATAAGGAAACAGGATTTGAGAAGTATTTTAGTTTTTTTGTTGTTGTTGTTGTTGTTTCTTGGCTCAATGTTATGCTACGATTTGGTTTTAGAACCAAGACTATAATTTCCTTAGTAACTAGGAATGCTTTCAGCTGCAAATAACAGAAAAATTCAGGGAACAGTGGCTAAAACAAATGGACTTATTGTTCTCATATCAAGAAGTCTAGAGATACCCAGCAGCTGGCATTGGTTCATCTTCTCAGTGGGGTCACTGACACTCCAGGCTTTTTCTATCCTTTTTTTTTTATTTTTTTAACCATCCTTGCCATGTTGGCTTTTCATCCTTTCCTGGTTGCAATATGGCTGTCACGGTCAAAAGCATCACAACATTCAAAGACCAGAAATGGCAGAGGGTGGGTGGATTGGGTTGGCCTGAAAACAGTCAGACAGAAAGACCTTCTCCTTACACACCTCCTGTTTTTACCCAGAGCAGGAACACGCAGCAGACTTCCCCTTATATATCATTGTAAAGAATGGGATTACATGTTCATCTCTCCCCAGAACAGAGGTCAGAACTGTTTCTTATCAAAGCCTCTCTTCCTAATATCAGAACATGGTGGGGGATCTGTTGGGTAAGCAACTATAGAGTCTGGCCAAGTCTCTATCTCATGACAGCTGAGTCCCTACTCCTTCCCTCTTCCATAATGCCTCTCTGCTCTGATCCTAGTCTATCTGTCTATGTTCTGCTGTTCTGCCTATTTTCCAGAGCATTTCTGACAGGGACCCTGCAGATAGGATTGCGGAGTCTCTATTTCAGACAAATCTATTCACTAATTAGTTAAAAAAAAAACAAAAACAAAAACTCTTTTGTCTTCTTTATCACCCCCAGAGTTCTAAACACCAAAAATCTAGTAAACCCTGAATGACTAATGAAGATTTTTGGTTTGCAGCCAAGCTATTAAGCTTTTAATATAACTTAAAATTTATTAAAACTTATATATTGGTTACATACATTCATAAAATGCATCTCTCTTTGCAACCTTTAAAGAAAAAGCCAATAAATCCAGATTGTATATTGAAAGCCCTTATATGCTGTCAGAACCCACACTGGAATAAAGAAAACATACTTCTGAATGCAACTTATTTCTCTTGAGACATCTTTAGGAAGATTTTTATTATAGTTCAATTTCTAGTGCTTTCTTTGCTATGAATGTATTCCTCACGAGTTCCTAAGACAGAGAACAATTACTAAGGATACAGCTGTGGTCCAGTCAAGTTACACACTTCAATATTCTCTGGGAAAGCACAGTCAGAACTTGACAGGGGTGCCTGGCTGGCTCTGTTGGGAGAGCATGTAACTCTTGACTTCAGGGTTATACTTCTAGCCCCATGTTGGTGGTAGAGTTTACTTAAAACAAAACAAAAGAAAAAAAAAATGACAGGCCAGGTGATATATTGATAGGAAATCACTGATTTAAAAAAAACAACAACACCGGAGGGGTGCCTGGGTGACTCGGTTGGTTGGTTGAGCATCCAATTCATTTCTGCTCAAGTCATGATCTTGGAGTTGTGAGATGGAGCCCCGAGTCAGGCTCCGTGCTGGGCGTGGAGCCTGCTTGAGAGGCTCTGTCTCCGTCTCCCTCTGCCCCCACGCCTTTTCTCTCTCTCTTTCTCTAAAAACAAACAAACAAAATAACTGGAAAACTTTTACTTTGCACAGACTTTGGCTACCTGAAATGCTCAGAGCACATACGGTTATTTTAGAACCAAGATAATACAAGTTACTTTAGCAAATACTACATCATATTTATTCCAGCTAAGAGGGTAACAAGGTTGAATCTTACAGTTCTTGGTAGGACCTTGTTAACAAGAAGCCATACATGAATCTGATTATTAAATCATTTGGAATCTCTCTTCTTCTTATCTTCTATCTTACAATACCCAATATTGTAATTTTTTCCAGCAACACGGTCTTGGAGTTCTGCCTACATTTCTGGTAAATCTTTTAAGACTCAGGATTGCTCCAGGATTTATTCTTTTGAAATCTATTAAGAGGGTTTCCTCTCTGCTAACCCCATGGTGTGTGTTCTTTCTTTCTTTGTGTTCCCATAGCTATTTCCACTGTGTCTTTCAAATAGCACAATGCAATGATGAAGAGAGGGAAACTGGCTGAGAATTTTGAAGATTGGAAAATTGGGTCGATGCCAAAAAGTATGAGCCAGCCTGTTTCCCCCTCTGCTTGTCTACTTGCTCAGTCCACTGAAGACTGGAAAGTCTGAGGCCAAAAAAGATATGAAGCTTATCTTGTGTCAGTAGAAGCAAGCAAATGCACAGGTTTGCACCTTTTAAGCAGTGTTGTAACTATTCTGTGCGAAGAAAGGGAGCTCTTAGGCAGATCCATGAAAAATGATATGCGTGGAAACAACAATGCAATCTGAGAATTAAAAAAAAATTATTATTATTAATTATTATTATTGTTGTTACTACTTCTGAAATTCTGAGTCTACGTCATCTACTTCCTAGTTCCTGCTATTTTTCAATCTCAGGTCTCTCTTGTCTTCGGAAAAGGAAAAGAGGATTGGGGCTTTCTCTTTAATTGGACACTCATTAAAGCCCAGGCAGCAGTAGGAGGCTTTTCCTTTCCGAGGAGGAGGAGGGGCTCCAGCCAGGAAAAGGACAGAGCTTCCTGAGCCAGGCCCCGAAGCCCCCTGGAAGGAGTCAGAGATGGACCTCAGCAGGGGCTTAACTTTTCAAAGCTACTCTTCCCTTTTGGAGGCGAAAGAGGAGGATCAGAGGGCTGAGGTTCCCTCCGAGCACTTCTAAAACCCACTTAGGACTCAGCACTTCTGAAGCAAGACAGCGATGTACACAGTTGGTATGGCCATTTCAGTTAACGCAGTTGGAAAGGAAAACACAGGCCTACCCACTTGCAGATTGGCAAACAAAAGCCCGGGACTGGGACTGCACAGTGACCACCGTGTAGGGCCCAGGTAATCATTACCACCATCATCTTCTTTGCAAATGAAAGGTAGTCACATTTTTGCTCACACATCCTCAGGGAGTTTCTGGCAGGATGCCCAGGAACTACTGCTAAAGGTTACCTCTGAGGAGTGGTCACAGGGCAATGACAGCTGGAGGGGCTCTTACCACCCATTTGCTTAATATCATCTGTTCTGTTGGAACTTTTTATAGTAGTTTTATTTAAAAAAAAAAGTGATTCAGCTTGTAAGCTATTGAGTAGACATGATGTTTTCAATGAGCCACTTCACCACTTAACACAAAGAGAGGTAGAAAGAAGAAATTGAAGAAATCTTTATTTTTCTAGAGTACCCCTCCCCCAACCCCAAGACTATAATACCAGGCCTGTCCATTCAGACAGAAAATGGACAAGACGAGGATGGCCTCTTAGTGCTGGGAGAAATTGAGCTTTAATACGGTGCTGCAAACCTGGGCGCACCATGTTGGATTTCTTCTTCCTTTTACTGTTGACAGATTGGAGTTATAGTCTTCCGACAGAACAAGAGGGGCTTCAGGCCTTGCTTTTCAGAATCCCGTTGTCTCACCAGGTTGCTGAAGCCTTCTTCCCGCAGGATTGCATGCATGGCTTCAGTGGGATTTCTTTTTCCTGTTTCAGTTTCAGCACGTAAATTGAAAACTTAAAAGCCCTTGGGTTAGAACGAATGAAGGCTGGGAATACATGTATCTTCTTCCACTTGGAGCCCTGAATACAAACCATTGCTTAGGCATGAGGAGAGAGAGGGAAGCAGGGCGGGAGGGAGAAGCGATGGAATTAATGGGCAAAATCTCATTTTATAAATAGAAATAAGAAACTTAGATTGATGGGTATTTCTCAGAGATCATACAGCAATACCACAAGTCTGTCTTGAATTCTACAACTGAAGTACTTCTTACAAGAGAGGTGAATCTATTCCTTTAGCAAATCACCCTACAATGTATGGGCCCAAGAGGAGCCTCCCACTTAAAGGACTCTAATTAGGAATATTTTTATACAACTCATTTTATTAATTCTCTTTTTTCTTTTATAAAGGCCTCAGCCTTTTTATTGTACTCCTTTTTTCTTCTCATCAAATAGACTTAATTATGACACTTTCATCTTAAAACAAAAAGGAACCCTCGTCACTAAAATGTCTCCACTAGCTACTATACTTTTTCCTCCCCTTCACGGTTGATTCCTTTTTTTTTTTTTTTTTTTTTTTATAAGATTTATTTATTGGGGTGGTTGGGTGGCTCAGTCAGTTAAATGTCTGACTCTTGATTTTGGCTCATGTCATGATCTCGGGGTCATGAGATCAAGCCTGGAGTCAGGCTCTGTGTTCAGCAGCAGGTCCACTGGAGACTCTCTCTCCCTCTGCCCCCGCCCCCTTCGCTCACGCTGTGTTCTCGCTCTCTCTCAAATAAATAAACTCTTTAAAAAAAGAGATTTATTTATTTATCTGAGAGAGATAGCACAGGGGAGAGGGCAGAGTGAGAGGCAGAGAGAGTGTCTAGCAGACTCTGGACTCGATGTGGGGCTTCATCCCATGATCCCGACATCACGACCCCAGCTGAAAGCAAGAGTTGGTTGCTCAACCAACTGCGCCATCCGGGTGTCCTGCTAAGATTTCTCAAAAGGATCGTCCCTCCTTCACTGAGGCAGCATTACTTCCCTGAAGTCATCAACTCCTTGATATGAAATCCAGCACACATGCTTTGGACCCATTTTACAGACCCTCCAGTGTTCTTTGTCCCTGCTGGAGTGCTCTCCTTAAAACATTTTCCTTCCTCCTCCCAAGGGTCCTCCTATTTCTCCTCTTGTTCCTTCTCATTCTCTTCTTTGTGCTCTGCTAGTGATGCTCGACTTCAGAAGTCAGCCATCTCATGCTTTTACTTCAGAGTTCTCACTCCCTTTAGGATTGCGTTTTTATTCACTTAAATATTTCTTGAATTCCTTCAGTAAAGACTTATTTACTGAAGGAAATAAGTCAGAGTTCCTGCCCACTGAGCTTGCAGTCCAGTGACAGTGACTTTCACATATGCTAATGACCATGACCATCAGAAACCCAGCCCAGATCTTTTGGGTTCTAGTGTGTTCCTGTGTGTTTGTCACCACTTCAAATCAAACATATTTAAAACAGTATTGTTTCTCTTTCCATCTCTACACAAATACTCTCCTTATGGGAGGTTGGTAACTCTATCTACTCAATCACCCAAGAGAAAATGGGACAATTTCTTGGCTTCTTCTTTTCCTTTAGCCTGGGTGTCAAATTTTTCACGCAGGTTAGTTTTATCTTCTTGAACATGACTCAGATCTGACCTCAAAATCCCCTAGTCCCGACGTCTCCACCTTACTTCTTACAGCTATCATTTCTTGCCTCCTAGCTGGTCTTCCTGACTCTACACCTCCCCTCTTCTTTCTTTTTCATGTTTCCTGAATATTTCTAAAATGTAAATGTGATCCTGTCACTTATCGATTAAAAATCCTCTGCTCCCTGTTGCCTACTGGACAATATCCAAACTCTGTACTATGACATGCTAAGCAACATACTAGATGCATAGTTGAATATCTTTATATACTTCCATACCAGCTATACTGGACTGTGAATTCATAAGTAAGTCCCCGTGTGTTCCCGGAATGCATTGGCTGTTCTCAGGCCTTTGTCCCTTCGCATAAACTCCTCTTCTTCCTGGAATGCTTTTCTTTCTTTCAACTATCTACTTTACATTTTTTTCTTTAAGACCTAGTTCAATGTCACGTTGACCAAGAAGGCCAGTCTGGATAAGGCACCTTCCTGTGAGGTTTCTTCTCACATAGGACTTACCACATATGTCTATTCTTGTATATTATATTCCTGTATAAATATGTGTTTACTGAATGAATTATTAATGAATGGTGAATATAATCTCTTAATTTATGTTAGAATCACAGAGTTGTAATGCTGAAAGGGATCTTACTGAATGTCTCATCTACAGAGGAAGAAACTAAAACTAGTATATAGCTCTCTTGAGTCCTATTTCTTTTCCCCTTTTCATGCTTTCTAAACACTTTTTTTCATATTTCTCATCTGATGAAAGGGAGGTGCCAGGGCGCCTGCATGGCTCAGTGGGTTAAGGCCTCTGCCTTCGGCTCGGGTCATGACCCCAGGGTCCTGGGATCGAGCCCCACCTCAGGCTCTCTGCTCCACAGAGAGCTTGCTTCCTCCTCTCTCTCCCTGCCTGCCTCTCTGCCTACTTGTGATCTCTGTCTGTCAAATAAATAAATAAAATCTTAAAAAAAAAAAAAAGGGAGGTGCCTTGTTATGAAGTTCTGACTAGAAAGTGACCAAAGTTAGGCAAAGACATTAACATACCTATTAAGGGGATACCCCTGGGGCAAATAATACATTATATGTTAATAAAACTAATTTTAAAAATAAATAAAAGTTAACACACTGACTGTTAGAGGAGTGGTGTAGTATGCTCAGTACTCCCCTGGACTCAGCTCACAGTACTGATTTATGCATGCACAATGTGTCCTGCCAGTATTTGGTATGTCGCTTTTAAAAAACCCTTTAAAACCTTTTTAAAACCATTTAAAAACCCTTCTTTCTTAAAAGGGAGCAGATAATAAGTGTTTCTCAGGGAGAATTTTCATTCTCCTTTTCCCTTTTCTTTATAGATTTTCCTTCTAATTACCATCACCATCACCACACAGAGAACTAAACCAATAAGCAAAGAGGTTGCTGACACATTGGAGACCAGCCAAACAAACTACAATGTGGGTTAAAGGGCATATGTTTAAGAAGCAACAAAAATAATTTGGCATGCACACCCTGGAAGAATGGCAGGAAAACGAGGATATGGTGATTTATAAATAACTAAGAGCCACTAGAATGAAAGGGAGGAATGAAATATTAGATGTGGTCAAAGCTGTTGAGGCAAGAGAAGAATGAAATAAGAAAGAAAATACAATGTGTGAAAACCATGTTGGTAAGTAAACCTGGAAAGAAAAAGGAGAAATTAAGCTATAGATATGGAATGCTTACTAAATGTCAGACACTATTTTCTATTTTAACAGGGTTACACATATTAATCCATTAAATTCTCATAACAACCCAGTAAGGAAGGTATCTTATCTCAGAGAAGGAAACTGAGCCCTAGAAACATCACCCAGGCTTCACGCCCAGTGGTCTTTTCACTAGAGTAAAATAAGAGCTAGCATTCATAAAAGATTTACACTTTTCAAAAGAATGTCTAAACATGACTTCATCAGTCTTCACAACAGTCTTGTTATTATTCCTACTTAGAGATAAGGGAAGACTTGGAGAGGGTAGGACTTTTCCACGGTTGCTCCATCTGTAAATGGTACAAGTGGCTTTGAAGTCAGCATGGCTTCTTTTGCTACAGCCTGCAAGCCTGTAAAACAATGAGTCGCACTGTAGGAGGATAGCACTCAGAAGACAGGCCTGACCCCCTTTGGTTAATTCCTTTTCTTTCCTTTACTTTACCTTCCTTTCTCTCTACCTTCCTTTCTCTCTACCTTCCTTTCTCTCTGCCTGCCTGCCTCTCACCTTTTCTTTTCTTTCTTTCTTTCCTTCTCTCTCCTTCCTTCCTCTCTTCCTCCCTTCCTTCCTTCCTAAAACATGTCCTTATTAATGGCTTCACTGAGCTATAACTCACATGCTATAACATTTTCTATATATATTTCAATGGTTTTTATTATATTCAGAGTTGTATAACCATCACCGCAATATAGCTTTGGCACATTTTCAGCAGCACCCTCCCCCCACTCCCTGCCACCACCGAAGAAACCCCAAACCCATTAGCTGTTGTCCTCCAGCTCCGGTCCCTTTTCCCTTCTCATCAAATGGACTTAATTATGACACTTTCATCTTAAAACAAGAAGGAATCCTCGTCACTAAAATGTCTCTACTAGCTACTACCCTTTCTTCTCCCCTTCACAGCTAAGATTCTTTTTTTTTTTTTTAAGATTTATTTATTGGGGTGCTTGGGTGGCTCTCTTAGGTGTCCCTAGCAAACATGACTCTACTTTCTGTCTATAAGGGTTTGTATTTCATATAAATGGAATCATAGAATATGTGCTCGTTAATGTCTGACAACTTTCCATTTATCTTGTTTTTGAGGTTCATTCATATCATTGCAGTACCTCATTCCTTTTTATGGCTAACTAATAATCCATTGTAGGGCTACACCAGGTTTATTTATCCATTAATCAGTTGATGGACATTGGGGTTGAATCCACTTTTGGACTATTATGGATAAGATACTATGAATGTTCATGTATGAAGTTTTGTGTGAAAGATATGCTTTTTTATTTTTTAAAGATTTTTTATTTATTCATTTGAGAAAGAGAGAGACAGCACAAGCAGGGGTCATGGTAGAAGAAGATGGAGAAGCAGACTCCCCGCTGAACAGGGAGTCCGATGCAGGGCTCCATCCCAAGACCCTGGGATCATGACCTCAGCTGAAGGCAGATGCTTAATGGACTGAGCCACTTAGGTGCCCCAAGACAGTATTTTTAGACTTTTTAGGCAGCATTTAAGACTTTCACAAAAGTCTTAAGTTCCATAGAGGATGAGTCCCGTGAGATGCTCTGTAAAACAGACAAGTTCAATGGTTGAAGAAGTTAGTTAGGCTAGTGAGTCTTTTCTCAGCTCTTTTAGACTCACATTACAGGATAAAGTCACCAAGAAAACCTGCTCTATGAAAAACTGTTTGCCTTTTTTTTTTTTTTTTTTGCCTAGTATTCTTCCAATGTCTGTTGTGCTGGAAACTTCTTTCACAGAGCACATTAACATTCTGAAAAACTAGTGTACTATGGAACACATTTCAAAAAATGCTGCCCCAAATGTTTAGCAAAGAGAGGCTTTCAGGGAGCAGAATGCTTGGAACTCATTCTGGGATTCTCCCTTTCCTTAATCTGATCCAGCATCTTTGCATATGACACGCAGAGCATAATAATAGACCTAACATTATGGTCCCCATTTCTATTTTGGGCTGGGGAAAACAGGTTAAAATTTCCTCTTAAAATATAGCTTTTTTGGTAAAAATAGTCAGTAGGACACTCCAACAGCACTGTCTCAGGAAAGCTCAATGTCAGTTAGTCAGGAATGATCAGTCATGTCAGGAATGAAGATTTTGTGACCCCGTGGTTCATGCCTTCATCATCTCTGTGATTTCTCTAGGACCCAGCAGGCGGTTTGCCCCTTAGCCGGCACCCAACCTATTAGTGAATGACTGGATGTGGGAGACAGAAGATGTTGGGACCCACCATTTTGCAGAGGAAAATCCCGTCCCAGAAGGCCAGAGAGACCTGCCAAAGGTAACTCTGCTTCCAGCGGCAGCACCAGGACAAGACCCAGATCCTTGGGGTTATAATTCTGTATTCTTACTCACATGCACAGTTTAGGTTTAGAAACTTATTTTTTTAAATCCAAATATCAAATGACACTTAACATTTTCGTGAACTGGGCTTGACCTAGGTAGGCTAAAGGGAATTGTGCCAAGAAATCAAAGTCTGGGGTGTTTCTTCCTTGACATGGCGGAATCTGGGGGAGAAAGTAAGCTCGGAGCCCCCCGGAGGTGTGAGCAAGGAACGGTTAAAGGAAATACTAGGACCATGAAATGAGAGCTACCCCGCAAACATCATGTGGAATTTTGGTGTGCTGCCATGCATTTTCGGCACTAATCTACACACCCAGTTTTCACAGTGGCAAAACTATCATAAAAATACGTGTCTAAATACAGTCTGTACTAAACAAGCCTTGCAAAGATGAGCCGCTTTCTTTTCCTTTGTGATTTTAATGGGTCATTCAACTTTCCCTATGGTACACAAACCTGATGTGTCACAATGGAGAAAAATGTCATTTATATATTATAGAAACTTACATTCAAAATAAACTGGACACCCAAAGACTAAAAGTTCTGCTTAAATTATTTACTGATACTTGTAAGACTACTCTAAGAAGTTACTTAGTTTCACATTTTTTAGAAAGATGCTATCATGTTGGAAACTCAGTATAAACTCAGGAATCCTTTTTTTTTTTTTCCCTCAGAAAGAGTTATCTTCATCCCTTTTGCCATTTTAGATATAATTGTGATATCCTTACACAAGGAGAATTTCAAGTCAGTTGACCTTATAAAGCGTTCTTGAAGTCATTTTGCTCATTGTCACTAGAAGTTATGAAGGTGCCAGACAGTTCTTCTGGGTCCTTTCCTGGGCTTCCAAATTTGTTGTCTTTTTTTTTTTTAATATTTTATTTATTTATTTGATAGAAGAAGAGCACAAGTAGGCAGAGTGTCAGGGAGAAGCAGACTCCCCACTAAGCAGTGAGCTCAATGTGGGGCTCCATCCCAGGACACTGGGATCATGACCTGAGATGAAGGCAGGCACTTAACTGTTTGAGCTCCCCTGACACCCCCCAAATTTGCCCTCTTGCCTTATTTTCCTGAATAACAATGTAAGCCCCTGGTTTGTTTTCTCTTTGCTGCCATGCTAACTCAGTGTATTTCTCTAATATTTAATTTCAAACAAACATACTGTACATTCATAATATTCCATTTACCTAATAATAACAATAGCAATTGCCTGTAACACCAGGGTGGTGCTAACCTCCGTGTTCAGTACGAATACTTGCCAAATAGAAGGGAATATGCAAAATAGAAGTTCCTTTTATGGGAATAGGAATCAAGTGTGAAAAGTGATGTTTCTACCATAAGTTTGAAGGACCCTGTCAGTCTGGGGGTGGTGGAGATCATATACCACAGGTCAAGGATTGTCCCAGAGCACAGAACCATCACTGTCTCCGTCTCTTACTCAAGCCTGCCCACCCACAGGGAAAACGGGTTTGGTCCTTACCAGTAGGATAAGCTGGATATGGCGCTGGTTATTTGGCTCTGGAAACTGGGCTGTTTCAACCCTGCATCTGGCCTCCTGTATTGCTAGTCCTGAGCATTTTCTCAGTGGTGTGGGGCCAGCTCCCATCCTTTCATGCTTCTGATTGCTAGAGAATGGTCTTTATTATTTCGATACCTGGTAAAATAGATAGAGGTAAAACCACTTCTGACACATGATACAGCCCCTCATCAGAGAGAGCAACATCCTTAATGCCAGACTGAGGACTGAGGAACTTTGCAGACGTGGAGGCAAGCTGGTTTGGAAATGGAGCAGTTTTGATTTTGGCCTGTTCATCAACTAATTTCCCTGTGGTAGTATCTTAACTTCTGGGGCCTCCATTTTTCCATAAGGTCAAACAGGATTAATTCTACCAGCCCTGAGCCAACTCATGGAATTGTTGGGAAAATAATAATAAAAATACTCATAGACTTGAAGACCTTTAAACACATTGACAAGAATTACCCAAATGTAGCAGATATTATGGTTACCATGTCAAAGTCTTTTGACCATGCTCTTACAATTTTAACAAAGAGACCTGCAGAAAATAGCAATTTCCCTGCTGGATGAGCCAGAACTTTACTCAACCTAGTACACTGACAATCAAGAGGGTATGGGGAAAGCTAGGAGCTTGGCTAAAACACAGACCTGAGTTTGGGTCCCGTTTGAGGAACACTGGGCAGATTAGGAAAACAATATAGAGGTTCCTCAAGAAGCTACAAATACAACTACCCTACAGTCCAGCAATTGCACTACTGGGTATTCACACAAAGAATATAAAAACACCAATTCAAAAGATTATATGCACCTCTATGTTTATTGCAGTATTATTTACAATAACCAAATTGTGGAAGCAGCCTGAGTGTCCATTGATTGATGAATGGATTAAGAAATAGAATAATGGAATATTAGCCATCAAAAAGAATGAAATATTGCCATTTACAGCAACATGGATGGGGCTAGAGCATAATGTAAGTAAAATAAGCCAGTCAGAGAAAGGCAAATACCTCACTCACATGTGGGATTTAAGAAACAAAACAAAAAAAGGAGGAAAAAAGAGAAAGAGAGAGAGAACACAAGAAAGAGACTCTTAATTATAGAGAACAAACCGATGGTTACCAGAAGGGAAGGAGGGGATGGGTTAAAAAGCTGGTGGAGATTAAGAAGGGCACTTGTTGTGATGAGCTCTGAGTAATGAAGAGAATTGTTGAATCACTAGATTGTACACCTTAGACGAATATAACACTGGATGTTAACTAACTGGAATTAAAATAAAAACTTAAAAAAAAAGACATTGGGTAGATGACACGAACAGTTTCCTCAAGTGTACAATGGGAAAATCTATGCTTGCTTTACATCACTTTTGTGAGAATTAAGTGAAATAAGGTATACATAGCCCCAGCCATTGTAGCTGGAATCCCTGGAGGGGCCCGTCAGCTCTGGAGAAACATATGTACATATCACCTTGTGGAGGAGAACTTGGAATACAATAAATATTAATTTCTTTCCCATTTTGCAGATTCTTTTCTTCCTTTCTTTCTTTCTTTTTCTTTCCTCCCTCCCTCCCTCCCTCCCTCCCCCTTTCCTTCTTTCTTTCTTTCTTTCTTTCTTTCTTTCTTTCTTTCTTTCTTTCTTTCTTTCTTTCTTTCTTTCTTTCTTTCTTTCTTTCTTTCTTCCGAGAGAATCTTAAGCAGGCTCCACACTGAGCGCAAAACATGATGTGGGGTTCAATCTCACGACCCCCAGTCATGACCTGAGCCAAAATCAGGAGTCAGATGCTTAACCCACTGAGCCACCCAGGTGCCCCCCATCCCCCATTTTGCAGCTTCTTATGAAGCAACACTGCTTTGAAAAAGAATTGGCTCTGCCTGCAAGAGTCCTTCCTGCCCACTCTCAAGTTGATGTGGGCTGACTTTGCATTTTGACGGAGAATATAATACAGTTTGTCCTTTTCATAGCCGACATTTAAATTACTTGATTCTTACTTTACGAAGAAGATACATTTTACTCTGCAGATCCTTCTTGGAGATTTGGCCATGAATTAACTCTTCCAGCACAGATTAAGGGCTCAACTGATGAACTTAATATTTGGGAGAGAAAACTTT
The DNA here is from genome assembly GCF_010015895.1 of Lontra canadensis. NCBI lineage: Eukaryota > Metazoa > Chordata > Mammalia > Carnivora > Mustelidae > Lontra > Lontra canadensis. Next base: position 27,837,969 of record NW_022631008.1, read on the forward strand.
AGGGATAAGGATCACCATAAAATCTAGTGAATGTATAGTTCTATCCTTCCTTCCTAATTTAATCACAAATGAATGAATTCAAGTGGCAGAGATGACAATAGCTGTTGAATGTTTTCTTTTTTTTTCAGATAAAAAAGCTTAAGTGACTACTTGATAGAGAGCCCCGACCTGACTCCCAGTCATGTGCTGTGAGTTTTATACCTGTTGAGTCTCTAAGTCCCTGGGCCTTCTACTTAGTTCCCTCTTTCCCTTCCTCCTTCCAGAAATTTGTTATTCAGGGAAGGAGAGATACTTACAGTGAACCTTTTTCAAGTTCTTGTTTCATGAAAAAACCTCCATCTTCTGGAAAAGGGTATGCATTTTTGAGAGTCTAAACCCAAGAACTAAACAGCCCACAGTGTCCTCTGGATAACCCAGCCTACGTCAGGGCTATAGAGACCGCTAATCTCAATGAATAGAAGCTTCTATTTCTTCCAGACCCTTTGGTAGTCTCTTGTTTTGATTTCCTAATCATATACTTTAGCTTAATCTGATAAGTTACCTCAAATCCTTTTGAAAGTAAACAGATTGTAAGTCCTATATAAGTGAGACTACCACAGCCAAGCCCGGTTTTGGGTTCCCATTGAGGACAGTGATCTGCAACCCATTCTGTACCACCCATCTTGTGGGCTCAGTTCTAGCTCCCTGGGTCCCTCTGAATCTCTGACTACCTCCCCTGGACATCTGTAAATGCAATGGGGAGAAGTTTTCCATTATTTTGCTCTCCCTAAATGTGGAACAGATGAGGGATAATTAGAAATATACTTATTATTCACTTAATCAGGCATCCCAACTTCTGTCCTCCATGCAATGGAGGTTGGATAAAAAGTTGCTTGCAGCAGTATGAATTACTCCCTAAACATATTCCAAAGACTAAAGTTCCACTCAACAAATGAGCCAAACCAGAAACTTGGTGGTAGTTCTGAGCTTTTTGTGTCCTCCGACAATCACTGGACCAGTCCTATGACTTCCATCATCTAAACGAGTGGTTTCCAAGCCTGGATGCATATTAGAATCATTTGGAAGACTTTACAAATGTGGATACATGGCTCCATTTCCAAAACATTCTGATTCCGTGGTCTGGGTGTAGGATCTGGGCATCAATATTAAAACAAAACAAACCTTCCTTCCCCAGGGGACTGTAATGTGCATCCAGGGTTGAGAACCACTCAAACCCAGCTACAATCAATCTCATCCTTTTTCACAAACTGCCATTTTTGTGGTTCATGGCCTTAACATGTCTCTCTTAGACTATCGTCAATAGCTTTCTAACTGATTTCCTTGCCTCCTCTCTTCTCCAATCATTTTAGCTAAGACAGTTTACCTCTCTAGAACACCAATTTGACATTTTTTAGCCTCATATCCCCAAATTCTTCTTTCCATTATATGAAAATCCTTTCTTACCTGTATAATGGCAGTCACTAACATTTATTAGAGTCACAGACTCCAGGCACTGTGCCCAACGTGAAGATTTCATTTGATCCTTACGGCAACCCAATGAGGTAGGTCGTAGCATTTTCTCCATCTTACGCAGAGGAGATTGAGGTTTCAAAAGGTGGAGCAAATTAGAGACAGTGTGCGATGAAGGCAGAATTTAAATGCTGGTCTATCTGAGTTCTTAAACATTAAGATGTTTTCCCCTTGTTCAGGTTAAAGAAAAACATGCAAGTTTACAGTCAGGGGTTTCAGAAAGCCTCCTAAAATATTTGAAAGAATAAAGGAGGCTTCAGCTTGCAAGCATAACAAAAATAGGAGGGAGGACATGAGTTGACAAAATATCTCCATCTTGTTTCAAAAGCCAGAGAAGGGGTGGAGGAGAGGCATCTGATACCGCTGGACCAAGGATTCCATGTTTTAAAGGACAAGCACAGGACATCAACAAGGAGAGAACAGGTTAGTTCCACAGAACCCCGGAGAAGCTCCGGCCCTGAGGAATCACGTACAATAGAGAGCATGTGGGAAGAAGCTACATGAGGAAGTCAACACCTTGTCCAGGCAAAGAATGCCAGCACTTGTATCATCACAGCTGAAGCAGGAGGGGGATTTATTCTTTGAACAATGGAGGGAGGAGAAACCCTTGGGATTTCAGAACAATACACACAGCATGGCCAGGAGTTAGGCATAGGGATGAAAATAGGGGGATTAACTGAAAATCTGCATATGGAGTGGTTTGACTTTTCAAAGCCTTTCCTTCCTAGATTTCTCCACAGAACACAGGTAGCCTTTCAGGCAAGACAGAATTCTTTGCTGGAGAAGCCTAGCAGATCCTGAGAAAAGATGGCCACCTACCAGCATTTTGGTGTTCTTCAACGAAAGGCTGATTTCCTACCTCATCACTCCAAAGAGAAAGCCCTATGGAATGGCCCATGTGAGGGGAGCCCTGCCTGCTTTAGATTTCTATTGCTGCTGTGTCAAATTATCACAGATTTAGAACTATTCTAAAATAAAAAGTTTATCAGAAAAAAAACAATAAAAGGAAGGTTGTTCCTGGGGGCAGAGTAGGAATGAAGGTGTGGGGGAGGGGCTTCCCATTAAAATCTCCTCTTGAAAATGACATTTTAAAACACTGTACATGTATTATTCTGATAAAAAAAACTAAAATGTCTAAAAATACATATTGTTTCTCCTCTTTGTGCTGTTTCCTCCTCATGGAAGACCTTTTCATCTCTGCCTGTGGACTCTTTCCCAAGTCTTGAAGGCCCAGGTCCCATGCCAAAGTTTGTGCCGGTTCTCCCAAGCAAAATTAATCACTCCCCCACTTTGGGTTACCCTTGCATTTTGCACATGCTACTATTGTAATTATAGAAATATTGCAGTTCCTCATTATTATTTGTTTGGTATGTGTCTCTCCTACCTGGATGTGACCTCCTTCAGGACAGAAATCATCTCACTCATCTTTATGTCCCCAGTGATAATAGAGTACCCGGGTCATAACAGATACTAAAGAAATATATATTGAGTTAATGGCCGGGGAAAAAAATGAATCAACAAATAAATAAAGCAATGGGAGGAGCAATCTTCTGGAGAGTCATTGGTTTACTGTCAGCCAAATGTCTAAGGCAGAAGACAGAATAGTACTTCATATTCCTGATAACTACAAATGTTATCAAGTCTTACTCTGAAGATGAGATCAGATCAAGACAATTAGTCTGGGCACACACAGAGGGAAAATAAGCTGGAACCCCAGAAAAAGTGTGTGTAAGTTTAATGTGGGTTAAATAGAAGATATTCATAAAACACCTATGAGTAAACAAGATAATATACTCCTACAACTGTGAAGAAAATTTAGTCTTTTGTCCATTAAGAGACTGAATAAATTACCTGTGACAAAGTAGCCTTATGAGATAAAAATATGCCTGATATGGATACGTATAGCAGCTTTATTCATAATTGCCAAAACGTGATAGCAACCAAAATGTGCCTCAGGAAGTGACTAGGTTATAAATGAACTGTGGTACAACCAGATGATGAAAAGAAGACGATCTTTCATATTGTAGGATTCCACCTAGGTGATGTTCTGGAAAAAGCAAAACTATGGGGATGGCAAAAAGCTCAGTGCTTGTCAGGGGTTGGTGGATGGGGAGGGATGAATAGGGAAGAGACAGAGGATTTTTAGGCAGTAAAAATACTATGTATGATCCTATAATGATGAACACAGGTCTTTGTACCTTTGCCCAAACCCATGGAAGTTGGGCAAAGGTTCAAGAGTGAACCCTTATGTAAACTAGGGTCTCTGGGAGGTTATCAACAGTCAATGTGGGTTCATCCATTCTAACAAATGCACAACTCTGGTGGGGACGCTGATAGTGGGGGAGGCTGTGCCTGTGTGGGGGTGGGGGTATATGGGAAATCTCTGTACCTTCCTGTCAATTTTGCAGTGAACCTAAAACGTCTCCTTTTTAAAAAGTATTTAAAATATATATATTTTTAAACATTGTGTATTCTTATATAATATAGACATGTTTTAATTATCTGTGTAATTAGATGCTATGAATCTAACATAGTGTATGATGGATCCAAACAGGAAATAGCCTGTTTAGACAGCATTTGAAATCCTGCTTTGCCCATTCACATTTCTGTAGTGTCTGACTTCCCACTTCTGATGGAATAAAATCTTAGGTCTTCGCCACTGTCTATAAAACTATTCAATATATGGTTCCTGCTCTCTTCTCTTTGAAGTCACTTTGACCCTCCTTCTCCCTCCTGGTACTCCTGCCTTTCTGTTCCTTGACCATGTCCTGTCCTTCCCTGTCTCAGGGATCCCAGAGCTTCTCTCTCTCAATGGTACACTTGTCTCTTTGTGTTGTCAACCACCCTCAAATCTTAGCTCAAATATCCCCTCCCCAGGGCCCCTCCCCTCCAACTATCTGATCTCAAATAGCACCACCCCAAGTTACACTCTCTTACATCATCCTACCTCCTTTATTGCATGGATCACAGTTGGTAATTATCATGCTTATTTACTTGCTTGTTTTAGAGACTTTAGTTGTTATTTTTTATTTGTGCTTTGCCCATCTCCAGGGCAGAAAAGCAGCATCACCTCCGCCCCAGATAACCAGAGTGTCTCAGAGTTCAAGTTTAAAGAAAGAACTTCGTGACTCTTTGCTAGAGCCTTTAAAGGGATCAGATACAGGGTACAAATAAAAGGGGAGACACTTGACTCAATGTTCTCTCTTCAGTCCACAGAGTAGGCCTGGCCCGAGAGAGGCAGTGCCTCAAGGATCAACTTTTTGGGTTTCATTTTTTTTTTTTTTTCTCTTTGGGTATAAAGCAGGTTCCCCGCAATTCATAACATCTGCCCTCATATGTGATTTTCCGACATTCAAATTCACACGGCTTTTCGGGAACAGGCCCAGTGCAAAGCGGGAGACTACCTGAAGGGCTTCAAGGGGCCTGCCACTATTTCCTAGCACGTCTGGAAATGCTCCCTTGCTTCCTTCGCTTCTGTTTCATCTGGGGTTCCCACTCTCTGCCTCTGCATCCCAAGTCCTGCCATTTCTGTGGGCAGCCATTTCTGAGCCTGCTCCTTCTAATAGGAAACACACTTCCCTGACTGGGGCCCCAGCAGACAATGGATTCCCAGTTGAGCAGAAACACATGCATTATTATGCCTTCTAAGAAATACTGCTTTTAACCCTTTCACAGTCGCTTGAGCTGCCTTAAGGAAAAAAAAAGAGCAGAAGGGAAATATCATCCAGCCATAAAAAGGATAGAAACAAATTTAAGATTCAGAACATGAGAAGAGCTGACAACACCAGTTCCTTATGATAGTTTGGTTGCAAAAAACATGAATGGGCAGATGACTCAAAGGGATTAAAAACATAGGTAAGTAAACGTAGACAATGTTTGGCTGAAAAATATTTAAAGATATTTAAATTCAAGGGATTTATTGAAAATTAGAGAACTTTCTGGAGAGAATACGGTTCATATCAAAGCCAACAAATGGATCATAGTCCTTGCTCTGATAATTCCATATTTGAAAATATATTCTAAAGAAATACTTGTAAGAAAGAAATGTTTATCTGCACTATGGTATTTATAGCTAGTCTTTATGTAGTGACAAAGAAATAACACAAAACAAATTGGAAATAATGGAAATGTCCTATAATTGGTATTATAGGTGTAACTGACATATTGATTCTATCCCTTGGCATCACAATGGTAGATATGTGGACTCTATGGACACGTGAGGAAGTTATGTTAAACAACATTAAGTGAAAAATATAATTACACAGTGATTAGAATTCTGTACATATATCTTAAAATAATCATATAAAAACGGTAACAGAAGAGGTCACAGAAGCTTGTAAAAACTAGATATTTACGGAGAAGGGATGCTTTAGTTTTCATATATATGTAATTGTCTTGATGTTTGCTTATATTTTACTGTAATGTTGGCTAAATATATTCTAATTTAAAATTCTAGCAACTAGAACTTGAAAATAAATTCCTTATCCAGGAATGTGGCGATTTTCCCACTCTGCATGCTCAGAGTGAGAGTTCCAGTGTGCTCCTCTTTGCAGGGAAATATGCAGGAGAGAGAGCACTCCAGTCCATCTGTTGCCCGACTTTTGCAGGCAGTGAGGCACTGGCAGAAACAGAGAGCTGAACCTTCACATCTTTCCTCTTCTCCTTCCTTACTAACACAACTCCAGATTTTCAGCTGAGCAGAGTCACATGCAGTGAAGACTGTGTTTTCTAGCCCCCTTTGCATTTATGTGCAATTACCATGTCCTTAAAGACCTAGGGTAAGTTTTCTTCTCTTTCTACTTCTAGCTCTCTGGAAGGTAGGCATGATGGCTGGAGCTGCAACAGCTATATTGTTATTAGGTGGCTGCTAACCATAGAGATTAGTGGAGCAACATGCTCAAAACCTGCTCCCTGAAATAACAGAGAATATGACTCCAGCCCCAGGTGCTGCTGAACTGTAGGCATTCTACTTGAGTGAATAAAATCTTGGCTCCAAAGTACTGTTATTTGGGATTCTTTTATTCTCAACCAAACCAAATCTGAGGTAACACAGAGGCTGCTGTTAGTTTTCTTAATGCCTGTATACTTTGTTTCTTTATTTTCAAAAGAATGAGTTGTACTCACTCTTTCCTTACTGCTTTAACATTTAAAAAAAATCTAAAGTGGACATCTGTTACTTGTCAGTGAATGATTAGAGTCTTTTCTTCAAAATTTATCTAGAGGCCATTTTATTATTTCTTAAGCTGTTTATTTTTGATACAAAAATAAGTAAAATATCTTACAAAAAATAAAATAAAGATAGAAAATACAGACAGAGAAAAGGGAGAAAAATAATTTATAATTCACTTTCTTACATCATTGCTGTTAATATTTTAATATATACTGCCAGTAATTTTTCAATGTAGGTATGCTGCTTCTGCTCTACATAATCTGCTTTTCCCATTCACTGCATTGGTACATATTTCTAGTTCATTTAAAGTTTTTCTAAATGTCATTTCTAAAATGCGTTTTATTCTATTTCATGGATGAGGTACCATATTTAACCAATCTCAGAGTTTGACACACTTAAGAAGTTTTCATGTTTTTGTAATTATAAAAGTAGCACTGTAAAGGATAATTTTTAGCTTAATCTTTGCACATTATACATATCTCATAATAAACTTTCTAAGTCAAAGAGCAGGAAAAAGTTGCCTTGTTATCCTGGGCCAAGAAATTCATACTGGTTTCTCTCTCCTCTAATTCACCCTCACCAATGTACAAAAATGCTACATTCTCTATAACTTTATTAACAGCAAATAGTATAATTTTTTTTTAAATAGTGCAGTATGATAGATGTGTTAACTCACATTGCTTTATTAGGGAAATAAAAACTTTTTCATGGCTTTATTGGCCATTGCATTTTTCCTTTTAAGAATTACGTTTCTTCCACCTTTGTTCATTTTCTGTCAGTATGATTGAGTCTCTCATGTTGACTTCTAAGAGTTTTTATATGTTAAGGTTATTAGTCCTTTGCCATACTTACCACTAAGATTCCTCCCAGTTTAGAGTCTGCTTTTACGTGTGTTTAATTTTTTAACAGTTACACTACTTTTGTAGTCCAGTTTACCAATCTTTTATTTTATAGCATATTTTTATTTCTAGTTAACATATCTTTCATTAGTCTCCCTTTTTGAAATATTATTAGTTGTTCTTTATGTATTTCAGAATCATTTTGTCAAGTTTTTTTCTGTCTGTGCACACACACACACATACACATACACATACACACACAATCTTAATGAGATTTCAACTGATTTAAATTTATAGATTAATCTGGGGTAAAATTTGCATTTTCTCATGATCAGTCCTCTTACCCAAGAAGCTGGAATATCTGTCCATATAGTCAATTCTTTTCCTATGTTCTTTAAATTTCTTAAAATTGTGGTAAAGCACACATAATGTAAAATTTACCATCTTTATAATTTTTCAGCATTTGTACGGTTCAGTGGCATTTAACACTTTTATATCTTCATGCAACCATCACCACCATCCACCTCTGGAACTCTTTCCACCTTACAAAACTGAAACACTGTACCCATTAGACAATGACTCCCCTAATTCCTTTCCATCCTCCCTTCCCCCAGCCCCTGGCACCCACCATTCTATTTTCTGTCTCTATGAATTCGACCCCTCTGGGTACCTCATATAAGTGGGAACAATGTCTTTGTCTTTTTGTGACTAGTTTAGTCCACTTCCCACAAAGCCCTCAAGGCTAATCCATGCTGTAGCATGTGCCAGAATTTCCTTCCTTTCTAAGACTGAATAATACTCCATTTTGTTTTCCCATTCACCCCTAATGGACACTTGGGTTTGATTCCACATTTTGGCTATTGCAGATGATGCTATGAACACAGGTGTGTTTCTAGCATCTTTTCTAGAGAGTCTTGCTTTCTGAGTCTCTGCTTTCAATTCTTTTGGGTATATATCCAGAAGTGGAATTGCTGGATCCCATGGCAAGTTTCTGAGGAACAGTCCTATAGATTCTCATTAGCAGCTGCACCATTTTACATTCCCACCTACAGTGCACCAGGCTCTGATTTTTTTCTATCTTTTAAAAAGATTTATTTATTTGAGGGAGAGAGCATGTGCATTCATGTGCTCATGCGTGCGGGTGCAGGGGCGAGGGGCAGAGGAAAGACTCTTCAAGAGACTCCCTGGTGAGCATGGAGCCCCATGCAGAGTTCGATCTCATAACCCATAAGATCTTGACCTGAGCTGAAGCCAAGAGTAAGATGCTCAACCGACTGAACCACCCAGGTGCCCCTAGGGCTCCAATTTTTCTAAATCCTTGCAAACTCTCATTATGTTTTGCTTTGTTTTCAGAGTACCAATCATAATAAGTGTGTGTTGATATTCATTATAATATTGATTTGCATTTTCCTAAAGATTAGCGATGTTCTTTTTTTTTTATGTGCTTATTGTAACTTGCATATCTTCTTTGGAGATATCTCTATTCAAGTCCTTTGCCCATTTTAAAATCAAGTTGTTTTGTTTCTTTTGTCGTTGAATTATAGGAGTTCTTTATACATTAGGTATTAACCTTTTATCAAACCTATGATTTGTAACTATTTCTTCATTCCTATTGCCTATTCACTATTTTTTTTAAAGAGTTAATTTATTTATTTGACAGACAGAGAGGTCACAAGTAGGCAGAGAGGCAGGCAGAGAGAGAGGAAGGGAAGCAGGCTCCCCGCTGAGCAAAGAGCCCGATTCGATTCGGGCTCGAGGCTCGATCCCAAGACCTTGAGATCATGACCTGAGCTGAAGGCAGAGGCTTAACCCACTGACCCACCCAGGTGCCCCCGTCTTGCTATTTCTGAATTTTTCAGTTGAATATTCGAGATCTTCTAGGCAGACAGAAATATTCTTTGCAAATACCTCATGAAATTTAGAAAAAATATTTCTTTGTCTATGTCTTATTGAGAAAATGAACTTTTCAACTTTCAGTATAATAGAACCATGATTAATCTTAAAGTCAAAGACATATCTTTTTAAATTGTATAACAGTTATCTTGGCACATCAAACAGCTCCTCTCTCTGTATTTACGTCTAGCACCTATTTTACTCAAAGTGTGGTCCTCAGACCAATAGCGTCAGCATCACCTGGGACCTTGTTAGAAATTCAAATCCTGGGGCACCTGTGTGGCTCACTGGGTTAAAGCCTCTGCCTTCAGCTCAGGTCATGGTCCCAGGGTCCTAGGATCGAGCCCCGCATAGGGCTCTCTGCTCAGCCGGAAGCTTGCTTCCCCGCACCCCCCCCCCCCAGCCTGCCTCTCTGCCTACTTGGGATCTCCATCTGTCAGATAAATAAATAAAATCTTAAAAAAAAAGAAATTCAAATCCTTAGCTACGCTGGAATTAAAATGAAAAACTTAATAAAATAAAGAAAGAAATTCAAATCCATGGGCTTCACTTCAGACCTACTGAATCAGAATATGCATCTTAAAATCTGCAGGTAATTTGTGTACATGCTCAGGTTTGAGAAGTACAGCTTAAGAGGTTAATGAAATAGCATCTTTTCCTTTCCTTTCCTTTAAAGGTTTTCTTCCATTTTCCAACCACAAACCATTAGATATTATAAAATGCCAACAAAAAAATTTTAAAAGGGCAATATGTCAACTAGTCTTCGACAAGGGTGCCAGGAATATGCTGGCTTAATATGAAACTATATCCCTATCTTACATCATATAAAAATTAACTTGAAATGGATTAAAGACTTAAACGTAAGGCCTAAAACCATGAAACACCTAGAAGAAAGCATATAGGACAATTCCTTGACATTGGTCTTGGCAATGATTTTTGGATATGACACCAAAAGCGCACACAACAAAAGACAAAATAAACAAGTGGGACTATAACAAATGAACAAGTTACTGTAGAGCAAAGGATAACATCAACAAACTGAGAAGGCAAGCTATGGAATGGGAGAAAATATTTGTAAACCATATATCTGAGAAAGGGTTAATATCCAAAATATATAAAGAACGCATACAACTCAATAGTCAAAAGAACAAATAACCTGGCTGAAAAATGGCAAAACACCTGAATAGGCATTTCTCCAAAGAAGGCATACAAATGACAAGCAAGTACATGAAAAGGTGCTCAACAACACTAAGTACTGGGGAAATGCAATTCAAAACTATAATGAGATGTTGCCTCTCACCTGGTAGGATGGCTATTACCAAAAAAGACAGGAGATGAAATGTGTTGGTAAGGGGGTGAAAAAAAGGGAACCCTGGTATGTTGTTGGTGGGAAAGTAAATTGGTGCAGCCACTATGGAAAACAGTGTGGATGTTCTTTAAATAACTAAAAATAGAACTACTGTATGATTTTGCAATTCCACTTCTGGGTATGTATGCAAAGGAAATTAAACCAGGATCTTCAAGAGATATCTCTACTCCTATATTCACTGCAGCATTATTCACAATAGCCAAGACACAGAAAAACCCAAGTGCCATCAATGGATGAATGGATTAAGAAAATGTGCTGGGGTGCCTGGGTGACTCAGTGGGTTAAATCCTCTGCCTTCAGCTCAGGTCATGATCTCAAAGTACTGGGATCGACCCCGCATCTGGCTCTCTGCTCGGCGGGGAGCCTGCTTCCTCCTCTCTCTCTCTGCCTGCCTCTCTGCCTGCTTGTGATCTCTGTCTGTCAAATAAATAAATAAAATCTTAAAGAAAAAAAAATGTGCTATCTATCGCTATCTCTCTATCTACCTAGGAATTTTATTCAGTTATAAATAAGAAGGAAATCTGTCATTTGTGACAACATGGATGAAACTGGAGGGTATTAGATTAAGTGAATTAAGGTAGACAGAGAAAGACAAATATTGTATGATCTCACTATATGTGGAATCTAAAAAAGTCAACCTCATAAAACCAGAGTATAGAATGGTGGTTGCCAGGGGCTGCGGGGTGGGGGAAATATTCACCAAATGACATAAACTTTTAGTTATCAGATGAAAAAGTTCAGGGGTCTAATGTACATCCTGGTGGTTAAAGTTAATAATAGTGTAATGTACACTTGAAATTTGCTAAGAGGGTTGATCTTCATTGTTCTCACTATACGTACCAAAAAAATGGAAACGATGTGAGGTGATGGGTAAGTTAATTAAGTTGATTGTGGTAATCACTTCAAAATTATACATAATTAAAGTACCATGTGGTACACCAAAAAATTATGGCATACAGCCTAAATATGTACATTTTTTATTGATCATTTATACCTCAATAAAGCTGGGGGGAAAGAGCAAAAGTAGCTTAAAATAATAGGATGTTAGAAAGGAAAGCAGGCTTAGGAAGCATTTGGTTTGAGTTTCCAGAAGTCTGTCTTGGCAGGTCCATGATTTTGGACTTAGTGGTATAACCTTTGTACAATTATTTACCCAATAATCTTTATAGGGACTTATCTTTTTAAAAATTAAAATAATTATATTTAAATGAAAGTTTACATAACTTTCATGAACAACGAACTGCATTACTTGCCAAAATAGAGCATTGCCATAAAAAATGAGTTAATAAAAACAAAAGAACTTTACTCAAAATAAAAGTTAGCAATGAATTACAAGGAATAATGAATCTATCTATAAACATATATATTTAGGGGATGCCTGGCTGGCTCAGTCGGTAGAGTACAGGACTCTTGATCTTAGGGTAGTGAGTTCAAGCTCCGCATTGGGTGTGATGTCTACTTAAAATTTAAAAAAAAAAATAATTAAAAGATAAATGTATATATTTATCTTTTAGTTTCCTCAGAGAAAGCAGTAGGCCTTTTATGACTGACTGGGAACTTGATCTGCTAAATGTAAGACTATGTAAGTTTCAACAGCAATGAAAACATGTAAAAGCTAACAAGTATGGCGGGCTTACCGTGTACCGGGCATAGTTCTAAGAGCTTGAATGCATATCTAAACTTCACAAGGCATTCCTTCATGTTTTATAGGTGAAGAAACTCAGGCTTTGAGAGATCAAGCTGTTTGTGATCGGTCACAGAGCTAGTCAGTGGCAAAGCAAGGCTTTGAAGCCAGGCGTATCCGTCTCCAGGGTCCGGCTCCTGTTGCTGGTTAACCAGCACCAAGAAATCCAAGTCAGGCGTGCATTTAGTTGGAAAGGGCAAAGAGAGATGATCTACCTTCTCTAATTATAATTACGTTCATTGATCCAGACTTTCTATACAAATCCATTGTCAACTTTTAAAGATGTTAGCTTGACGTATTGCTGACAGAATGCCATGATGTGGCTGGGAAGTTAGGGAATAAGAGTTCAAGTCATTGAGGCAGAACACCTGCGCGGACCGTGCTGCAGGACAGTTACCCACTCTTCTAGTTCCAGATAAATTCTTGTGCCTTTTACAACTAACACAGCTGGGCTAGTCCTCATCACGAATCACCGTGTGACCGGCTGGTGGAGCGACAGATATCTTCACAGGTGGCCTACATGGTGGAGATGAATTGCCATCTTCAGATTTAGGTGTGTAAGACATGTAATTTTGTTAATCAAATGAAATTCCCACCCTGAGCTTACCTCCCGCCAGGCTGGCAGGAAATCTAGCTGCCGTCCTTCTCCTCCTCACCCCCGGATATGCAAAGCTCAGGAACCGGAAGCAGAACAAACCCCAGTCTTCAGCCACCATCTGCCTGGCTACTGCCTTCCGGCCTCTGCATGCTACTCTCTGGGGCTCTGCTGCGTCAGGACTGGCCAGGGCCCTGAGCCTCTTTGGTTGACTGGGGAGGCCTCTGCCTGAGCTCGGACCACTCTCTGCCTCATGGAATTCCTTCCTTAGGGAGTTGCCTCTCTCTGGCGCAGGCTGAATGCACCTTCCTCTGTGTCTTTCACAGGCGTGGGCTCTGAGAAAGACAGTCTCGGACACCAGGCCGCTTCTGCTTTCTGTGAAAGCCATAGTACTCAGAGCAAGACAAAAGCCAGCTCTCTGCCTAGAATGGGGGGAAGGGAATGTGTGAGGAAGAGACAGTTCACTAAGATGCTCTGGCACACGTGAAATAGTTTTCACTGTAATGAAGGAACAGTGATCATTAAAAACTGTAAGTGATGGGGTGCCTGGGTGGCTCAGTGGGTTAAGCATCTGCTTTCGGCTCAGGTCGTGATCCCAGGGTCCTGGGATCGAGCCCCACATCGGGCTCTCTGCTCAGTGGGGAGCCTGTTGGTCTTTGGTGATGTATCCTGAGGGGTTGTGAGCACATTCTGTTACTCGTTCTCACAAAGGACAACCTTGCCTTTGACACCTCTCTTCCCCTACATCAGCTGGTCATACAACCCTCTGTGAAAAAGCATCATCTTTTTTCAGGGGTAAATTCTTCAGGTATAATGTTGGTGTTTTATGCACAGAACTCGCTTAACCACGACTGAAATCTAATATTTGGCAATATCCTTTTAAACTGGGAGGTCTACTGTCTTCCCACTCAGTTTGAAGCTGGAAGAGACACTTGGGCACCCCACACCTGGCCCCACCAGACTCTTCTCTGAGGGCTGGTGAGGGCCTATGGGTGCCCTGAACTGCCTGAGCTTTCCGTCCACGGAGGGATGGCCTCGTGGAAGATGGTCTGAGTGCACAGAGGCTGGCCCAGTCCTTCCTTGGGAGTGAACCAAGAATGTAGGACCCATGTTCCACCAAGCCCAGAGTGCAGGTGCTGAGGACATCAGGCCTTGAATGTAGAGGGAGGCTGCTTCCTTCATCCCATGCTCTCCTCTTGCCGTAATTTTCCTCTCGCCTCCCAGGCCCAGGCCACCCCGGCGGATTCTGCCCACTGACCAGGCAGCCAGAGCTCAGGGCCTCCGTTTTCTCCAAAGCCCCCACAGGGGGCAGGCTGCTGTCCTACATGTCCTTTCTTGGGACAACTGAGCCACTAACTCTGTCCCAGACTTTCAGAGTAAAGCTACTTTAAGTCATTACTGGGGAACTCCTTTACCCCACTTCCTAAAGGGGAAGTTCCTCTTAGTGGCTCTAAGATGATTTTTCTTGCTACTTTTCTTTCTGGAAAACCTGTGAAAACCACACGAACTTGATCTCTGGGGGCACACTATTAAACGTTTAAAAAAATCGGCCACACAAGCAAGCAAACAGGTCAATGTTTATGCACAGCCCAGAAGAACTAATCATGATCAAGAAGAGAAGGCCTGGATTTTCACACAGGGAGGCTGCTCCTTGCTGGCTGAGTGATCTTGGCTAGGAAAGTCACTGAACCTCTCTGAACCTCAGTCTGCTCATCTAGCGAGTAGTGTGTAGAGGGAAGGGGTGCGGGAGGGGGGACGGCTTATACCACCTCACAGCCTGGTAGTAGGAGTAAATGCAAGTAGGAAACCACAGGATTCTTTTGTGAATGCTATAGCTCTCTCCAGGTATAAAGCATTACTGGCAATATATTTGGTCTCCCCCTATAGCATCTTCAATACTTATTTCAGAAAACACCAAATTTTGGTTTATAAAACTAAATTGATCAAAGAACGGGTGAATGTTTGTACATTTTTTGACAGCTGAACGCAGCCCCAGAATTCAATCTATATCATGGAAGGGAGTGAGAAGCTGACACCACCACGCCCACCCCCCGGCAGCCCAGGAATCTGAAAGTGTGTAAAATGTCTATTTCCTAATGTTTATGCCATACATTCCAACTTGCTATGAACATGTGTGGTGATCTCAAAGACTGCAGGGGTAGCCCTCTCTCCCCTTTCCAAGTTCTGGCTCTTGTCTCCTATGCCTACCCTTACCCCCATCCATCTGCCCTTTGTCCACTCTTACTTCTGCCCCCACAGTCCATCTGTCCTCTCCTTGATGGCCCCGGGGGTGTCAGATGCTGGGAGAAGGCAGAGGAGTCCTGAACTATAACGTCTTCTTAGGGAGGCGAACCTGCAAACTAGCCAGCCTTTACCAGCTTGGACGTACCAGCCTGTTAATTTCTCCCTTAGGCTTTTATGTCAAAACCACGGCTTGAACCAGGCGAACAAGGCAGAAGGAGAAAAATCCCATCCGATGGCATAAACATTCAGTTCACAGCTGCAAGTCGGTGAGAGGACTTGATACAACTTGGAGAAAGGGAAGCTGCTTCGGGGGTGTTTGAGAACGAGCTTTGGAAAGGATCTCTTCAGAATTCAGTCATTCGAGTCAGACTTGCAAATCAGTTTAGGACTTTTCACCACCAACCGCAGAGGAAGCCTCTAAAATCCCTCCACCCCCTGGGTCAGTGACCTCTGATCACACCTGATCATTCATTCGTTCATCCTTTCCATAAGTATCTGCAAGGGACTAAGAGCACCAGGTCCCTGTCCAGGACTATATCTTTTGGCTCAGCTCCGAAATATTTGTGAACTCAGCCAGATGTTGGGTTCCTGTGGCTGTTGGTCACCAACATAAGCCCCGTTAAAAGCACCCCATTTCCAGAGCTTTCCTGCTCTGAGATAATTAACTGCCTGTCCCCCGATGAGATGCGAAACCTGCTGTAGCTCACGTTGATAAAAACTAGCTCCTGGTAAGTACTTGTTTTGTTGCACAAGTGCTTGTTAATTTTGCATTTAAATTCTGAGAGTCCCTTAGATGCTATCATTTGGAAACATGACTCTAAAAATACGAAATTATAAAGAAATTACAGCACAATAAGGATTTTAATCACTTTTTATGGCTCCCAATCAAGTTGACAAATGAAAAAAAATTGCTTGAGTATTATTTTTTAAAACATCCTGTAATTAGCACTCTTGTTTTCCATTTTCTTGGAAGAGGAGGATCTTTGCTGTGCATGTTGCTTAACTATCAAGAAACATGAGAGAAGAGTGGTATCTTCTAGCCAAACACCCTTTACTTTCTTTAAAAAATCTTCCTAATGGACTGGTACCTTCTTGAAATAACTTTCAGCAGTGTTTTCTTATGAAACTTACTTTTTTTACTCAGAATCACAAAGACGCCTTAAGTTGTTCCTGCAGCCCTCCATGGTTTTCATCTCTGACGGTCACCATAAGAAATGTGTCGTGAGAGGGCTCTGTCATCTTCCCAGTGGAGCTGAGCCTAACCCACCCTCCTGTTCCTTAACTCCCCATTACATCTCTTCCTTCCATTAACTTATTCTCTTCAAACCTTAATAAAAACAGATTTAGATACTCAACAAGAACTATTAATATTCTGGGAGGGTGTCTAGTCACTGTAATTTCCAAGATTGTAAAAAACATTTTATTTTTAGTTGGTTAGGTAAACATTCACAGAGCAGTGAAACTCTCTGCCATTGATGACATCAGACATTTGGGAGGTCTATGGTCACAGTCTAATTTGTAAGTTACAGTTAGAATCTGATGAAATAACAGTGGGTGTTGCAAGAGACATCCTGGCTGAAATTTGAAGATGATTTTGAAACTGCTTAGTTAGTATCTTCTTTTAAATATATTTTCCTGTGGACTGCTCATGAATTATAATTAGCATGGATACTCTGTCATTCCATAAGTATTATCAATGGCTTTTGTAAATACACATTTGCCTCATAATTAAACCCAGGTAATTGAATGCCAGCCACGTCCATGGTGACTTATAATCACCTGTGGCTCTGCTGAAGTCTTAATTACAAAGGAAAAGGTGGGCTGTGTAAGCCCTCATAAGGGACATTGCATTGTGTGATGCTTAGAATTCCAACTTGTTCATCTCAGTTCCTGCTTCAGTCTATATATGCTGTATTTCCTCCTTCTTCCCTCCTTTCCTTCCTTCCTTCCTTCCTTCCTTCCTTCCTTCCTTCCTTCCTTCTTCTCTCCCTCCCTTCCTTCTTCCTTCCTCTCTCCCTCCATCCCTCCTTCTCTCCCTTCCTTCCTTCCTTCCTTCCTTCCTTCCTTCCTTCCTCTCTCTCTTTCTTTCTTTTCTTTCCTTCTATTATCTATACATCAAGCACTAATCTAGGTTCTAAGAACCTTCCTCTCTCCCTCCCTCCCTCCTTCTCTCCTTTCCTTCCTTCCTTCCTTCCTTCCTTCCTTCCTTCCTCTCTCCCTTTCTTTCTTTCTTTCTTTCTTTCTTTCTTTCTTTCTTTCTTTCTTTCTTTCTTTCTTTCTTTCTTTCTTTTCTTTCCTTCTATTATCTATACATCAAGCACTAGTCTAGGTTCTAAGAACAGGCAGAAGGGTCAGAAAAGAGCTTATCCAAAGTTTTCAGTCCAAATCCAAACCAACCAATCTGGTTTGGGATAACTCGAGATGAGCTACATGTTATTGAGTGGGAGCTCACAACCAACCTTGTGAATAAGTTTATTACACAAAAACTTCGATGTGGCATGATTGTGGGCAATCACTATCGGCAATTCACTTAAAAAGGAAAAAAAAAACTCTGGCTTCTGTCATGTGGGGATATGAAAGTGTGTTGTGCAATGCTATGCAAAGTCTGAGAAGCTACAGAAAGGTATACAGTTTGTTGTTATTCATCAACATGAAGTGCTTTCATTTTGGCCATTTCTTCTGACTCTTGATATTTTTTCAAAGACCGATACAGGGGCCTCGGTTCTGGAAAGTAACATATGGATGCTAGTGAATTCGCAGGAATGGAACCTGGCTGTGGTGAAACCTGACCTTTTCCCTTTCCTTCCTTCCTCTGACAATTATAGTCTCATCTGCGTATGCTTTCCTCAAAGATGTTATTTAAAGGGAAACTACATCTTCTTGGCTCAAATCATCCCTGTGAAATAGACACTTCTATAGTATTTGGTTTCAATAAGACAAAAATAAACACAAATTATATCCACTTAACTTTTATTTTAAATCATCTGCTGAGATTCTAGTCTTTTAGAAATGTAATTGTGCATCAGATAACAATCCAAGTCAGGAAGATTATAGGTATAATGTAGGGCAGGGCAATAAAATGAATGGGGAACACTTTCTATAATTGTAAATGGAAATGAAATCTTTCAAAACAACTAAATAACTTCTGGCAATGTTAAACCTTGGCTAAGTCAAGTGAAGTTGATTGGTTGTCTATCTGTGTAACCTGCTCTCCAGATCAAGTGTCTTGTTGCCTACTGGGCCGACTGTTGGTCAATAATCTCCTTCAATGATCTGTTTAGCTACTCTAGTGATCTACCCATCTACCCTCTTTTCTGGCATTCTAAGATATTTGTTGGTATGTCTGTGTCTGGTAGAATATAGGTTGGGCTGAAAGAGACAGAGATCCAAAGTAATGGTGGTATAAATAAAAGTAGTTTATTTTTCTTTTATATAAAAGTCCAAGATCGCTAATGACACTGTTCCCATAAGTCATCAGTGGCCCCTCCTCCTTCTGTGTCATCTAAGGGTGACTTTTCTCCATGTCTGCATTTCAGTCAGCGTCACAACTGCTCACGTATGGGCAGCTGTAACTTGATCACATGGTCTATGGGGCACCACTCAGCTGCAAGGGACCTAGAAAATGTTGCCTCTGCTTTGGTTATCCTTGTGCTCAGCTCAATAATCAGATTCTATAACTGGAGATGAAGGTAGCGAGCAACCAGTGGTTTTTGACTAAAAGTCATATCAAATGTCTGAGCATCCTCAAGCCCAGGGCTATATGCCAGTAGGTATGTTTTTGTTTTTGTTTTTGTTTAGATTTTTTAAAATTTATTTGGCACACAGAGAGAGAACACAAGTAGGCAAAGAGGCAGGCAGGGTTTGGGGGGGAAGCAGGCTACCTGCTGAGCAGAGAATCCAATGCGGGGCTCCATCCCAGGACCATGAGATCATGACCTGAGCCAAAGGCAGAGGCTTAACCCACTGAACCACCCAGGCGCCCCATGTCAGTAGGTCTTAAAGCATGGTCCTCAGATCAGCAGCATCAGCATCACCTGGAAACTTGATAAAAATTCAAATTCTCACCCTTTGTTCCTCTTCCCGATGCTCGAAGATCAGAAAATCTGGGTGGAGCCCAGCAGTCTGGATTTTAACAAGCCTCCCAGGTGATTCTGAAGCCTGCCAAAGTTTGAGAACCACTGGCCCACAGTATTCTTTTCCAAAACGCCAGGTGGGAGGCTGGTCATTAGAGGAGATGAATCAGGAAGGAGCGGCCTGGAAATGGTCAGCTTCTGAGCCTTGACTGCTCTGGTCCTTATGAAGTCACCCCTTGTAAATCCCTCTTCCTGATCAGTGACCAGCAGCCAGGGTCATGCCGTATGGTGGGCAGATCGTGGAATTATGGGTGACCTTTCTCAGGAGCATACTTCGCCTTCTTGTGACCTGCTTTTCTCTTCTATAAAATGGTTTGCAGTGCAGAAAAAGAGCAAACGATCTTGACAATTGCTTCCAGACCTTTCTTCTCGTGGTTCCGTGCATGGCTCTGCTGGCTTCCTGGAGTCACGGATTTGTCTTTTCCCACCAACAGTGGGGATGGTGCAGTCTGGGGCTTCAGCACAAAGACCCCAGAGCTGAAAAAGCTTGGGTTCAAACCAAGGTACCTCTGCTTACTAGCTGCGTGATCTTGGGCAAGTTGCTTAACGTTAACATCTCTGGATCTCGATTGCCTCAGTCATAAGGTGGTGATAATAAAGTTAACCCACTGGACTGTTTTAGGCATGAAGTGAAATGTGTG
This sequence comes from Lontra canadensis, assembly GCF_010015895.1. Lineage (NCBI taxonomy): Eukaryota > Metazoa > Chordata > Mammalia > Carnivora > Mustelidae > Lontra > Lontra canadensis. Next base: position 27,858,046 of record NW_022631008.1, read on the forward strand.
TTTGTGTGTAAAACACATAGCATAGTGCCTGGTATGAAGTCAGTGCTAATCATATGGAGGCCATTGTCATGGTTTGGGACATATCAAGTGAACAACCATTGCTTCCAGGTATCTCTCTTTATGTGGGGAATCGTCAAGTGATTCTTTTCTCTTTTGTGAGGTTTTACCCACTTCAGGAAATAGAGACCGAACTGATAACTTCCTGGCAATCTGAAGGTTTCCTTACATAGAGAAGGACACAACACCATTAGCAAAGCAAACTTACACAGCTACAAATCTCTCATGGGTACGATCTCCCTTGAGTGTCCTATAAAAGGGAAAAGAAGCTTTCTTCCTGTTTTACAGGCAAGGAAACAAAAGCTCAGGAGATCAGGCACCTGGAACAAGGTCGCCTGGCAACTCAACGAGGAGCCCAGATCCAAACACTCGTGTCTGAGTTAGATGCCTCTGCAGAAACCAGGGTTTCGTTATATTGTGAAAACTCTGCTCTTTTCTGTGTCTCCCAAAGGCCTATAAACTCTTTTTGTTTCCTGGTCCTCACGTTATCTTTGGATCCCAGCACCTGATCTGCACCTGGGACAGAGGAAGTGCCCAGCAAATGTTCGTTGAATGACAAAATGAATGAAAGACGTGAAGCCATTAGACTCCTACTCTAGGGGCTCTCTGAGCTCCCTGCGGGCCTTCTGTTGTCCAAGGGTTTGGCAGCACGGCACAAATTTTCTAGAAAGAAAGTCTTCCTCTGCTGCCCTTGGAAACATGGCTCAGTCTGCTCCTCACCATCATCCATCGCTTGCCAGCACAGAATAGCAGATTTGGTCAAGCAGCAAACTCTCCACTTGTGTTTCCTCCTCCTCCTTTCCTCTGGGACTCCCCAGCCTCAGCCTGTCTCTCGTGGGCCTCGAGTTATTTCTGTAGACACTCTGAAAAGCAGATGTCCCTGAGAGGGCACTTGACTTTTGACACTGTAATGTCTTTCCCCCGATCAGCCAATTATGTTGCTGGTGTCCCCGGACTCCAAAGGGAAAAAGACGAGTCAACGTAATGGGAGCATTCTGCCTCAGACATCATCCGCTCCCCCCTCCCTCTTACACACCCTCAGATTCCCCCTCCCCACTGTCAACATTGGCGTCTGTCAGCTGGCGGCCAGACACTTGAACAGACTTTGCCAATTAGAGAAGTCACACCTGCTGGTTGGCAGGCTCCCTATTGTGCCTGGGCCCCCAGCAGGGAGCCATATGGCTTTGGGGGCAAAGAATTTGCCAGAGAGGAACAAGGGAGTTACACCCCCCCCACCCCCCAGGGCAACTCCTATCACAGGTCTGGCCCCCCTATGAGCCCTTTTCTCAGGTAAACACACGATGTGAGCTGTGTTCTTTGGCAGGTTTAGTTTGGAGCTATTGTTGCCCCTCGTCCAGTCATCTTGTTTCATTCACGGGGAGGTGACTCTGAATCTGTCTTGGCATTATTCGAGCCGATCTGGTGTTCTCTTGTTCTCCATTACTCTCCCGCACCACCCCTCCCCCCGCAGCCCCTCCTTCAGGGGACTCGGGAGTTTTGCCATTCCACCCTGGGTAAATGTGAAAACACAGGAACAACTTCTTAAAGCTGTGAAGAGTTTCGCCGAGCCCTCTCCCCTTCCCAGGCTGGTTGTGAATGAATTAGGTGAAGTAAAGTAGGGGTGCTTTCATGTTAGGGAGAAAGATGCTGAGCTCCAGGAGGACTAAGTAATTGCTCTGCCACACGTTCAAGAAGAAAGAAAACGGAATTGAGAATCTGGGTTTTACTCCTGGTAGACCACGGGCTGGCTGGCATGGGCTGGGTGTCCTAAATCACTCACTCAATTTTGGCATCAATATTCTCATCTGCAGTTCATGGGAAGAGTAACCCCTGAGGTCCTGCTGGGCTCCAGGAGTCTTTATTTCCAAGGTCACTCAGTTTATAAGTGACTTAAACGAGATTAAACTACCATGGGGTCATGCCCGGTTGGAGAAACTGATCTTCAAGTGAGTTCATTTTTTCCCCCTTAATTTTAAAGAGGAAAATTTTCAAACACACACAGAAATAGAGAGAGTAATATAATGAACCCTCGCATGTCATTAACCAGCTTCAACCAGACCACCGTTTTGTCCATCTTGTTTCTTCAAGCCTTCTTTTAAAAATGATCTGCAGTATTTTATTTTATTTTATTTTACTTACTTATTTGTCAGAAAGAGAGAGAAAGAGAGCACAGTCAGGCAGAGTGGCAGGCAGAGGCAGAGGGAGAAGCAGGCTCCCCGCTAAGCAAGGATTCCCCACCTGGGACTTGATCCCAGGACCCTGGGATCATGACCTGAGCCAAAGGCAGCCCCTTAACCGACTGAACCACCCAGGTGTCCCAATATGCAGTATTTTAAAAAGAAATCCCAGGTGTCAAATCATTTTGCCAGTACAAATTGTAGTGTCTCTAACCAACAGGGATTAAAAAACCAAAAACAGAAACACCAGCACCAAGCCATTATGACACCTCACAAAAAAATTCACTAACATTCCTTGATGGCCCGTATCACTCCTACCGTATTAAAATGTGCCTGTTTCCTCAAAGGTGTCTTTTTATAGTTGATTCATCTGAATGGGGATGAAGACAAGATCTACCCATTGTATTTGGTCATTCTATGTCTTCTAAGTCTCTACCATCTGTTCCCACCCTCCTTTTTTCTTCTCGTGCTATTGGTTTGTGACAGAAAACAAGTCATTTGTCCTGAAGAATGTACCATATCTTGGATATAGCTAATGGCTTCTCTGCAGCGTCATTGAACTCCGTCTTCAATTTCCCGTAAATGTGTAAGCAGATCTAGCGGCTCATGAGGTCCACACTCAATTTTTTCGCCTCCAACAGGTGCCACATACTTTCTGTTGCCTCCCATTCTGAGGCACATACAGTCTGATTGGCCATTTTTCGGTGATTCTGCAACTGAGATTGATTACACGGTTCAGATAGTATCAAAGAGATCTCTTCATTACAAACAAACTCATTTTTTATTTACATTTTCCCTTAGCCTACATATTAACAGAGCCATCAAATTTCAAAAAATGTATCTGCCTTTATCCTCCTCTCTTTCGTCTTTCTCAGCCTTTTCCTAGTTCCCCTGGCAGAAATTAATTTTCTTCCTCTCCTACCACGAAAATATTAAAGACAAATGAAGAGCAGTATACTTACAAAAAGGAAAACCTCAAACACGCACCCAGACATTTGATTCGGTGTAAGGACAATCTGCCGCTCATTACAACAGTTTTTGTAACAAATGAATTTCACGTTGCTGTTTTGTAAGCCTCTTGGTGGAAATTCTGGAAAGTAATTGAGAATTTATACTCAGGCAAATTGTGTAAATGGAGAAAATGATGAACATTACTCTCAGGAATTCATCAAAGAATTTATTTTTTATTTTTTATTTATTTATTTTTTTTAGTTAGGGTTTTAAAAACACCTTTTTTTGCTCAGCAGACATACTTCTGCTTTTGTTTCTTTGCCACACAGGGCAGGAGGACTCCCCTGGGGTGCAGAAGTCCAGAGGCAGGCTGGGGGTGATGGGGAGGCTCTTGCTGGGGAGCCTGCTGCTCTCACCCACAGTGGAGTCGCACACTTCCCATGGGCGCAAAATGGCGTCTTGTGCACAATGCACTTGTGCATTGTCATCATGGTAATGTAGATCGGGGATACTGATAAACGTTGCGGGGCACATGCTGGGATAAAGAAAGCAGCAGGAGCCTGTCAGAGTTCTTTGTAGTTCCCAGTAATTACACTGGGTCTTACATGCATTCCCACACGTTCGCAGCCCTATAGAAAGGCAACATGCTTTTTAGAGAAAGTCTATTACAATCACAGAGGGTTGAAGTTGGCTTTTAGAATATAATAGTGTTCTTTGTGCTGTCCTGCCAGACTGGTTTCCTACCTATCCGTCCTTTCTTGACTCCTTTCTTCTTTCATCTTTTCTTGCTTGCTTTTACGTTGCAGCTCTGCCCCTTATAACCAGTGTGTGTCTTTGAGTGAGGCACCAAAGCTCTTAGAGCCTCGGTGGCATCTTCCTTACGAAGGTGTTCATAATACCTCCGTGGGGATTAATTGTTAGGATTAGGGGATGGGGAATCTTTGAAGGCCCGGTAAGCCAGCTAGCACCTTGCAAGGGTGCTGTTTTTACCTCTTATTTGGCCTGGACTTTGGAGTTTAAAACTTTCTGGTGGCTTCCCCTTGCTCTTCCTGTAGCACAGACTCTTGAAAGTGCTTCCAAGTTCTGCAGGATCTGGCCTCCCTGTCCTCTCCAGTCTCCTCTCTCCCCATCTCTCAGTTTAAGCCTGCAGACATCCTGAACTTTTGTTTGGATGCTTAATGTGCTATGCTTTCTGCCCTGCTGCCTTTGCATGTGGTGTTTCCTTGGCTTAGAACATTGTTCCTCACCTCCTCTGCCTGCCTTGGCTAATGCAACCCCAATGTTCATGTTTCTGTTCAGATATTGCTTCATCTAGGAAGCTTTCACTGCTCTCCAGAAACTGGAGGGTACTATCAGAGAGCACTTAATGCTCATGATGCAAATTTTTGTTAACTTCTCTCTCTCTCTCTCTCTCCCATGAAACTGTGAAGTTTTGAGGGCAGGAATCATTGTTAAGACATTTGTCTTTGCAGCTCAATTTCCCAGCCCAGCGTATCACAGATTATTGGGGTTCAATTGACTTATTGCGTGGATGAATGAAATACCGAATTTCAACTCTACTTTCTTCTTGGAGAATTGGTATCTTCCTCCTCCAACTTACCTTTCATACTCTGGAATGATCATCTCTTTGTGCACAGTCTTGTTACCTACAGCATATACCTTAGCACCTTATTGTGTGTGGTCTTGTTCTCTAATTTTCTTGTTATTGTTGTGAGTCTTAGAAGAGATAGACCAGGAACGCCACCCCTATTGTGTTAGTTATGGATTGCTAGCTAACAAATTACTACCAAATGGAGTGAATTGAAATGTCTCTTATAGTCTCTGTGGGTGAAGGACCCATGGGCTGCTTAGTTAAACAGTTCTGGTTCAGGACCTCTCATTAGGTTACAGTCAAGGTGTTGCCCAGGACTGTAGTCTCTGAAGGCTTTACAGGGGCTGCAGGATCTGTTCCCAAATTGGCACCTCACATGGCTGTTGGCTGGAGACCTCAGCTTCTTACTGTGTGTATCTTTCCACAGGGCTCCTCACATGACCTCAGAACATGGCAACTGGCTTCCCCAAGAGACTGATCTTGAGGGAGAGAACACAGGAAGTCCCAGCGCTTTGTGTGACCAAGTCGGCAAAGTCTCACACCATCACTTTGGCTTTTGTTTCTCCTGTTTGTTAGACACGAGTTACCAAATCTGGCCCATACTCAAGAGGAAGGGAATTGTGATCTGAGAATATGGTCCTTATGGTTTCAGTCCTTTGAAAGTTCTTGAGACTTCTTTAATGGCCCATTATGTGATCAGTTTTGTAGCTTCTCCTGTGGGCTTGAAAGACAATGATAGGGCCCAGTGTTCTATACATGAATTTCCCAATTGCTTGTTCAAATCTTCTATAGATTTACTAATTTTTGTTTGCTTTCTGGCTTGAGCTATTGATTACTGACTGTCTTAGTGTGACTATAAAATGTGTCTATTTTCCTACATAATTTTATCAGTTTTTCTTTCTATACTTTAAGATATTAGGTGCACAAACATTTAGAATTTAAATTTGCCAGGTGAATTAAACCTTTTCCCTGTATCTAGGAAAATGTGCTTTTGCTTTCAAGTGTATTTTGGTGAGATTAATAGTATAGCTTTCTTTTGATTGGTATTTGCCTGGCATACATTTTTCATTTTTTTCAACTTTTTTGTATTCTTATATTTTAGAGGTATCTCAGGTAAGAAATATGTAAGTGGATTTAAAAAAATTGATTTATCGGGGGACACCTGGGTGACTAAGTTAGTTAAGCATCTGCCTTCTGCTCAGGCCATGATCCCAGGATCCTGGAATTGAGGCCCCCAATGGGGTCCCAGGCTCAGCAGGGAGTCTGCTTCTCCCTCTTCCTGCTCATGCTTTCTCTCTCATTTTCTCTTTCACTCAAATAAATAAATTAAAATTTTTGGTTTATCAACTTTGTCTTTTTATCAGAACACTTAGTCCAATAATATAATATTGATGTATTTGGACTTATTATTAACCTTGTTTTATACTTTCTGGGGTCTCACTTTTTTTGTGTGTTTCCTCCTGCATACCCCTTCCCTTTCTTGCCTTCTTTTGGATTGATTATGTTTTCTCATTCCACTTTAATTGTCTTCTATTAGTTCTGAAGCTCCTTAGCTAGGACTCATCAAATATTGCCTTTTCCCCACCATTCTCTCTTTCTCTTGCATTCTCATTCTGATGAGATGTGTGTTAGACACTCTCACTATATTTTCCATACTCAACTTCTTCTCTTTACTTTACTTCTCTATCCCTGTGCTTTATTGTAGATAATTTCTTCAGCTTCCAGTTCTCTAATTTTCTCTTTAACTGTGTCTTCTTTGCTCTTAAACCTGTTCATTGAGTTAATAATTTTAGTTATTTTCTTTTTCCCTCCTAGAAATTCTATTTATTTGTTCAAAAATTTGCTTGGTTATTTTAAAAGCCCCTTACTTCAGTTTTAGCTTAAAGATTTTAAGACTAACTTGGTGGTATGAACTGGGGTTAAAAATTCTAGGTGAAAAGCAGAGTGTAGTATGGATTCTCAGGGACTATTTCCTGTATTTTACTCAGTGCTAAGTTTCAAACAGGTAATTTTCCTCTCAGTATCCTGCATCAGGGATGAATGTATCTTGGTTTAGCCTGACTGGCACTGAAGATTTTATCTATTCTCCAAAGCCTTCCAGGCCATGGAAATTAAAGATCAGGTTGACTGGTTTAACAGAAAAGAGAAAAAAGAAAAAAGATTAACTTTTAAAACACTTTAAAAACAAGAACAATACACCAACAAGTTTAAGATAATAACAAGGCATTTATTTAAATGGAATAAAGTGCTGCACACATATGCGTGTGCGTGCACGTGCGTGCACACACACACACATAAATGCAATGTAGGAATTGTATGCAGGCAAGAGTGATAAACAGGAAGATTAGGAAAAAAAATTTTTTTAAGGGAAAGCTGCCAGCATCCATTGCAGTGACTGAGTTTCTCTTAAAAGAAAAAGAATGACATGACAAGACTTGTTATAGATAAAGGGCTCAACAAATGAGAAATCATAAAGTAAATGATTCTGGCACCTCAGGTCTTTTTTAAATGTGATTGCCTCTGGGGCAGAGACTATTTCTGTTTTGATTTTTAGATTAGCAAACCTGAGCACCACATGTGATTTGAATGGGGCCAAACACTCATAGAGTACAGGGGCCATCTCCTCTCTGAAGATCCTTCAGGAAGCTTCTATTTAGTAGAGGCAGGGGTCCCCAGCCAGCCCTGAGCTGTAGCACCAACGGAGAGCCCAGGAAAGCTGGTGGCATCCAAAGATATGTTAGCAAGCTCTTCATGAGCAATTCTTGCATGTATGTTTCTCACAGTTACTACAGTTTTGTTTTCTCAGCCTCGGAAGGACTGCCCATTGGGCTGATTTGTCAGTCAGTCCTTTCCTTTGTGAGCAAACAAGCTCCCTGATGTCATTTGACCCAGGAAGAAACATTGAGGATATATATATATATATATATATATATATATATATATATATATCATATATATAATTTTGAGTGTTGACCACATCCCAAGCACTATTATAAGTGCTATGCTTGCATTAACTCATTTGATCCTCATAATACTCTGAGATGTTGTTTCCTCTCTAGATGGTGAAATATACCCCAAAACTAGGTTTCCCCAAGGTCTCCCCCAAAAAAGCATGATTTCAGATATATTACTCTTTCCACTACAGGTAAATGACACTCCTCTGAGAGTAACTTATGCACTTGGAGAACTTTGGCCCCTATATGAGTGTGTCTACTTATATCACATAAATATTAATGCATGACAACTGTAATAGATGAAAACCATAGGCCAAACACTCATTAACATCTATAAAAATTATTAAAAAATAGCAAATACCCCTCAAATTTACTTGCAAACTTGTTTGAACCCAATAGTAATTACCTTTGTCTTTACCCACCCCTGTCCCCCTTTTTAAAGGCAACTGTGTCATTCATCAGAGATTTAAATTTGAAGGTTTCTGGGTTCTATTCTTTGCCTTCCCACGAAGTATTTATTTTATAAAGCACATATAGTACTGTCTGTCTATTAGGCATTATTCTACTTTCCTTAACTTTATTTGCTCTTTAGTCAATGCTTTAATCCTCAGAACAGTCTTACGGGAAAGCATGATTCTTCATTTCATTGATGAGGAGCTAAGCTGCAGAAAAGCTAAGTTACTTGCTAAGGTCCCTTGACATGGGGGACAGAACCTATGCAGTCTGGCTCCAGTACACACTGCTTAATCTCCTCATGTTACCTCTCCATCTCTTCAGGTCAAGAAGTCAGAATGTGTAACTCTGCAAGTATTTTGGAATTTGGGGATAAAATGAGCCATGACATCTTATTGGTTTTGATGGGGGAAGAAACCCTTCTCTCTTTTCATGTTAGTAAGTTCTTGTCCTCTTTAGTTAATGTGTGTGTCAGTCCCTAGTAAGCACTCAGCATTAATGAATGAACCATGCTCTGAACCAGACAGCAGAAGGCACATTAGAGCCACTTGGCTTCACACGGATGCAGCCTCCTCTACCTACACATCAATCCCTTTACTTGGCCCCTGTCTGCTGGCTGACCAGCTAGCATCTTACACTTCTTTGTAATAATTACTACAAAGCATCCTTAGAGGAGCTGGTAGAAGTCATTTTCAATAGCATGATCTTCCCTTCTTCTTTAATCTCTTTGTTCCTCCATTATTTGGGATTAAAAATAGTATTTGCATTTGCAGGGGAGCTATGACCTTCTGTGTCTTTGTCTGCTTCCTGACTACTGTAACAGGAGGGAGACTGACTTCCCTGAGGGGCACACCAAGATCCTAGAGCTACAGTCTACAGACCTTTTGTCAGTTTATGTAGATTCTTCCATTTGCCAGTCAAGAAGTTTCCTATTAAGTTGGTTTTACACCACATATGCCCAGGTGGTGAGAAAGAGTACCCCTTGGTAGACAGTAGAAGGAAATCTGCCCAGATTTTTTTTTTTAAAGATTTTATTTAAGTTGAGAGAGAGATAGAGAGAGAGAGAAAGGGAGAACAAGCAGGGGGTAGAAGGAGAGGGAGAAGCAGACTCCCCACTGATCAGGGAGCCTGACACCAAGGTTCCATCCCAAGACCCTGAGATCATGACCTGAGCCAAAGACAGATGCTTAACCGATTGAGCCACCCAGGCCCCTCCTTTCCTAATTCTTAATGCAAACCTATTCAGACCAAAGGCTCTTCTTTCTCCATATAATGCCGACTCTGGGAGATGTCTTAGCGATGACGAGGATGAGGTCTTCCTGTGAACAGTAAAGAAGCTGATGTCCAAAGAGGCCAAAGGTCTTGGTTCAGGAACGCAAATTAGCAGCATAACTGGAAGTGGTGGGTATCTTCTGTTCACGCCTCCAGATTTGCTGCCCACCCTCCTCCGGGCTGCTCCCATCCCCAAGACCCATTAGACTGTATCAGCGGACATGCTCGCTCCTTGGTCTGGCCAACAGGAGATCTGGCAGGAGATCAGGGGAGGATGCAGGATGAGCTTGGGTTTTGCCTTCCTTCCCCCATCCCTGCAAGTTTGCCTCCCACTGACTGTATCCCACCAGTGAAGGCGCAGCTCCTCTCAAGGTGGCCTGCAATATTTCCAGGTTATTATCTCTGCCTGTGAACGTTACTTCTTCATGGCCCCATCCTCTGCATGTACCTTTCCCCCATTTCCTCAGAGTTACTTTCCTCTGTGTGCATCTACCTTATTTTTGTTGTTACTTCAGTATTTTCACACATATATCCAATTCCCCAGACATGACTTTCACTTCTATTTCTTAAGCTATATGCCTCATTTGCAAATGCTCCCCTAATTTATCCTCTGACTGTAAACTTGGGAATAGGTAAGGCCTCTCCACCTTGGGGACTGGAACAGCATCTATCTTGTTCCTGGTGACTGACACCTCCTGGGTACATACTGTGGTTGTACGTGAGTAACTCAGTCTTTGATTCCTTGCATAAAAGCCTGATACAAAGTAGAACCACTAAATATGTCTATTAAATAAAAGAATTGTTTTCTCAATGCCTTCAGTTTTCATAAATGGAGAGATGTTCAGATGCCACCAGTAGTTGAAAGACTTTGAGGAAATTACATCTCTGTGGCTTCCTCAGCTCTACAGAAAGATAAGTAATATACAATCCTGTGTTTTCCTCTTAGGAATGGTGAGAGAATTTAAATGAATTACTTGATGCGAATGGAATGCCTTGAGGTTCTTGGAAGAGAAAGCATCTATTTTTCAGAAAAGATAGAATCTACTAAGAATGCTGTGTTGGAGAAGGAAGTGTTGTTTTGTCAAATCGTGTATTTTATACTAAAGTGACATCATGTAAGTTAGGGACTCAGTCCATGGCACCAAGCAAGCACTTACTAAATGCTTGCTCTAATTTTTAGTGATTATTTTACAAAATTCTACCCTAACATGAGGTAATGCATTCAACAGTTCTTTGTCATTATGTTATTGAAATGTTTGTAGTGTTACAAATATTTGTAGTGTTACATGCTCCTCATACTTTGTTATATTAATAATAATCACATAAAAGTAATTCACGTGGATAAGTAAGTACGTGGGTGGGTGTGGGGTTATGGGAATGAGATTTGTTGTAGATGATGTAGTGGGGTATAAAAGAAGAAAACAGGTTGTAAAGTAGTTCCCATTCAGGGAACTTGGCAGCTTGTCTGTGTTCCGAGGTTTTTTAAATTACAAAAAAGCAATCCTTGTTATAAAACAGTATCTGTCTATTACAGAAGAATTAAAATATATAGATAAATAAAGAAAAAAAGAAAAGTACCATACCTAAACTCCCATTATGGAGAACATCTGTTGATTTCACCTTTTCCCCTTGTTCTTCCTCTGGGGTATGGGGGGTTTCCCACTGCAGGAAGAATCACTGGAACTGGAAAGCATGAGGCTTTGTGATCTAGTCCAAATCAATGAGACCCTCTTTCTGGAGATCTCAATCTGAGCTGGTTGAAAACAGAAGGATACACACACACACACACACACACACACACACACACATCAAGTTGCTTTTACTAATGGCATAGCTTAGCAAAGACAGTTGTCTCATTTCTATTACCTGGATGCCAGATCCTACTAGTTCCTATTCTACCCGAAACCTGGTTGTCTAGCTTTTCCTTCCTTACCGCAGCTCTTGTCAGTAAATTCTTCCCTTTCCACCAAGTTTACCAGAGTTGGTTCCTATGGATTCCTAATTAGTGTATCTGCCTAAAGACAATTACCTGAATACCTTGGTTTAAATATTTCCATCCTTGCTTTCTGTAAAGTAGTGTATCTTATTAGCAAAAGGTATTCTCAACATGATACTAAATCTCATCTCACGTCAGCAAATAGAATTTCTCTACATCTTCTTGATGACTGCATGACATCCCATCATATATGATGTATCACAGTTAACTAATTTCCTGTGAGACACTTAGGTGCTCTCAACGTTTCAGTTTAAGAAATAGCTAAAACCTTGCACACATTCACGCTGATTTCTTGAGGATAAATTCCCAGATGTGTAATTGTTGATCCAAAGGACAGGGGCCTTTTAAAGACTTTAGATAAAACCTGTCTAATTTAGAGGCACCTGGGTGGCTCAGTTGGTTAAGCATCTGACTCTTGATTTTGGCTCAGGTCATGATCTCAGGGCCCCGCATTGGGCTCCGCACTGGATGTGGAGCCTGCTTAAAATTCTTTCCTTTTCTGTCATTCTCTCCCTCTAAAACAAACAAATTTAAAAAACTGCTTAATGAAACCTTTCTGGAGGTTTATTTCCTATCAAGTTACGTTCAAATGCCTCTAATTCAGATCTTTCTTGACTTGTGATGGGGTTATGTTGCAATAAACCCATTGTAAATTGAAGAGACTCTAAGTCAAAAATGCATTGAATACACGTAAGCCACCAAACATAGCTTAGTCTAGTCTACCTTAAACAAGATCAGAACACTGACACGAGCCTCCAGTTGGACAAAACCATCTGACACAAAGTCCGTTTTATAAAAGTGTTGACTATTTTATAAAAGCGTTGTCTATTTTATAAAAGTAATTTATTGAACCCTGTACTGAAAGTGAAAAACAGACTAGCAGTATGGATACAGACTGGCTGTAAGTATACTGCGTATTCACTCCCTGATCGCTGGCTGACTGGGGAAGCTGCAGCTCGCGGATTACTCAGCATCACGAGAGAGGATGGTACTGCATTTCGCTAGCCCGAGAAGAGGTCAAAATTCAAAATTTGAAGCATGGTTTCTACTGAATGCATATCAGTATTTGCACCATCGAAAAGCAAAAAAAAAACCTGTAGATTGAACCATTGCAAGTTGGGGACTGTGAAGACAATGACTGTGTAGTCTCACCATGATGCTCTCAGCATCTTCCATGGTGCCTCCTATGGTGGACACTCACACTCGCTTAGTGAATGATAACCATTTATTGAGTACTTACTATGTGCCAGAAACTGATACGTGTATTAACTATGCCAACTATTATTTACAGAGAAGTTAAATAACTCCCCTAAAGTCCTCTAGCTATTAAAGACCAGAGCAGGGTTTGAACACCTGCAGCCCAGCTCCAGGGGCCGGGCTGCTAACCACTCAAGTCTTCTATGACTCTTCAATGTCTACTGAATGCCTTATCCTTTATATGATCAGCTGAAAATGAACTTCCTCAGGGATGGTTTCCCTGGTTCCTCAACCAGGCTAGATCTTTGCTCTTCTACACTACTTAACATGCTATACTTCTCTTTTATAGGACTTACCTTATTTGCAATTATTTATGTAATGTTTCCCTTCTCTGCTGTATGATCCATGAAAACACAAACTGTGTATATCTTGTCCAGAGCTGCATTTCTAGTACCGGGTGCAGAGTCTGGCTATGGTCCTGTATTGATCAACTGACTGTTCGACAACTGAGCAGGCGAAAATGAGGAGGAGGAAGATAATGCAGGTTACTTCTGGTTTCTACCTTGCAGAATCCAAGTAGCAGGCTGGTGTGGAGCTAGAGACAGTAATAGTTTAACAACAGGCAGCCTATTTTTCTGCTCTTGCTGGGCTCAGGTGCTGTGTAACAGCTTTTTCAAGATTGGAGTGTCCATGTTAATTTCTACCTGAGGTAGGGAATGAATGAAAGACATCGGGATGGGCCACAAGCCTCAGGGATTGATCAACAAGGTGCACCTTTGTCTTCGGTCTCTGCTGGAATTTAAGAAGCAATTTTCCAAGCAATGAGGTTATTTTTTGGGCAAAAAGATGCAAAAAACAATGAATATGTAATAGTTATTAACTTTTTTTTTTTTTTAGAGGGAGAGAGGTCATGCACGCATGTGCCTGAGTTTGTGTGAGTGGGCAGAAGGAGAGGGAGAGAGAATCTTAAACAGTCTCCACGTCCAGTGTGGAACCCCACACAGGGCTTGATTCAGACCCCTGTGACAAAATCAAGAGTCAGACATTTAAGCGACTAAACCACCCAGGTGCCCCAATAGTTATTAACTTTTATGCACAAAATCCTCTGCGTTATCAAATATATAAATCACAATTTTATTAAAATATAAGAATGAAAACATAGTTTGTGGTGGAAAGATTTAATAATATACCTCTTAAAAGGTCTTTGGGCTATCACTATTATAAGATACCTCCTCATTCTCATCACAATGGTTACCATTGGAAAAATAACAAGTGTTGGTGAGAATGTGGAGAAATTGAAACACTTGTATGCTGTTCTTGGCGCAGCTGCTATGGAAAACAGTATGGTGGTTCTTCAAGAAATTAAGCAAGAGTTACCATATAATCCAGCAATTTCGTTTCTGGGCATAAACCCAAAGGACTGACAACAGGGACTGAAATTATATTTGTACACCAATGTTCATAGCAGCATTATTCCCAATAGTCAAAAAGGGGAAGCAACCCAAGTGCCCATTGATAGATGAATAGATAAACAAAATGTGGTTTATGTGGAGAACGGAATATTACTCACTCTTAAGAGGAAGGAAGTTCTGACACAAGTTACAACATAAATGAACCTTGAGGATATTATATCAAATGAAATTAAATAGCCACAAAAGGACAAATATTGTATGATTCCACTTATGTGAGGTACCTAGAGGGGTCACACACAGAGACACAAAATCAAATGATGGTTACTAGGGGCTGAGGGGACGGGAGACTGGGGGATTGCTGTTTCATGGGGACAGAGTTTCGGTTTTTCAAGATGAAAAGTTCTGTAATGGGCAGTGATGATGTTTGTACCACAATGTGAATGTAGTAAATGCCACTGAAGTGTACATTTAAAAATGGTCAAGGAGTGTCTGGGTGGCTCAGTGGGTTAAAGCCTCTGCCTTCGGCTCGGGTCATGATTCCAGGGTCCTGGGATCGAGCCCCGCATCAGGCTCTCTGCTCTGCAGGGAGCCTGCTTCCTCCTCTCTCTATCTGCCTGCCTCTCTGCCTACTTGTGATCTCTGTCTGTCAAGTAAATAAATAAAATCTTTAAAAAAAATGGTCAAGATGGTACATTTTAGGTGTATTTTACCACAACTAAAATTGTAAAAAAAAAAAATCTTTGACACATCAAGTTAAGATGTAAAAAAAAAAAAAAAGAATTTAGAGGATTTGAATAAAATCATCAATAAACTTGCTAACTAGCCATGCAGTAAACTTCATATGGAAAATGACATGCCCAAGCTTTCCCAATATCTGTGATGTGCTGAACAAGTCTGATCATATGGTAGGCCACACACTTTAGAAAATTGCCCTCACCGTAAATTATTCAGGCGGCCTTCCTTGACCACCATCTAAAATCATTAGGATACTAATATATAAGATGATTTTTTTTGGTCTCTCAAACTGGCAGAACCAAAACAAAACAGAATACCCACCCAGCCTCAGTGAAGGCGTTTTTGATACCCTCTCGCTGCTCCCAGGATGAGACCAGGCCCTGGGCTGGCAGAGCTGTGTGGTGTCTCCCCTAAGAGAAGAAGGTGGGTCAGGAGCATTGGCTGATACTAAGATAGTACCTGGAGAGTGAGGATAATAACAAATAAGAAGGCAGGTGATGGGGGTGGAAGGAACAAATAGTTTCAGAGCATTTTGAAGACGAAGGAAGGGAAGGAAAACAGTTTAAAAGAACGAAGGAATACTTTCTGGACAGGAGGAATGGCTTCTGCAAGGAACAGATACATGGTGAGAAGTAAGTGAAGTAAGTGAAGTAAATGAAGCACAGAAAGTCATTCCTGCAGGTCTTGGAGCTCTGATTCTATATGGTTCATGCTAACCTCTGTAGTATAGTATGCTATACCATATAAATTTTATTGTTTTTACTTCTTTCCATATACACTTTTTTAAAAAAGATTTTATTTATTTATTTGACAGACAGAGATCGCAAGTAGGCAGAGAGGCAGGCAGAGAGAGAGAGGAGGAAGCAGGCTCCCTGCCGAGCAGAGAGCCCGATGTGATGTGGGGCTCGATCCCAGGACCCTGGGATCATGACCTAAGCCGAAGGCAGAGGCTTTAACCCACTGAGCCACCCAGGTGCCCCTCCATATACACTTTTAAAGTGAGTAAAAATCAATTTCACTGTGACTTTGTAATATTAGCCTTCTGGAGAGGCTCTGTTTCATTTTAAGTAGACCACAGTTTCAGGTATAATTTGTTTCGGTCCTTTTTCCCCTACTGTGTCCCAAAGTCCCTTTGATTCTTTCCTATCTCTCTGATTCTCCCAGTGAACTCTGCCCAAAGTGGGCATGAGAGAGATGAAGCCAACTGCACACTTGTTTTCTCCTCAAATGAGTTTAACAAGGCATGTAATTCAATGACGTCTTCTTACTTTGAAAAGTATAGAGTGCTACTCTATGCACGTGGGGCATTCATTTGTCATCTGTACCATAAGAAGAAGTATCTATCAAATACTCGTTCCTAAGGTCTTTTTTCCAAGAGCCTTGTTATTTCACCTTAAAGAAAGCCATTACTTTTGGCTAAGGGCATGCTTGGAAGTGTTTAAAATCAGGAGGATGTCCCCATATCCCAGTTTTCTTGGGAATGGCAAAAGGACACAACAGTACCTAAAAAACCCGAGGGTGTCTACTTCAGTTTTGACCTCCTTTGTGGGGTAATGTTCTAAACCCTCTCCCTTGGAGGGAAGTATAAGTGCGCATACAAATCCCAACTCTTCAGAGGAAAAGGGAACTCTCAGAAATGTACTTGTTAACTAAAACAAGTCACAGTTCTATTTTGCAACAGTGTCAACATCAGAGATTTTTACGGAAAATACAAGGACCAAATATGAGCTCATAAACCATGCTTATGTTCTTCTTAGACTCTCTAACTTGGGGGCTTCTCTTCCAGCTGTGCTGCCTGGGACTCTCTTCTCTTCTCATATTGTCAATTCCTTATTTCCTTCTTCAAGAAGGATTCCTCTCGTGATCTTCACCCATCTCCTCATCATCTTCCCCTGTCCCAGAACAGCTTTTGATATCCAGGTGCTGACCCCTCTTCTAGGTGAGCCTGTCCCTTGGTCATACATAGTTCATTGGTGAGGGGTATGGACACCTGACCCAAATTGAGTTTGTCTGAGTTTCTCTTCTGAGAGCTTGAAACGTGACACAGATAGACAAGGACTGAAAGGAGCTTGAACTCATGAGAGGTGAGTCAAAGTGTGGTTGACAGAATTTTTAATTCCCTCCCCTCAAACTGTAACATGATGAAATGATAAGGTATAGCTCCCATGACTGTTGTTTTATGTGGCAGGGTTGACTTGAGGATAGGGAGATTATCTGAGTGAGCCTGACCTAACTATTTGTTCTCTCAAAAGGAGCAGAAGCTGGAGAAATCTGAAGCATGAGGGGAATTGGACACCCCATTGCTGACTGGAAGCTGAAAGGGGCCACATAGAGAGAAACTTCAGTGGCCTCTGGGAGCTGATGGAGGCCCCCAGCGGAACGCAGGTGAGGAAGTGGGGGGTGGGGGGGGGAGACTCAGTCTAATAATAGCAATGAAATGGATTCAGCCAACAACCTAAATGAGCTTCCAGATAAAAGTCCAGCATGGGTGACACCTTGATTTTGGCCTTGAGAGACACTGATCTGAGGACCCAGTTGAGCCAAGTCAGACATCTGACTTGCTGACATGCTGACAGAACTATGAACTAAGACATTTCCATTGCTTTCAGCCACTACATTTATGGTAACTTATTATGGCAGCAACAGAAAGGAATGCACAGGACAAGGGCAATGCATTTGGAGAGGGTGGTGACCCCCTGTGACCCAGGGCCTCAGGACCACCTCGTTCTTTCCCTCCCTCACCTTCTTCACTTGGCTCTATGAGCTACGCAAATCTCTTCCAATAAACTTCCCTCTTGCTGCTGATGTCAGTAGATTAGGTTTCCTGTTGCTTGTAACCAATAAGGCGCCACCTGAGGAGGTGAGGACTTGGGTGTCCTGCGATAACGTGTACCACAGGGTAAATCTGCTCCCTGGAAATGTGGCTCTATGGAGACTTAGGAGAGATTCCATGAAATCTCAGAACCTTAAATGGGTGGAAGGCTATTGAAAAAAAATCCACCACTTACAATCGCATTTTAAAGACATTTTGTAGATGGCAATATCCACTTTGGTCTATACTTACGCCCACCAATACAAACCCAACTCCACTGTTCATTAATAGAAATACCTTGCAAGAGACCCGTTTGTTTGGTTAGTGCACACACTCTGAATCTCCCTGAAAGCCTGCAGATTGGTTTACCCCGAGTAGAAAGGAGCACCCCAGAGTCCTCCCCACCCCCACCCAGGTCCAGCTGGCTGGCCACTGCAGAGCACAGACCCCATTGCAGGGATCATGCCAAGCTGGCTTCTGGCCAGGCAGAGTGAGGGAGCAGAGGAACAGAGATGTCCAGGTGCAGCCAGCTGGTTTGGCAAAGCAGAAGGGACTGACACAGAAGAAGAGGAGGGGCAGAGCCTGGGCACTGTCCAGAGCCTGGGAATCTGCCCATGCGTGGACTCCCAGTCTGCCCATGGGAGGACCCCACCCCTCCCTCCCTGAGGGTCCATCAGAAGGGAGGAGAGCATGGACAGGGAGCTCTCTTTCACTCTGCTGCACAAGGGTGTGGCGGGGGGTGAAACAGAAGTAGGAGGGAGCAAGCAGAGAGTAGTAGCTGCACGCCTTTAACATTTACCCATAGTCGAACAAGTCTCTCTTGGCTTGCGCTTGCTTGGAGCGGATGGCAAAACTGAGGTCCACTCGATTTCCTTCAAATGTTTCTGTAAATGCCACTGAATATTAAAATGTTTTCCCCTCTCCTTGGTGCAGAAAGCATGACTGAGTTAGCCACGGACAATGAAATACAGTCCTTTCTGGGTGGGGTCAGTAGGAAAAGGAAGAGGACAAGGCCAAGGGCAGGGAGGAGGGACGGTATTATGCTGTGCGTAAGCAGGAACAAAGAGTAACTGGGTCTTGGACATTCTTCTGAAGGAGTAATTCTAAAGAGAAGAATACATTTAGATTTTTTGGAATGATCTCCTGTGGGCACAAGGACAGAAAACCCAGTTGCTTCTAGAAGGTTGATTTGCTCCCCACTCAGTGCAAGCTCAGCCTGGGAGCCTGGGGACAGCCTCGCTGATGTCAAGCTGCCAGCCAAGCCTCATGCATAATTAGGTGGATTTGGATGGAAACCCAGCAAACCAATCCTACTTGCCTCTCTACACTTGGGTTTTGATTTTTCTTTCCCCTCTAACCAGTTTCTTTAGGGCTTAGTGTGTCCATTTATAGTATTTCTTCACAATGGGAACAAAGTAATAAATTGGCTGGGTTCCTAGCACAAGTCAGTCTTGGTATTCCATTGATAGGAAAACCTTTTATCTTGCCTGCTTTTTTTTCCAGGAGAGCCTAGAGATCAGGCATTTTTTCATTTTTCAAATCTTTCCCCAGACTGAAAGTAACTAGATAACCATCATGTAAGATCAAGGTTATCTTCTTTGATGGATAGACCAGGGGAATAAAATATTTGGGTTTTTTGGGGGGTGGGTGGGTTTATTGTTGCCTTTTTTTTTTTTTTTTTTTTGCTTCTGTTCATCTGCTTAATAGTGTTTCAACAATTTACCTTATCTAACATCAGTTCTTTTGCCTGTAAGATGGAGAGCCTAATTCTCACCGATTTCCTCATAGCTCCAGAGGAGATTTAATGAATGTTTATGGACCCTATAGACTGGTTTTTTAGTACACCCCTCCCCCACCTTCCATCCATATAAGTGCTTCCTGCAGCATTTGATGGAGCCGGAATGTGCTCTGTCTGGCTTTAGCCCTAGCATGTTTTGCTCCTCAAGGAAGAAAACAAGTTATTATTCACGGCTGACTTGGGGTGTCTCTTGCTCTATGGTGCCTTTGATCTTTCAACAGCCCTTCACTTTGCTGATCACAGCCTTCCCTTAACCATTTACAAGTCTCAATGGGTCTCCTGGAACCTGATTCAACTCTGATTTCTCAGTGTACTCTTAGAGGGTGTCTCTGGGGACCTGTTCCTCTGACCCACCGGGTAAACGCTTTCATCAACCCCAGGGCTCTGCCAGGGAGCAGGGTTCCACTTTCCTGCTCCAGCCCCTGTTCTTTTAACTGAGAACAATGACAGTGTGTATTAAGAGGGAGAAGGGATCTTTTAGGATTTAAAAAAATAGAGATGACAAAACCTGTGTTTTGGTCTATAGTCTTTTAGAAAGCTTTTTAGTTATAAGGGCAACTAGTTTGGGATTGCTTTATAGATGCGGAAGTAGAAAAATCAGAGATACATTATCTCTGCTCTTTCTTGCTAGAGGGGGTGCTTAGATAGGGGAGTGTGGGATTCTACATTTACTGCTCACATGACAGGGGTCCCACCTCTCTCCCCCCATTCCTCTGCCTACAGTCTACATCTTTGGGGTGTACCAGGTGGTCCATGTGTGGGGGAACCAGTGAGAGGGCGGCACCACAGCCCCCCCCTTCCCAGGTCACTCCAGTCAGCTGTCCACATCTAGCAGCATGTCACTGTTTCTGAAGAGCCAAACCAATTTCAGGTCTGTCCCCCAGTTCAAAGGGCTGGTGTAGTGAATTAAAGATGGTCCAGATTCCTTGTCACAGCCCCTCTCTAACTGGTAGAGTGTACTTACCCGCTCCCCTAGGATGATTTGACCAACATAATACAATGGAAGTGATCTTGTGCCAATTTCAGACCTATCCTTTGAGAAGACCGGCAGCTTCTTTTTCTTTCTTCTTAGAACGCATCTTGCTACAAGGAAACCCAAGAAGCTTCTGGGAGAAGCCCACTCAAGAGAGAATGGAAGTCACCAGCTGATGATCTCAGTTGAATAACCAGCATCAACTTGCTAAGCCTGTGAGGGAATTCTTCTCAGAGGTTGATGTCTCCAGCCCCCAGCAACCTCCCCAGGACATGCCTGTAGATTGGAGAAGAGCCATTTGTACCATGAGCTGCCTAAACTGCCAAAGAGTGAGCAAATAAATGAGTATTGTGTTTTAAGCCACCTAATTCTGGGGTGCTTTGTTATCCACAGCATCAGATGACTAAAACAGCTGGGTGTTAAACAACTTTGTGAGTATCTACGTGAGTTCCAATTGGCTGGATTCACTTGTGGTCTGTGCCTTGGTCAGCGACACACATTTGCAAGAGTACCCTGACAACAATGAGGTGCTCCATGTTTGTATTTCTTCTTATAAATAACAGTTTTGATAGGTAGGAGTCCTACCTATCAAAATAATGGTGCCATAAAGGTGACTTGAAAGACTCATGGAAGAGTGGACTAGAGGGTGAGAGGGGGGACACCAAGGGTTTCATGCTAGGCATGCTAAGTTCAAGATGCCTTAAATTAGGCAGTCCCCTAAGATATCAAATAGGCAGTGGAAGATAGCCTCTGAACCCAAGAGGGGAGTTGGTGCTAGAGATATAAAAGCAGGAGTCATGAGCTTGTAGATGACATTTAAAGCCAAAGATCTCTGGGTAGATAGAAAAGAAGGGGATTAGGCTAAATCTAGGAGACTTTAACTTAGTGGTTGAGCAGAAGAGAAGCACCTAGTAAAGGGAACTAAGAATAAATGGTCTGTAAGGTAGAAGAAAAAATAGGATAGTGTGGCATTCTGGAACCACTAAGAAGAAAGTGGCAGATGTGGTAAAATGCTCCTGAGAGATGGAATAAGATAGAAGACAGAGAAACCCACTGGGGTTAGCCAGTTGGAGGTTGTTGGTAACCTTTAACAGTTGGAGCTGCTTTGGCAGTGAGGTGAGGATGAAATCCTGAGGAGATGCTTTACAGACAGAACGAGAGGAGCAGAAATGGAGACATCATGAGGGACACATTTGGAGGGATTTTGCTGTGAGCAGGAGCAAAGGAAAAATAGAGTGTGGCTGTAAAAGGATATAGTCTATGGTGGGGAATTTATTATAGCAAGTTTGCAGATTGTTGGAAATGAGAAGAAAAATAATGATTCCTGAAAAAGGGGGTTAATTCTGGGGAAAATGCCTTAAGGTAGGTAAGAGGTAATGGGAATCACTTCAGGAGTTGTGGGGGTTGGTCTTCAATGGAAAGAAATGTAATATATGTACACAGGTTCATATATGTTGTTAGATTTAATAGTAGAATGATGAAGTGATTCTCATCAAATTTGGTCAGCTTTGTCAATGAAATAAGAGTGAGGAAGGGAGGATGGTGTCGATGGTTTGAGGCAAGGATAAAAACATAAGAAAGTTGACTTAGAAAGGGAGAAAGTCAATGTCTTAGGGACATATTTTAGGATTGTACTATCAATCTGGACAGCTGAATGCCTACTTGAAAGCTTTGTCATAAATTTAAAGTCAGATCAGTTTGCAAGATGACGTGTATTTTCCCAGCTACCTTCAGCAGGAAGTGGGGTGTGTAACTAGGATTGGAGCTTTGCCAGATAATACAATGAAGGGAGCAAGTGGCAAAGGAGTTAGATAGATAGAGATGTGTATGTTTGTGTGTAGATTGTGTACCCGGGGATCAAAACTTGGTCAAGAGTAAGGGTAAATGTAAAGGCCTCGAATGGGACAAAAGTACAGGCAGAGAGAGAGAGAGAGAGAAAGGAAAAATGATGGGACTGATGAATTGGAAGTCTCATTGAGGTCTAAGAATCATTAGAGGGAGGTGAGCTGGAAGGACATGGGGTGGTGGTCAGAGAGGGTAGAGGCTTTAAACTGTGATATTGGAGCTAGTGTCATGACTGGTGGTGTTGAGGACCAGGAGTATAACCATGGCATTGATGGCTAAGATGGGGTGGAAAAAGAGGAGATCAAGAAAATCCAGGGGAATCGTAGATTGACCTTGTAGAGGTTGAAGTTTCCAGGAATGATGACAGAAGTGTTGGTAGAAGGAGGATGCCTGAGGCAGGTGCTAAAAATCAGTAAACGAAGGGGTGTGACCTTGATCAGCAGTTGAGAGCACCTGAGAAGGGGTCTTGGTGCTAGTCTGAAGATGTTCTCCAGAAAGAACTGAGGTTTTAAGTAAGGGAGATAGCAGACATGGTCTGGAGGCAACCGTGCAAGACCACTGAGGCCCTGTGTGAACAGGAGAAGTGTGAAATCAGTCTCCACTTGCACAAGAGCTACAGGGGTAAGCTTGGTGCTCATTGCTGTGAGGCTCAGTGTTCTCCTTTTGTAACAAATGTTTTGTACCTCCCTTGCTGTAATAGAATGCCAAGATAAAAGGAAAAGTAACTTATAGGGAGATATTTTATTTTGACCTGTAAAAATGTTTGGTCATGACTTCACTCAAAGGCCTCACAAAGTTGTTCGCTGTTGGGACCCGTCGGGGGAATGCTGAACGTGACAGCTCTGTGGGCAGCCGGTCAGAGGTGTGAGACTGTCCTGGAGGCATCTCCAAAATGCTGTGCAGTTCTTAGAAAGTGCCCCAAAGTGCAATGTCCCCTCAGTGTACATGCAAGTCTTGTTTCTGGAAAATGCAGTGGATTTAAAAATAGTGTGAAAAATACTTTGGGTTTCTGTGTAGAAGAGAGTTCAGTTATAGCGTCCGATTATTATAGACGGTTTCTTAAATCACACGACGGTCTGGCGGAAAACAGCAATTCTTCGTCCAGAGGGATGGGTATGCTCATCGCGGCAAATCCTAGCGCCCTGGTGGAAGCCGGGCCCAGTCACCCGTGAACATTTCACATTTCCGAAGGCTTCCTCACAGCTGGGAGATAAGGTAGAGGGACAAGGTACAGCTCAGAGCTGAAGTTGGAAATACAGGGGTTTCTGCAGATGAACCCTCCCGGGTTCTGGGGGGCAGAGTGAAAGGCTTTGGGAGGTGACGGGGGATAGGAGCTGGAAGGCTCAGGGAGATGAATGGGTGTTCAAAGGTCCGGAGCTAAGAACCTGGGTGGCGAGAAGCTGGGCTCCCCATGGATCCGGACAGAGAAGTGAGACTTGACAGGAGCTACTCCCAGAGGTCTCTCTGGGGAGGCTGGGAAATCAGGTCAAATTACAGCTTCCTTCTCAACCATGCCCAGTTTGCAGGGGAGAGGCGGGGCTGTGCTGAGCCTGGGGCAAGGCCCCCTCTGGGGAGCATTTTTTCCACATTTCCTCACCGTCTTCATAGTTGTCAGCTTAATGACTGCATAATGTTCTGTGGTGCTGGTATACCATGAATTATTAAACCATTACCCTATGTTGGAAATTTAGCTTGATTCCAACTTTTTTTTTTTTTCAATTTAGAATTCGTTGCAGAGATGGTTTTCAACTGTGTATCTTTTGGCCTCAGTTTAAATACCTCCTGAAGATAAGCCTCTAGTAGTCAATGGGTCCAAACACCTTTTTAATTTTTTTTCATGTTGCCATTTGCTATCCAGGCGGAGTTTTTTAAAAACCAATTTACAGTGCCATCAGAATTTGTGAGTATATTGGTTTCACAGCAATCTCATCAAAATTAAGTGTCATTTAAGCTTTTTTCCTTTTACACCAGTGGTTATAAAATGCAATCTCAAGCTTGCTTTTAATTTAGGTTTTATTGGCAAAAAGGATTTTTCCATGTTCATTTATTCTTTGTATTCCTCTGTGTGAATTGTTCATGACCTTTGTGCATTTCCCCTTGGAGGTTTCAGTGTTTTTGTTCTAAATTTGAATGCGCTCTTCATGGAACGTGCACGCGCATGCGCGCGCGCACACGTATCCATCGTCTGTCATTACTGACACAAAATTCTGTCTTCTGCAGTCCACCTCTGCCCTGTCCCCCCCATTCTGTCTTCTTTTCCTTTTTGACACTCTGCTTTTGATGAAAAGCTAGGCAGTATTCAATTTATTATTAATAAGTTGTGTTCCTAACGCAGAGGTTCTCAACTTTGGCTGCACACTGCAATCACCAGGAGAGCTTTAAAACCTACTGATGCCTGGATTTCACTTCTGATTTAATTGGCCTGGGCATTGGGGTTTTTAAAAGCTCCCCAGGTAATTCTAATATGCAGCCAAGGTTGAGAGACACGATACTAAAATTTGTAAGTTCGTTGTTGGGTTAAAGTAAYGTGGCAGGTAGAGGTGGGGGCTGGTGATTGGTGGAGTGAGGGGTAAGACAGGGCCTCTAGGGGTGGTGGTAGGACAAGTTACTGCTGAGGGTGGGAGTTGGGGTGAGGATCCAGGCTTCCAGTGACCAGGATCAGTCCTGGTCAATGCCTGCTTTTTGTTCTGCTGTCATCCAGATCCAAGCTGCTTGCTCTGATTTCCTAGCACTATCCCTTCTAACTAGGTCCTTTCATCTAAGACCCTCTGTGGAACAGAACCTACCCCATCTTGTAACTTCATCCCTCCGCACCCAACTGTGAAACAGTCTTGTGTCTTTTTTTAAAGAGGCTTAGAAAGTAAAGCCTCTCTCAAACATTTCCCATAGTCCTCTCCAATCCCCTTTTCTATTTTTATTTACATTTTAGAGACAGCAATGTATCCAAATAACCCCAGTTCTCACTAGCTTTGGGTTACAATGAGATTGCATTAACCTTAGAGCCTACCTTTCCTGGTTTGTTGTTCCCACTAACTGAGAAGGACCTCAGCCTCCCAGCTGAAGCTTCCTGCAGGTATTTTTAGAAATGCCAGGATGTGTCTTCTGTGTGCTTTTAATCAAGGCCACTGGTATTTTTCTAAGTTAGCCTTATCACTGATATCAACTCCTACAAACTCATTTGAGGATAGAACTGCCTCTGTTGGTCTTGCTGCATAAGACCATCCATATAAGCATCTGTATTTTCTTTCTTTTTTTTTTTTTAAAGCTTTTATTTATTTATTTGACAGACAGAGATCACAAGTAGGCAGAGAGCAGGCAGAGAGAGAGAAAGAGGGAAGCAGGCTCCCTGCCGAGCAGAGAGCCCGATGCGGGACTCGATCTCAGGACCCTGAGATCATGACCTGAGCCGAAGGCAGCGGCTTAACACACTGAGCCACCCAGGCGCCCCAGCATCTGTATTTTCGAACTAAGCTTGACTTGGGCTCTGAAGGGAATTTCACTGCAGAAACCAACGAGTGAGTTCTGGGATAGGCGCAGACTTCTAGAGAAGGAGATGAGGAAATTGCATCAGGCTGGGTCAACAAGGCAGATGCTGGAGTGATGGGGCCTCCCAGTTCCCATCGTATTCCCCCAGACTGCACCCTGGGTTAGGACGGGGCAGTGACAATTTCAGAGAGCAACCAGAACATAAAGGGGATGAAAAGTGGTGGAGAAGGAAAGCTATTGTCCCCATTGGCCACCTCAAAGGTCTTAGACTGCCTTGGGAGACGAAGTTTCTTGAGGGCGGAGAATGTCTTGTTCATTGTGTATCTACAATGTCTGGGGCTTCCCTACCTCCAAAGTGGGTGTAGAGTAAATAATTGTTGAATGAATCCATTAGTCAGATTTCCCAAGTCCTACTGCACTGTTTATATGTTGGATTTTCTCGCCAGTTGAATCACTACTCCATCCTTTTTTCAGGGTTTTTAAAATGCTTGAATTCTGCTCAAAAGCTGTGTCAGGGGAAATACAAGCACAGCTCAACCACCTAAACATTGAACTGATCATTTACTGCTTGAATCAATCAGTAACGTTCTGTTTGCTGGACTGTAGAAGAGGGATAATACTGGCCATTTTCACAATGCTGTGTAAAAAATAAGAATTGTTTGGAAATAGAAACCAACATTAACTGAAGCACACCTAATTTATTATCCTGAATCAACCAAACACTATTTCCTTTAGCTCATGCTTGGATTTGGATGGCAAATTGACAAATGCAAATAAACATTCGATGTGTTGGTGTATTAGATGTATAGTTTTTTTTAAAATTTTATTTATTTTTTTTAAAGATTTTACTTATTTGACAGACAGAGATCACAAGTAGGCAGAGAGGCAGGCAGAGAGAGAGGGGGGAAGTAGGCCCCCTGCCGAGCAGAGAGCTGGATGCGGGGCTCGATTCCAGGACCCTGAGATCATGACCTGAGCCGAAGGCAGAGACTTTAACCCACTGAGCCACCCAGACGCCCCTAGTTTTTTTTTTTTTTTAAGATTTTATTTATTTATTTGACAGATAGAGATCACAAGTAGGCAGAGAGACAGGCAGAGAGGGAGAGAGGAGGAAGCAAGATCACTGATGAGCAGAGAGCCGGATGCAGGGCTCGATCCCAGGACCCTGAGATCATGACCTGAGCTGAAGGCAAGAGGCTTTAACCCACTGAGCCACCAGGCGCCCCTATTAGATGTATAGTTTTAAAATACAGTTTGTTTTGAAAGGATACCAAAGGATACACTGAAGTAATTAAACATTTGTAAAAATCTTTGATCATTTTTAGTAACAGAAATATTGCAACAGTCTGAATCATTAAACAGTATTTTGCATATTTAACTAATGTATATTTATGCATTTAAGATCCTGTACACTTTGTTCTCTGTTTACTCCAGGAAGTTTAGATTTTATGGCAAAAAAGAAATGATTATAAACCACCAGTGGCTAAGGTCTTATTTTCCAGGATTTGCCAGAAGACTCACCTATTTTTGAGATCACTGAATGTATTTTAAATAAGGAGTTTCATTATTGTAATAAAAAAAAGTTGGTATATTTTTGAATTGAAAAATTTTAAACAAGTTTTTTTGGTCCTTTTAAAAAAATAGAATGATCATCTTATGTCTGAAGTTACTGTAGTTACTGTAGTTCTATTTCTTAGAGCACAGTGGGCTACATATTTGCATAATTCTTATTTAAAGCAATTAAAAATCTTGATAATATGTATATAAAAGTATCATTAAAGCATGGAAAAGTTAAACTCTTGTAAAAAAAATTATCAGGCCAATCCTAGTGAAGGCAAAAAAATCTGAGAGGAAAACTGTTTTTGCCTTTAAGCCATTTGCTGAACTGCTGAATCCAGCAAAACTGGGTTTGTTTTAATGGTCTAAAGGCCCAAGGAGACAGAAAATAAAGCTAGGGCCTGAACAAAATAGGGGTCTAATGGAAGACCCTGCTCATAAAACTGGGATCCCAAAATGCTAGACCCTCAGTGGAAGAGTCTACCAGAAATAAACATATTCCCACTCCCACCTCCAGTGGATGGACAGCAAGAAAAGTAGCTTTGGTCCCGAGTAGAGCCAGTCTTGGTGGAACAGGCCTTGACACATATTAGTCACAAAAATCTGCCCTTGTGCATTTTTTTTTAAAGCATGAATTCATATCATTTGAGTAGTTAAAAAACTTCAAGCCTAAAATTAGATTAAAGTGGTCTGGGACAGGCAGTAGCCTCAGGCAAGTGAGTAGAAGAAACAGCAAATTCTCTCTGAATGAAAGCGTCTTCATAAAAGGCCACAAAGAAGTCCCACAGATAAGTTTACATGGAAAATGAGCAGCTGACAGTAACAAAATAACTAAGCACATAAGGAGATTGGTATCATGAAAGAAACTAATAGGACAACAGACAGGAGAAATAGATCTACCAAAGCTTCAACTAATGGATTATTATTATTATTATTATTTTACTAAAAATTATATTAAAACCACCATACTATGTTTAGAAAAATAAAGGACAATCTTTATTGTCCCATCTTATTCTATCTACATAGAATAAGAAATTTTTAAAAATAACCAAATGATTTTGAAGAAGAACCAAGTAGAAATTTTAGGAAAAATTGAATTGAAACTTAAAGTTCATCATATGGGGTAAAAATAATGGGTGAAGATAAAGAGAGAATTAGTAAATTAGAAGATAGGTCAGAAGAAATTACCCAAGATGATTTTTTTTTTTTTTTGTATTTATAGTATCAGACACAGTGTTCTCAGTCTCATATGGGAAATAAATGTTAGTAAGTGGGGAATGGCACTTCTGGGTATAGTCTCTCCAAATATGTGTAATTCTGGTGAACTTGCAGTATTAAGTGACAATTTTAACTTTATTCAAGATTAGGTTAGAATAGAATTCAGTTTTAAACTTTTACTGATTGTCTTCCAAGACACCATATGTCCAAATTTTACTCATTCTACAAGTTTTCCTCTAAGTTTTCCAATCACTTTATAACGTTCTTATATTTGGCCACTTTGAATTATAGCTACCTATGTTATGTGTCTGTTTCTTACTAGACTGAGGTCTAGGACTCTGCCAGTACACGATTTGATCTAGCAGGTGCTCCAAGACCTATCTGCCATTTGAAAGAAAGGAAAACAGAAAGAGAGAGAGGGACAGGGAGAAAAAGTAGAGAGAGGACAGAGGGAGGCAGGAAGGAAACTTCCTAACTAAATAAAGAGTGACTATGAATGAATTTCTTTAAAGAGCATGTTTTTGTGAGAGGATAAAGAGAATATAAAATAGATTTAGGATCATACATTTTGCAAAACAATGGAAGAAACATAGTTTAAATGAAGTTTGCAGATGCTCCAGTTTGCAAAGGGGTGCAAGCACCAAGAAGAGTCAATTAGATGCAAAAAGACGTAAATTAATAAGATGAGTGGAAAGGATAAAATGACTTTTCACTTTAGAGAAGCACAGAATTATGTATCAGTAGAAAAATAATTTAAGAGATGCAAAATTATCTAAGCATAAGTAAAACCTGCAAAGAAATGTGAGCCTGGAAAACAATAACATTAATAATGCTAATAAGAACCACCACTTAGGGGCACCTGGCTGGCTCAGTAAGTAGAGCATTTGACTCTCGATCTTGGGGTCATGAGTTCGAGCCCCATGTCAGGTGTAGAGATTACTTAAAAAAAATTTTTTTTAAATGACTTTTATGGGCACCTTGTGGCTCAGTTGGTTGAGCACCGAACCCTTGATTTTGGCTCAGGTCATGCTCTCAGGATCTTGACATCAAACCTCGTGTCTGCTTAAGGTTCTCTCTCCCCCTCTCCCCCTGACCCCTGCACTGCATTCTCTCTCTCTCTCAAAAAATGACTCCTAAAAAACAAAAGAAAAACAACCACCAGTTAGTTGAGTGCATCTTATATCCAGGTACTGAGCTAGCCACTTGCATACATTGCTCCCTGAATACTCACAACCACCCTACATGTTGGATTAGAATTCCTCTCTTTTTTTCTTTTTAAATTGAGAAAACTGAAGATAAGATAACTTGCCAGGCTTGTATAGCGATTTAGGGGCAAAGCCAGGATTCAGCCCAAGCCTGTGTGGCTAACAAGCCTGCTCTTTCCCCTTTGTTCTATAATCCCATCCCATGTAACTACAGATACTTACAAAATGGTGACAATAAATAATAGTTTCCCAGAAAAAGTTAATCCAATTCAGGGAGATGACTTCAGATGTTTAGAAAATATAGAAAGTTCAGGTCAAATACAAAAATTAAAATTTCACTTCTATGACCGATTCTGGCACTACCTCTCAGGAGATGCAGATTCGAATTTGACAAAGCAGATAACATACATTGTAAGGGTAAACGTGCTGGCATTAGACAAGCAAGACTGACATGGCAGGTTAAAATAAACCTTTAATGTGGAAAGACCTATAATAAATAATGGCAGGAATAAATTCTAACAACTTAAATAAAAAGGAATCCATGAGTTCTTACTGACCAGAGTTTATAAACAGCAGGGATGCACAGCATTTTCCAGAAGAAAAGAAGCAAGGACAGAAAAAGAAAAGCCCCACTTTATGACCACCAGAGTATTAGTGGATTCAGGCAAGAATCACCAATGTATGCTCAGATCATTGGGTGAAAGATTGTTGGGGATCAGAATAATTAAACAGTCTCACAGGATACCCCACAGATTTCTTATTAATTACAAAAAGAACAAAATACCTCTACAATGGACAGGTCTAGTGGACACCACCTTAACCCCATGATCAAACTTAACACCATCAATAACAGGACAAATAAGCATCAGGTATCCTTGATGTGATGTAAAAGGAGGGACAAAATATTCCTTATGTGTTAAGTTGAAATTATAAGTTGTATGAAATTGCTGATATTTGACTGATGTTGATATAGAAAATAACCATTTCGTGACTCAACCTAACAGTGTTTCTGTTGTTTAATATCAAGTTAATGATGAATCAACAACTGGAAAATTCTAAATGGAGGGGGGGCATTCAGCAAAACAACTGGCCTGGACTCTTCAAACAATGTTAATATCCTGAAAGAATTAGCCAGGAAAAAAGCTGAGGTATTCTTTTAGATTAAAGGAGGCTAAAGAGACATGAAACCAAATACAGTGATTGCTTCTTGTTAAGATCCTGGGTTTGGGGGGAATAGCTCAGCTATCACAAATAATATTGGGATAAATGGAGACATTTGAATGTAGAATGTATATTAGATAATAGTATTATGTCAACTGTGAAATTTTATGCATATGATAATCGTACTGTGGTCTTGAAAGAGAGTATCTTTGTCAATAGCAGATATATTTTGAAGTAATTGGAGTAAAGGGTTATAATGTCTGCAAATAACTCCCTAAAGTTTCTAAGTTTCGGGCAAAGAGGAGTGTGTGTGTGTATGTATTTGTATCACACACACACACACACACACACACACACACACACACACAGAAGGCATAAATGTGACAAAACATTAAAAATTGACCAATCCAGGTGAATGGTATATGAATACTCATTACACCTTTCTTGTGACCTTCCTGTAGGCTTGACATTTTTAAGATAAAACATTGGAGAGGAGAAAAAAGAATTGTCATTATTTTCATTCAGCATTTTCATTCAGCATATCAGAATGCTGGGCTTCTGGGTACTTCCCTGGATGGAAATCTTTTGACTCTACAACCAGTTGTGTGGCGATGGGGATAGTTTTAAAAAAAGACCAGTTGAAATAGAAAGGAAAGGATAACGATGAGGAAAATGATGAGTTTCCACTTTACTGCGAATGGACCCGCTAAGCGAAATGGCGCGCTTGTGAATAGAGTCTTCTCTTTGTATACCGCAGCTGTCCATCGGCACCTGGAGGTCCAGAGATCCATCTCCATCTGGGCATTAGGGTAAAGCTCCCTCTGGGATTCAGAAAAAGAATACTGAATTTTACTTGGATCTTAGAGCTTTTGGGAAATGAAGATTCTATAGAACCACTGCCTAATTGGAGATAAGAGAAAATTCTCTTTACTAAAAACAGAGACAAATAGTTGGATCTCCAGTTTTTAAAAACATTCAGTTCTGTTTGGACTGGAACGATGAGGGCATAAGGCAGGCACAGTGTTTCTCTCTGTGCTCCGCCAAGCTCTGCTCAGCACCCCCCAGAGTGCGGAAGGGGGGAGTCGAAAAGGCCGCCTCTCTTTCCCTCCTAAAGACTTCATTTTTTCCTGAGCACCTCATTGTTATTTTAGCTCTAGTTTGCCACTTGTCATGCCAGGCTTCCCGCCAAGATTGTCTTTGTGTTTTCCCTGGCCTTCAGTCAGGGTTTCGGTTCTTTGCAAGAGCCCCTTCCCGTCTGCTCTCCCATCCTTCACTCTTTCCTTCTGTCTTGTCAGCTTTCCCTTTGTCCTTTTGGCTTTCCTGCCTGCTCTTCCTGCCAACAAGTCTGTACTTTCTCTCCTCCCCCCCCCCCATTCCTGATCTCATTTTCAATGTAATTATATTTCCTTGGGAGGTGGAAATAGACGGATGAAGGAGAAAGTTTTCCTCTATCACACCCCCACCCTTAAGATGAAGGTAAGAGATTGTTAATATAAGGAAATGTCTTTCAGCTAAAGTTTTGATTTCTCTAAAAGATTTTAATGGCCCATTTTTAAATGATCATATTAACTTAAAACTACTGGGTATAGCGTATAGCATACCGATCTAGATTGAAAACCAGTTTCACCATTCAATGTGAACTGTACCTCTCTGTATCTCCAGTGTTTTGTTTTGCTTTTGCTGGGGCAGGAGGGTGAGGGGCAGAAGGAGAGGGAGAGAGAGAAGCTCAAGCAGACTCCATGCTCAGTTTGGAGCCTGATGTGGGGTTCTATCTCACAACCAGAGCCAAAAATCAAGACTCGGTCACTTAATCAACTGAACCGCCCAGGCACCCCTGTTTTGCCTTTTTAAGTATGAGAAATGGGTGTGATGATAGTGCCTTCCACAGAGGGTTGCTATGGAGATTAAATGGAATGATGCATCTAAAATTACCTGGAGGAGGGTAGGCTCCCTGTGGGAGCTAGCTTGCTGTTACCATGAAATTCCTCAGGACTTCACTGTCCTGCCCAGAGAGAAGCTCCTCTCTTCCTCCTTAAGACTCCTATAGTCCAGCTCTTATCCTGGTCACGAGGCTGCCCTTTATTGTTTTTCTGCCTGCTTTCTTCTTTCCTTCCCACCATTCTCCTTCTCTCTCCTTCCTTTCATATGTTCTTCATCTTCCCTTTGTTACCTTTCTTGTTTTCTTTGCCCCCTTCCACTTACCCACAAAGACTTAAAAAATATATCCAACACAAAAAGTCAAAATTAATAGTTGAAGAGAAAATAGGTGCAGGGAAAATGAGGACAGAGATATTATAAAGCTGGAGTTAAAAAGAAATGCATGAGTGCATTCTATGGTTAGGTGTAATTGCTAGCTGGGGCCACCATTTTACTGAGCTCCCTAGCAGCCAAAGGAAAGATGGAGACAGAGTTAAGAGTAGTGAGGTCTATGTGATTAAGAGAATATACAAAAATTGTGGTTCTTTTCCTCAGCACTTTTGTGGATTCTCATAAAAGAAATGTTAGGTGATATAAGTAAATGCTGTCAAGCATAATAATAAGTCTACTTTCATAATAAATGTGATCATAAACTCCAGAGAACTGTTTCTTATAATGCCTTTCAATATAGGCTGATGATATATAGCTGAAGTTCAATTCAGTAAAAGCATTTTTATAAGGAACTAAAATAGTGTGCTTTATGTATGCAATCCTCCAACTTTGGCATGCTGCAGGGATAAATTTTAGAATACATAGAAGAATAAATAGACTCATGTCCTTCAGGCAATCCTCCGCAGATATTATCTCTGGCAACCAAGCTTTTGAAAAATATATGAAAGTAGAGTTCAAGGCAAGTCCCTGAGTATGGATACCCTCTGTTGTTGATGAAGGACAGAGAGATGTGATTGGACCATCAAGTAGAGAATAAGACCAAGGTATTTTTTTATGAAAAGTTACAGCCAAGCAAACATACCTGCCTGAACGAACTATCCCATTTCTGTGTGTGGAGGGCTGAGAGATAATGTAAAGATAAAGTCAAAATAGTTCTGAATTTCAACACTGGATAGATCTTTGTGATACATTATTAAATGATGGAAAGAGCTGGATACCATTTTGGGGACAAAGAGCACAAACATATGCACAAAAAGAAAATACACCAAAATGTTAAGAGAAGAAATCTCTGGGAAGTAGGATTTTGGATGATGTTTCTTCTTTTTATGTATGGTTCTACAATGAGCAGATGTTACTTTGGTTATAAGGAAAAAAATAAAGCAATGAAAGTTATTTTCAGAGAAAAAGAGCTACGCTGGACTTCTTCAACACATGCATGAATAAGTAAATGCGGTCACAAATTCCATGGCACTCATTGCATTGGAAAATCCCCTAGGGACCTTATAAAGATACTGATGCCCTGGACCCACCCCAGATCAATTAAATTAGGATCTCTGAGGGTAGTTCCCAGGCATTGGCATTTTAAAAAATTCCCTAGGTAGTTATAATGTGCGGCTAGGATTTGAGTCAGCACTCCACACTACAGAACACACCTGGAATAATTGAGCCCTGGACAATGTTCCAAGCAGGCAATCTCTTTTCATTGACCTATGAGGACCTTCCATAATCTGGTCCCTGCTTTTCTCTCCAACATCAGCTCATCCCAGTCTTATTCATTCAGTCCCCAGACCAGTGGTTAGCACATAGTAGGTTCTAAATTTAAAACGAAGTAGGACTGAATGAATCCATCGATATGGTTTTCTGACTGTGGCACAGAAAAAATAACTTGGCAACATAGTTTTCTATGAATTATTTATACATTGCATTAATTGGTTTTGATATCTTAGTAGGCTCTTGGAGAATAGAAAGGGTGATAATTTTGGTTTTCTAATAGTTGATCTTAATTATCCTTTTGTAATCATTGGGTATCAGGATCATTTATTTGTTAGGTCATTTTTAAAATGTGTAACAAGAATGTCTTCTTCATGATGATAGGCTCTTGCTTTCTCACTACCATATCTCTTTGACCTAGGAAAGTGCTTGGCTCATAGTAAGCATCCAATAAACACTCGTTGAATGCATATTGAAGAAGTAAATAATAATGAGAGCATAATATTAATGTAAAGGTAATAAAAAGCATAATATTCATGTAGAGGAAAGTATGCATCTTTCTATTCCCCACATGATGGGTTAGGATGTTTGTAGGGGGTGGTAGGAAGTGTGCATACACTCAGGAAAAAGTCATGTCAAATTACTTAGGCAACTGTTGAGCAAACAAGTGACTGAGAAGTTAAAAACTCACACTGAAATATGGTTTTGGAACCCACGTCTTGGCATGCGAACGGATTATGCACAATTGGTAGCAGTTGGGTTCCTACACAGCCACCAGAGTGATCTTTTAAATATGAAAGTCAGATTATGTTTCTCCTCTATTCAAAACCCTCCAGCCATCTTACCTCACACCATATACAAAAATCAAGTCACAATAGATTAAAAACTTAAACTTAAGAGCTAAAACTATAAAACTCTTAGAAGAAAACAGAGGGGAAACTCGTCACAACATTGGTTCGGCAATAGTGTTTCGGATATGACACCAAAATCACAGGGAACAGAAGAAAACATGGATAAACTGAACAGCATCAAAATTCAAAGCTTTTGTGTACCAGAGGACACTCAAAAGAGAATGAAATGGCAACTTACAGAATGTAAGAAAATATTTAAAAATAATATATTTGATAAGTTGCTCATATCCAGATATAGAAAGGACTAATAACTCAATAGTAAAAAAACCTAATAACCCAATTAAAAAATAGGCAAAGGACTTAATAGACATATTCAAGTAAAGAACATAGACAGTGATCAATAAGCACATGGGAAAATGTTGAAAATCACTAATTGTTAAGAAAACACAAACCAAAATCACAAGATACCACTTCACATCCATTAGGATAGCTGTTATCAGAAAACCTGAAAATAACAGGTATTGGTGAGGATGTGGAGAAATTGAAACCCTTGTGTACTGTAGGTGGAAATGTAAAATGGTGCATTCAAGAAAACAATATGGTGATTCCTCAAAATAGTAAACATAAAATTACCATGCGACTCCAAAATTTCATTTCTGGTTACATAACTAGAATAATTGAAAACAGGGACTCAAAGCTAACTTCTCCAACTCATTCATAACAACATTATTCACAATAGCCAAAAGGTAAAAGCAGCCCAAGTGTCCCTTGATAGATGAATGGCACCTCACTCTGGTTATGTCTGTGTTTTCAATGATCCATTCACCTGTGTATCAAATCTAATATCTGCTAGCTTATCAGGATCAGTTTTTGTCTCCCCAAATTGTCTACATGATTCAAAACACATAACAGAAGTTGCATATACGTGTATGTTAATGGAGTATTGGTGGAAACTAAGACTTGGATGTTAAAGAGAACCAGCAGGTAGGTCACCATCAACATATCCCAACTAAAAATTTCCTAAATAAACTCATGTTCTGGTCTTGGGACACAAAGAAGCTGTTCATTATCTCTAAGTGTGTTCCTACTCTTGTGATCTGTCTTCAGATGGAGAAAATGAAGCTAATCAAATGAGAATTAATTACAGACACCTTCTCTGATTTCCTGCATCTCAAGGCTCAGAGCAAGCACTGATGAAGGGAGACGGAGTGATTTTGTATAGAGTTTGGCCTTAGTTACCACTTATGTAGGTGAAGACCTCCTCACCCCCTTAACCTTTAGGCAACACAGGCTGGATGTCTTGGTTTAAGAGTTTCCTACAACAGTCCAGAATTCTCATTTCAGAAATCCTCAGCGGTGCAATTGGGAAATTCTTGGCATTTGTTTCTCTGGCAGTGAATGGGTCCAACACCAAGAAAAGGAAGATACTCAGTAGTGAAGGACCTGGGTCTGGAAGAGATGTGCTCCATCTGCCAAGGCATTTTCTGCACATGGCTGGGCTTTTTTCCCCTACTTTTTCTTAAAAAACACTTGCCCAGCAAACTGCACAGTAAGTCATTTGTGCCAATAAAATGACAGTCTCTTCAAGGCTACAGATTAAGAATATAATTGTCTGCTAAAAATCGGCACTGGGATATATATATATATATATATATATATATATATATATATATATATATTTCCCCTACTCCTTCCCAAAATCCCTTTTTCCCTCTCTCACAAATAACACATACACAACTGCACACTCATAAAAATTGGATTTTCCAAAATTTCCCACTCGCCTAGGAAGCAAAATACAAAGCTGGATGAGGAAACGTGACTCAGCCCCCTACGTTTAGTATTTACTGCCAAATAACAGATTTTTCAGGAAGAAAAGTAATATTTCCCAAACCACCACCAAAGTGAAAGGAATCTGATCCTCAGTGTTTGCCTCAAACTCTTTACGAGGCTGTGGTCGGGTGAGGGGCAGTGGCTAGAGGTTGCGTGAGCCCCAGTATGCTTTGCCTCCCTTTGTGGGGCAACATTTTTTGACAGCTATCTACAATTCTCATTTCCACGTGACAGAGTCCATATGGTCAAAAGAATGTGACCCACGCCTTATAAAAGCAACAGCATGGTGTTTTTACTTGAAAGTGTGTTCTGTTCAGGGCAATTTTAATGGAACTGAGAGTTTAGTGGGCTGTGGTACAAATAAGCACACTCACATAATATTTTAGAAGCAACACAGACTTCTCTGAATGACAGCCTGATTAAGCGGTAAGAGAATAATCTGGGTTCCGGGAACCCAGTCTGAACAAGGACTCTGGGATATGCATTTCTGTGGCTCTCTTTGGATGCAGGTTTTCTTACCTGTGTAATCAATGTCACTACTTAGGAAACAAAAGTGTCGAAAGGATTGGTGTTTTTTAAATGCTCACGCTGGTTTATTTCACCCCAGCCACAACTATTCTCCATGGCGTTCTGCCGGACTTTGAAAAATGTTGGTATGATAATCGCAGGAAAGAAACTCTGCCTCTGGAAACCATATGTTACTGCACATTCATGGAGCTTCAACTCTGATTCCACATCCAGAAGGAACTGTGTGACTCAGGGGGACAGTTCCCACCTCTTCACCGATCATGTTTGAGGTGAGAAAAAGGAATATCTGAAGGAATAAATGTAATGCGTTGTGGAAGTCAGCCGTGAGTTCTGTATGGGGTGGACTTAGAAACAATTCCATTTTTTCTCAGCACTGGACAGCCTATGGTTGTGAGGGAAAAGGGAGAGACAGAATATGTAATTTCAGTTTTGAAGATGTTACACTTTGAATTATGTTGACAGAGAGGGTTTGTTCCCGGGAGCCCCACCGAACAGCCTGGTTGGGTTATCCAGGGAATAAAGACATCAGTAATGCTGCCCTCTGGTCTCTCCTCCAAACCACCGTCTGTGTGTTCCAGGGAAGGAATCTCAGCTTATTCATGAGCGGCGCTCTCTTTCCACAGGATAGTCATTGTTTTGAAAATAGGAGAAAACCTCAACAGCTCTGAAGCATATAATTATGCTTTCTTATTACCCAACAAGAATGTTCTCTGGAGTGTTGTTGTGATGATATACTTGCAAGTACTTGGCAGAGGGGAGGGTAGCTTAGGAGGAGGGTGGGAGGCCAGGGAGCCTAGCGGCTTGACTTCCATTCTGCTTATTCTGTCTTTCCTGTCTAACAGCTCTCGTGGCTCTGTGGCTTTTCTTCAAATCAACTAGGTAGACTTTTGGTGTGGGTTCCCAGGCTCCATTAGGTTATCAGCGTAATAAGTGATTTCAGAGTATTAGGGCAGATTCCACTATCACTGAATCATCTACAGATTCAAGGCCAGATGATGACATCAGAAACATATGTGTTCGTCTGGAGGCAACACTTGGCCTAAGAAACAGAGCAAGAGCTCCAGTGGGAGAACTAGGCTTTCATTGGCCTAAAAAGAACCCTAAGAAGTGAGTTCCTTTATCTTTTGCCTCCATGCAAGAAGTCACTTAAAAAAAAAAAAATCCCCCTTAAATGGTTGATATGCTGTTCTCGAATATTTCTGAGAGAGCCCTTTTAGAAAGCTAGGGCTTAAGTGTTTCACCAACAAGACAAGGCTTCACGTGTGAGGAATAAATTCTGTATGCTATAACTCATAATTACCATGATTTTATAAACCTGGAATTTCCTAACCAAGCTCTTTATTTTCATTCAGAGCAGCATCTGCGGGATCGTTCTTCATTAATTACATCTGCCCACCCAAATGCCCATCTATATTTTTTTAAAAAGCATATTCCAGTTAGGTGTTTTAAGTAGGCACATCACTATACTGGGTGTGGTAATTCCTCCAAATGCATTTTTTGTCAAGCCATGGGACAAATTTTAAATCATTTTATAAGTTGACATCATATTTGAGCTTTAGGCAGGCTCTGTGGTTTCCATAGTAACAAAATCACTTCAGAGTATAAGAAACATGTGGAAGATTATAGAAAAAAAAAAGAGGGAATCTGAATTGAACAAAAGGCAGGAGCTAAATTCAGAATTTCTTGGGATGCTGGTTTTATTACTGTTTTATTTATTTCAAAAGACTAGTACAAATCCTCCTGATGCTACGAGGTGCAAATTGTGTCTGTTTTCTTGTCATCTTTCAGGATCCAAGATCATCTTACTCCAACCTATGGTTTTACAGATGCTTACATTCCCCTTGTATGTATGTGTGTGTGTATCTATGTATATCTATGTACACACACACACACACAGAAGATCTGTGGTCTTCAAAAAAACGAATTTCACCATTTTAGATTAGGTACTGGTAGTAAGAAAACTTTACCAAGGACCTGCCTCGTTTTTCTCTCTATACACATACAAGCACCAAGACACTCAAAAGCCCTGCTGGATAAGTAGTGTAGTGACTTGGCAGTTTTGTGATTTGTTTTGTGATTTAGTGATTTGTTCACTCACTTGTTCATTTGTTAGAGACATACTTACTGAGCAGCTCTTATGACAGATAGAGCCCTTGTACCAGACATCGAGCTGTACATCGACAATTTGGTTACCAGTAAGTACCATGTAGGTAATGTATGAAAGGTTTAGTGGGAACCTTCCTGGTCTCTTACCTGGTCTCCTCTGTGATCAATAGCTCACGTTCCCCAAGTGCCCAGGTCTATGGGCAGCTCAGGTGGCAGTGTGGGTCCCTCACCAAATGGGCTCTTTTGTTAGAGGTTTGGGCTATTGGGTTTTTCACTTATTAACTTCTCTGAATGAGGAGACTTGTGCCCTTAATCCTGTTTTTCCTACTATTCTGATTGGCTGGATCCAATGTAATCCTAGTACTTTGGCCTCTAAGTGATGAGAACTAGGACAGGATTAGCTAGAAATTTTAAGACAGCATCTATGTTTGTGACACATCATTAAGCAAATACTAGCTGTTCTGGGCAATGAATTTCTCCTTTTGGTTATGTCAGAAACTGGAACCAAAGGGAAGCCATTTGTCTCAACTCTCCTCAGTGATAGGCATTGGGATCATTAAATCCAGAGCTGGAAGAAATGTCATCCTTAGAGAAACATCTCCTTCAATACTGACAGAGTGAAATCTGACACCCTCTTTCTGGGCTCACCTGTTTGGATTGTTTTGGAGGTCTTTCAAAGGGATGGATCTTCTTGTGA
Organism: Lontra canadensis; assembly: GCF_010015895.1. Taxonomy (NCBI): domain Eukaryota; kingdom Metazoa; phylum Chordata; class Mammalia; order Carnivora; family Mustelidae; genus Lontra; species Lontra canadensis. Next base: position 27,898,487 of record NW_022631008.1, read on the forward strand.
GGGCAGGCTCACAGCGAACAGTGGAGAGGGCTTAGCTATGATGTTGCGGGCTGCAAGGTAGGTGTGCCCAAGAATGCATCAAAGGCATTAGCGCCGATCTCTGGAAAGAAGCAGTAGTAATTAAAATATTTGCCATCTTTCTCTTTGAGAAGGATTTCTGTCCCATGACAACATAATAGCACTAGTAAATGTGATCTGTCAGAGTGCATGGCTGGAAATGCATACGATGGTTAGGGACTTAACACTGCTTTTAGTGAGCCCCTGGTCCTTCCATCTGGGGCACACCTCTCCTCTTGTGCATTCTAGTCTACCCTTCTGCCTCCTTCAGGACATGGTGCTCATAATTATTCATTACTTTTGTCTCGCATCTTCAATTACTTTCTTTTCTTTGGCTTTTTCCTTTTATATATAAATAGGTGCCAAACTCCCCAAACCTTAAAAAAGAAAACACGCAAGCAAACAAAAACTTGTGGTCAGGCTTCTCTTTTTGACCTCTTACAATTGAGCTCTTGTCCTATCTCTGCTGAAATTCTTGCTGGGGGTGCAGTCAGAGCCCTGTTTCTGTCCTTCTACTTGCATCCTTGGCAGCATTCCTTTTCCTCTAGAAAACCCCTTCCTTTTTGATAAACACTCCTCCGGCTTCTATACCATTACACCCTTGAATTTCCCCTGCATCTCTATCTCCCACCATTTCTGTGCAATATCTTCACCATTTCTCCTTCACTGCCCATGGTTAGAAATCGTTTCCCAGATAATATCCCTACACTTGGTACTCATCTCTTCTCTCTCACTCTATTTTCCCATATGAAATGTTCTCCCACATGAAACTGCTACTTTTGTAGCAAAAATGTGATCACATATTAGCAAGTTCATATGGGTCAACCCATAATAATTTCCATATTCCCATTTCCAGTCCTGATCTTTCTCCTAAGCATAGACAAATATTTCCAATGATCAACCGGACATTTCCGATTGGATTGTCCTAAGTCACCTCAAAATTAATACATCTCAAAGGGAATACTTATGAATGACAGAAATTTCTGTACCTCAAGTATTCTTAATCTTTTTTTTTTTTTTTTAAAGTAAGCTCCACACTCAGTATGGAGCCTAATGCAGGGCTTGAACTCACCATCTTGAGATCAAGATCTGAGCTGAGATCAAGAATCAGATGTTCTACTGAGGGAGTCACCCAGATGCCCCAGAAATTTCAGTAATTTTTGAAATCTTCCTCCTTTTGCACTTCTGTGGCCAGTCACAAAGTCAGAGAATCCCATCTCATAAAGATCCCCGCTGTATTATCTTAGATCAGGCCATTACTATGGTTTACCCGGTGATTGCAATGGCTTCATCTATGGAATTTCTGCTTCTCTTGGCACTGCATTCCACTTCATCTTGTATCTTGCCACCAAAAATATCTTCTAAAAAGCAAACCTGAGGGTGTGACCCCAAGATGCAATCCCATCCAGTTCTTATGTTCAGCTCCTGTGATTCTGACCCTCCAACCCTTCACCACAGTCGTTCTGATGGAATGACTTGTTGTTTCCTGAAACATCAGACTCTTTCACAACCCTGTGCTTTCTTCTGTCTGAACTGTCTTCTCATTCTCTAAGAAACTCTGACTCAGCCTCTGATGGTCAGCTTAAAAACATCATCCTATATCAAGCCTCACCAAACTCTTCCTGCCAAGTTGGTCCATACCAACTTGGACAAGTTGGTCCAAGTGATTTCCATACACTTTGCCCACATTTCTAGTCTAGCACTTTTCAGGTCATCTGGTAGTTAAATTTATCCATTTACACATTGGTCGTCTCGAATAGATTAAACACTCAGATCATGTTTCTCTCATTTCTAAATTCAGAGTATGTACATTTCTTCTTTCGCTGAAGCAATTTGAGTGAGACTCCCATGAGATTTCAGAGGAAGTTGTAGATGAGAGGATGTACAAAGAATTCAACCTTTCATTTTGTGTTCCTTGGCAAAATAGAAAGCCTCCCTTTTGACACAGGGTCCCTGTCTAATCTTGATGATCAGGCGGGATGGGAGCCCAAAGTTGTTGTTTCACTGATCCTCAGGATGTCAGCTATTAGCAACGCCCACTGAAATCCCAGAGTAGAAGAGAGAAGGAAAGAGGAAACCATGTCCGAGTGAGTAACTCAGAGTCAGTGTGAGGAATTGAATCTCTGGCCATCTTTTCTCAGATATCAGGTGCTATGAACACTGTGGACCTGCCCCTACATTGCTTGGCCCCTGCCTAGCACGCTGCCTGCCATTCCCTGTCTCCTACTTGAGGAAGTACGGAATGATTTGTAGTTGCCTACATACAATGTCCTCCTGACTGCTTCTGTGCTTTTGCTCATGGTGCTCTCTTTGCCTAGAATGCTACCTCAGATTCCCCTGTTCATTTTGATGAATTTTGATGAATTCACTTTGAATTCATCAAAATTCGAGATTCAACAGAAATCCAGTCATCGCTTCTCCAAACCCATCTCTGACCCATTCCCCTTCCTTCCCAGGCTGGGTTAGATCGATTCTGCATGCCGAGGTTACACAGTATATCACGTACACTATGGCATAACGGGGCCCAGCTGAGGAAACAAGTTCCTGATTTCCAGCCCAAGTCCCCCTTGCATGTTCCATTAGGGCTGGAATTACTTCCTCATTCACATAAAGACAGACTCGTAGTGCCCTGTGCCTACCCCCATCACTGTCATGACCAACTACAGTGTACTATGACTACCTATCTACCTTCTCTTCTCTCCACTGGAGCCCTGGAGGGCCAGCTCCTGTACCTAGTACAATGTTTGGCATGAGTAACTGTGGAGAGCATTATTTGTTGGATTCTAACAGTTGTTAAGAACTAGACACCATTCTAGGAACTTTTGATACCTTAAGTCATTTATTTCTCAAAATGATCATGAGGAGAGGGACAACTTGACCAATTTACAGAAGAGAGAATACGGAAGTATCAAGCATTGAAGAAAGAGGCCTAAATCATACGACTGGTAAGTGTGGAGTCAGGATTTGCTGTGTTTGGGCTCCGTGTAGCCCATTCTCTAAGCCCCTGCACCACACCACCTCTTAAGTGAAAACTTGTCAGGTCTCTACTTCCTTGTATTTGTCCTCCTTCAGGAAAAAACAAAACAAAACAAAAACAGCCCGTATGTTCAACACCTAGTGGGAACCCTGCTCCCCATCAGGAACTTTCCCAGCTACCTGTGTCTCTCCTTTACATGACATAATCTCCTATGTCCCGAAAGCTGATTTCTAGTGAAGTTGGTTCCTGGCTTCCTTTTCTAGAGCATTCCAGAAGTGGACGGTCATGACTTCTAGGGCAAAGTGTGTGGGCCTGCGGATTGTTTGCAGAGGAGGAAATGCATGTGTTGTGAAAGGAGAGAGGAAAGACAGGGGACTGATTGCAAGCAGAGAGATAGGAAGAAAAGGACGAAGGCAAAAATCATTCATGTAGTCACTAAGAACCATGAACTATAAAAGGGTGGCACGGACTAAGTGTGCTCTGAGAAGGGGGAAGGGCGTCTGGAAAGTTTGGGGCTTCATGGTGTCACAGTCCTGGGAGAAAACTCCCAGGTCAGGCCCAGATTCTTGACTGTGTTGAAGCTCCTCAGATGCTCTGATATGTCTCCGCCTCTACTGGGTCGCAGCATCCTTGTTAGCCATGGAATGAGAAGAAGGCTTCAGGGGAGGTGTCTGGCTGGCTCCAGGTGAAAGCCAGCAGCTTCACAGAAGAGAGGCCGGCAGTGGGTGTGAGGCCAGGCCAGTGGCCGGGCAGTTGGGAATCAGGAATTTGGTCTCTTGCTCTCACACTGACTCAGCCTGTGGCCTGTGGGTCACATCCTATGATGACTCAGTTTCTCAAACTTGACATGGGGATAATGATCCTCGCTACTTTGTGAGGGGTGTTAATTAAAGTTTGCGCCCTGCGTGGCAATGCTGGGATGAAAGGGGTTAAAAACAAAGTGTAACTGTGACGCACAATTCGTGTCACTTGTAGGGAAACAAGCCATCTCTGTGGTGTATTGGAATCACGTTGGTCCCCAAACCACAGTCAAGAGGAAAATGTGGATTTGCACGTGGGACGTGTGTTCAGAGGCTGACACTCTTCCCTGTAGTTTCATAAACAGGGAAGAGGGCTGATTCTTAAGTGTCACGTATTTCAAGTTTTCCTTCAGAGACTCTGCTCCTTCACCCTTCAAATCCCACAGAGATCTTGCTGACAGAAAACATGTCCCGGGTGAGCACAGCTGGACAGTGCGGAGAAGGTAAGGGACACCTCAATGGATGAAACCCAGCCTTTCCCTGCTTCCAGCATGGCCTTCGGTCAGCAGCTCGAAAAGGGGAACTTGTTTACTCCAGTTCTCCAAGGCCTACTGCCTACCCCACTTCCTCCTCGTCCCTGACCCCATTCTACTACCCTGGAGCCCCTGGGGGCTTCTTGTCTGCATGTGGCTTGTGTCCCACGATGTGGCTCGTGGTGGAGCTGAGATGGCAAAGGGCTACCCTGCTCTCTCGCATCACCTGTGCTGCCTGAGATCCTGGAATGGCTTCTGCCAAGTTGGTCAAACAGATGTCATATGTGAGGCTTATTTTCCAGAAGTGAAAATTGAAGTATCTTGGAGAAACTAGGGCACCCTAGAGACCTCAGGGGAATCCTCCAGACATCACATCACTGCAAATGTGGAGAGCAGGCAGTGACATGCACCATGGATATGCTTGTCTCCTCTGTGTCTTGATGTGGGAAGAGATTAAATAATTCAGAAAAAAAGTCAAAAGTGTGAAGTCCTGAAAAGGCTCAGATTCACCTAAGTTTGTCGAGTTAGGCAACAACAGGGTCATCAGATCAGGGAATTTGTGTCTTCATTCAAGGTTTGCATTGATTTATTGAGCACTTTCTGTGCACCGAGCACTGTTTGGGGTGCTGGGGTATACAGCAAGGCACAGACCACAGACATTTGTGTCCTATGTGGCTATCATTCTGGGGCAGAGATGCCCATAGTGGAGGAAAGTACTTGCAGCATTTCTGCTTGTACCATTACTTCTCTTTCTGGTTGACCTTTCTCTGTGCAGGATTAGGACCTTGATTCAGCCCCAGTCCCACTGCAGCCTTCTCTAGAAATTAGCAAGAATGAAAATGTCAAAGATGAGGGGTGGTGGTAGTTGTTGCTTTTAACTTAGAAGTGGGGGTGATATTAAAAATATCTAACAACTAGTTTGGCACAAGTGCCAACCCATCACAATGGATACTGTGGTCCCTCCCAGGCCAGCATTAGCCCTTTACCTCCTGGGTCATGCCAAGGTCCAGAGGACTCAGAGGAAAAGCTGAGGTAGGTGAGATGGTGGGAGACTTCAGAGTGGGGGTGACTGGGGCATTGTCTATTTACCAAGTGGTATGGAAATATTCCAATACTCTGTGAGTATCAATCCTACTCTTGAAAGACTCTAGAAAAAGGATATACCCTCTGTGAGGTCTCAGTCAATATCTAACAGCTAATGAAAGAAATACTGTTAATTTTAAAAAATTTGAATCTGAGTTGGGACTGAGGTTCCACAACCTTATATAAGATGACTTTGAAAACCAGGTGGCCTTAAAAATCATCATGAGTGGCAGCTGGGCATGGGGGTGGGGTGAAGAGCTGTCATGGACACCCAGCCCCCAGTGAAAATAAACAGTCTTTCCTGAAAAGAATGCAACAGCCGTGGGACATGCTCTGAGGTGGTAATGTTTTCTTCTGGACCTACCCTTGCCTGGTCCATGCTTGGTTGGCATAGGAGCTGGCTGAAGACGAAGCCACACCCTTTGGCAGATAGACTGGAAACGTTGTTGGCAAGGAGCATTCGCCAAGCAATCCCAGTTGTGGTTGCCGGGCTGCCACAATATTACTGGTCCTTCAGGTTCCTAGTTTGTCATCATGGCCTGACAACACCTCCTGGCTTTTATTGGAAGCCTAATTGGAGAGTGTCTGATGCCCAAAGGGCTTTGCTGGTTGACAACTTGACAGTGGTGAAAGAGAGATATTGAACTGAGCAGAGGTATTCCTTGTGCATTCTTTTCTGCCCCACAGGTGGAGCCTGGCCTCCCATCCCCCCAAATATCTCTAGGGGATGCACAATAACTCCAAGATGGCTAGAATGATACAGGCTGCCCGAGAGAGTTACCAACCCACCTATAAAGGGACATGGCCCAATCTCATCAAATTTGTTGAAAATCATTTGTGTGGTTGAAAGAGGGATGCCAAGTACTCACCCCCTTTCCAGGGAAAGATCCTACCGATGGCCCCTGTTGGATACCCACTTTTGTACTACGTGGTGACAAGAGAACACCAGGGAGATTAATTCAGTCTCGCCAGAATACGTGACGTGGCCCACAAACAGAGAACTGGGCCAATCTGGTTTTGCCTCTTGTGACTGTGAGCCAGGGACTCTTGTTGAGAGTCTGGGATGGGACTAAGTGGGTGCTGTGGCTGACTATCACTGGGTGGGGTCTGAGGAGGGGTGCTTGCGGCATTCGTGGCTGCACAGGTCAGATGGTGGGGGAGGTTGTGGGAGAAGAAAGCAGGCAATATTGTGGTAACTGCTTCATTGCTTCATTCAGCCATGAATAATGAGTACCTACTCGGCATCAGGCACTCTTGGAGGTGCCCGTGATTGACTGTGAACAAAGCCAGAAAAATCCAGTCCTCATGGAGCCGATGTTTTTGTGGGGAGACATGAAATAACCAAGAAAAATAAGAAAAGATATATTAGAGAGTGATCAATGATGGGAGGTTTAGCTATAATGCGCGGGAAAAAAATGGAGGGGACATAGATGAAAAAAGATCAATGAAATTTAGACATCTGATCAATGATGACTAGAAGGGGGGTTCATCTTACCACTTTGACTGTTTAAAACTTTTCATAACACAAAACTTTGAAAAGAATTCAGGTTAAGTTAGATAGGAAGTCTTGGGGTGGGGTGGGCTTATAATGTTAGACAGAAGGACCGCTTCACTGAGACGACATTTGAGCAAAGACCTAAAAGAAGTGATAAGCACATACATAGTTGGGGATGAGCATTCCAGGCAGGGGGGAACAGCAGGTACAACATCCTGGAGCCAGGAGGGTTCCTGCAGTGCTGAAGGTCCACCGGGTAGACAACATGACCAGTCACGGCAGCATGACTGAGGGGGAGGCCCAGTGTAATCGGGGGAGGTGGTGAACATCATACAGGATCTGTGGGTCATGGTAAGAATTTAGTCTTTGACTCTGAGTGAGATGGGAGCCACTGGAGCATTTTGAGCGGAGCAATGACATGAGTAGACACAAGCTTTGGCAGATTTTGGAGGTTTTGGAGTGAAGATCTATTAATTGCTAGCTCTGGGATTGACTGAGTGTCCTTGAAGCCAGGACCTAGCTCAAATTATAGCTTCTGTGCTTGGATGTCCTTGGAACTCGATTTCTTCTTTAATTTCAATGTGTTCCCTTAATAAATCTTGCTTATTTGACTTGGCTTCAGTGGGTTTCTATTTCTCAAATTGAAACAAATCACAAGGACGGCCACTCTTTCTCATGGTATGGTTGCCACTCTTGGAGAGCAGCAAGGCATGCTGCAGGAGCACCTAGGCGGTTCTTCACACCCCAGCTCAAGAGGTGAGAGGCCAACACCACAGCTGAGGAGTGAGGGGACAATACCACCACTCAGGAGATGAGGGGTTAATACCATAGCTCAGGAGGTGTGAAAACAACACCACAGCCCAGGAGGTGAGGAGACGACATCACAGCCCAGGAGGTGAGAGAACACTGCCCAGGAGGGGAGGAGCAGGGGGAGACACACTATAGCCAAGGAGGTGAGGAGACACGCTATAGCCCAGAAGGGTGAGGGAATAATACCGCAGCTGAGGAGGTGAGGGAACAATACCCCAAAATCTGTTTGAGGTGACACTCCCTCTGATTTCATAAGCTCTCAAGCAGTCTAAATTTCTATGGTATTTTTACTTAGAAGCTTTAAAACCAAAAGTACACTTAAACCAAAAATGAATTTAGATGCATTTATTTATTTTTAAATCCATGTTATCAGAAATAATAAAATCCAAAGGCCTTCCCTATTCTCCTCAAGCACTGAAGTGTGAACCACCATCCAGAAGTTAGGAGCTGTAACTAACTGAGTAAAGATGGCTGTTAAGGACAAGAGCTTTTAACGATTATTTCTATCGCATTTGGTGGTTAAATCAGGTGCCCTCCCTTATGGTCTTATTCTACTTGGCATTTTTCATGTCAATAAGATTGAAGAACTACTAAAAATAGTACCTAGTGCTGAGTCTGTCAGGTCTCTAAGCCTTCCAGTTCTCGAAGTCAACTTCTCTTCTGACTCCAAACTAAACCTTGAAAAGCCAACCCCTCCAAAGCTTTCATGTAAGCCTTGCCCACAAATAACTCCAGCAAAGCCAGGACTCACACATGGAAATGGGCTGAAGGGGCCCATATGACCTTCTCAAATGAGAATGTCACAAAACCAGTTTGCTCGACGGCTCTCATGCTCTCTCGAATGAATGAACAAGTATGAGCTGGATGGCTTCTTCTAATAACGTGGTTTGCCTGTGGAATCCTTTTGGACTCAGAATGCATGAGCCAAATGCTATGTTTTTTTCCCATTATGAAAGTTTTACCGACAAAAGAAAATTAAAAAAAAAAAAGATTTTTTTGAATCCACTGGACTCTTTACCTTGCGATAGGAGGAAGTGTCCCAGTATTGGGGTTAATTGGGATGTACCTAGTGTTTATATATATTATTATTCTCTATTTCCCTCCTATGAGAGTCCATAATCTTTTACTACCTGTTACTACCTTTCTCGCATGAAATTGGCCGATTTCATTTATTTTACAGAAAGTCGTGGGGTAGGTGGAGAAGGTGGGCGTATCACTCCCAGGATCATATGGTTGCAGGGACATGGGCAGAACGCATGCTGCTCGGCGTTCAGAACGCACGCTGCTCAGTGCACACAGACCAGCAATGATCTTCAACGGGGGCCCACCTCAAACCAGCACGGCCAAACCCTCTTACGGTTGTTATCCCAGGCAAACTCGTGCGGAATTGTACACTGATCAACACTGTGTCCTTCTCTATAACATGATAGAAACATGGGGAAAGGGGGGCTCCTGTCTATCTTGTGGGTATGTGATTTTTATTTTTTAATTTTTAATTAATTAATCAATTGATTAATTAATTTTTGTGACTCAGCCTGAACACCTGCACTCAGGGGCAGCAAAACTGCAGGAGAGTTCCTGAGAGTGAGGACTCCCTTGTCATGAGGGTATTAGTTCTTCCAGCCAGTGAAGTTATTGCAAAAGGTGCTGGGAGAGGTTTTTCTCTGGATTCTGCAGCAAACTGAACTCCAGGGAGAATGACCTAGGTATTGAGGAGATTCTGATCAAATATGACTTTAGCCCTATGTTTCTTCCCATCTGAAATACATAAATGAAAATCATCTCAGTTTTGGGATGCCTTGGTGGCTCAGTCAGCTAAGCATCTGACTTGATTTGGGCTCAGGTCATGATCTCAAGGTTGTAGGATGGAGCCTTGCATCAGGCTCTGCACTCAGCGGGGAGCCTGCTTCTCTCCTTCTCCCTCTCCTTCTGCCTGCCCCCATCTCCCGCTCACATGTTCTTTGTCTCTCTCTTTCTCAAATAAATAAATAAATCTTAAAAAAAAAAAAAAAGAGGAACCTTCCCTAAGAAGCAAACTGGCTTTCAAAGGATGATCAGCTAATAACACATTCTATAAATACCTGCCACTTGATTAATATGCCAAAGCCAAGTTCATTTGTTCTGGTTTTCCATCAAGGTCACCCAAAGCTTGAACTCAGTGTTCTTCACTCTGGTGCGGTTTTTCAGTTCCAAACAATGACAGAGATCATTTTCTTGCGACTTCTGATGGGAATATCATCATCTTGCTTCCTGTATGAGCTGCTGTAACAGATAGACCGAACATTTTTTCATGGCTAACATAATAGGAGTTTACTTCTCCTTCATTTCCTACCTGGCAGGCTTTTCTCTATTTGACAATCCTGGGACTCAGGCTGCTTCTGTCCTGCCTGATATCTTGCCCAAGATCAGTGCTAACTCTGTCCCAGATGAGAGGGAGTAAAACTGTTGATGGACATCCAGACAGCTCTGCCTCATTTCCTTGAGTAATGACAATAACTCATGGCACTACTTTCTGTGGCCCGTTCCACAGTGGTGCCATCTTACAACAGGCCCAACGTGTACATTCTGCTTCTTCTACCAAACCTTCACGTGTCCACCAAAGTCATGGACAAGGGCTCCTGTGGCCTACCTAGTGTGTGTGAATTCAGGCCTGTTGGGGCCTGTCCAGAAGGCTGGAAGGAGCCCTGTCTGCGGGAGAGTTGGAGGAGCTCGAGGAGACACAGTGTGTAGCTGAGCTGGGCATGGAAACAGGAATCCTTTCCCCTGCAGACGGTGACCTGGATGAGGAAGGAAGCACTACAAGAAAAGGAAATAGTCTGAGATTTCTAGGTCTACAGATTCGGCACAAGGTGGGTGGGGCTGGCGGTACAGGGAGATGATTAAGGGTAGCCCAATGGGTACTTTTGGGACTTGTTACTATTAAGACTCAAACCTCCTACGCAGCTTACAGTTTACACACAACTTTTCTATTCCACTGTCTTCATCACATACTTAATAATTACAGAAACCTCTTTTCCAGGGAGATGAAAGTGGCAGATAATTTTATTGATCATTGCAAGAACCTCCTGATAGACGTATCAAGTCTTTAATTTTTTTTTAATTTTTAAAAAGATTTTATTTTTTTTAAATTTGAGAGTGAGAGAGCACGCATGTGTGCGAATGCGTGCACTAGAGAGAAAGAGAGAGGGAGAGAAAACACGCACATGAGTAGGGGGAGAGACAGAAGGGAAGGGAAGAAGCTGCTTGTACACTTGATCCCACAACCCTGAGATCATGACCTGAGCTGAAATCAAGAGTCTGACGCTCAACTGATTGAGCCATCCATGTGTTCCTCAAATCTTTAATTTTCGAAAGCACTAAATGACAGCTTATAACCTAAGACTCGTTGAAACATTTTGCTTCCAAAATCCTTCCTTTGTTTTGTCCACCAATGCTAGATTATGACACCATGATCCTCCCTCCGTCCTTAACGTGCCCCCACACTGAAACACCTGTCTTAAGTCAGACTTCGAAATCTCACTAAATGTATCTCCTTAGCCCTTCTCGCTCTGAGAAGCTGTGAGACTCTGAGGACAAGTACTCTCTTTCACCGCCGTAGGCAATAAGCTCAGCTTTGCCTTATCAATGAGTTGTTTGGGTGATATTTTGCACACCCAGCATTCCATGGTGTTTTCTGGTCCAGAGGATTTGTGCCAACTTTCAAAGAGAAGGGAAACTGTGATAACATGAAAATTGTACTTAAATGAAAAAATAGTCCCCTTGGCAGATCTGTGCCGCTGAGTGGGCCCAGTTGTCTTATACTTGGGCTTACAGTGTAAGAGAGGGAGCCCCCTCTTGACTGTGATTCAGAGAGATACAACAGAGCAGCTAGAGTTGTTGTGGGACAGCAGGAGGCAACAATCCTTGTAGGGAGATCCTGAGGATGGAGAGTGGCAGAAGGAAGGAGAAAAATAAATGTTGCCCAAGACCATACTTGAGACACCCGAGGGGCCCTTGAATAAGCAGCGATCATGATTTCATGGATAAGGCTCTTAGCCCAGATCCTAGCTACTTCTGTCTACACTGTGCTCCCCAAGCCAAGGGATGTGTGGTTATGCACGCCGATCGGTATTTGGGAGCCCTGTGGTCATAAAAGTGGTCTGTGATCTCTTTCCAGATACCTGAGCAGCCATTAGAAAGAAAAATGATGAGAAGAGCAGAAGAATGCCTGTGAGCTGCCCCCCCCAAAATGAAACACACACACACACACACACACATATACACACATAGTGTAAAGGCTTATGGGCTCTGGGCTCTGGAGGAAGGAAAGGAGAAAGGGAAGTGAAGAATATGTGATATCTACAGTAGGAAAGAGTCAGGATCACAGGGGAACATTCTACCAGGGAAGAAGAAGCTGTCTTCTTCCTGAAGAACAGAGATCTCCTCAGCCCTGAGGACAACAGGACTGTGGACCAGCATCTAATCCAGGGCTGGGTTAGGGATGGAGTAAAGAAGAATTTATAATCTCTTCAGGTAAATATTGGCATTAAATGCCTTTGATAAATCCTTCACTTTCCCAGAGAAAATTACAAGGTCATCAGTCATTCACACCATAAATTCAATCAATGAAATCAGCTGACTTTCCTCCTGATCGTTACCCGAGAAGGTAGAAAATCTGAGTTTGTGTGTGAGTAGGGGAGCCGGAGTGGTAGAGGGGTCTCGGGGGAAGGAGAGGGAAAAGTCACGCAGAGCTAGGCATACTTCAGAAGAAATCAGATATGACAGGATGTTGTGATGGGGCCCTGAAGACAGAGGAAGTTGTGTGACATTCAACGTGTGTGTGTGTGTGTGTGGGATGTTCACAGGGGAGAAGGCCAAGTGATCTCACTTACACGTTTATTTCCTAGGCCAGAAATTCTGCACCCTTAGACCAGTATTGGCTAGAGTTTTTCATCTGTGTGATGGAAATATTTTGTTAGCAGTGGTCTACGTGCCTGTAAAGGTAGTTATGAAAAGATCTTAAGAGTAAAACTGAAAGCTCAAAGATCCGAGCTTTATGTATAAAGACAGGAGCCCTGTTTTCTGCAAGTGGAACAGATCATCTGCTGGAGGAGGTCAAGCCTCTTCACTCTCAGACCAAGTGCCGAGAAACCAGCACCGAGGACCTGGAAATTGGGTTTGTGTCCTTAGAGAAACCCTGTGGTGTTCAGCTAAGCGTTCGACTCTAGGTTTTGAGACCTGGTAAGAATTGTTGACTTTCCCTTCTCCTAGTTTTCTGGCTATAAAACAGAAAAAATAAATAAAAACCAGGACTAGAGGGTTATTTCACTTGGAGAAGGTCCCAGGAAGACCCAAATAATTCATTAAGTGGAACAGATGGGGTCCAAGAAGAAGACTGGCAAGAGAACATCCATCTGAAGAGCCTGGTCCTTGTTGGGAATTGACCCGAAAAACGTCTGAAGAGTCTCACACCCTCTGAAAGTGACCCATCATCTCCTGTACCATCAGCCTCATCATAGTCAATATTTATTTACTTAACAAGTATATACATAGAATGTAGAACGCTGCATTAAAAATAACATTTGTTGAACTTACCTTTAATATAGAGAAGTATGAAGAGGTAAACAAACAAAAGGATAAGTTATAATCTTGTTTTTGACAAAATAGATCAATAAACAAATCTATCCACGGTCATGAAATACAAATATAGAGAGACACATAATCCATGATTTATTTATTCATTGATTGATGGACTCATTCTATTTGTTTTCCTCCTCCTCTTTTTTTTTTTTTTTTTTTTTTGTATTACAGATTTGGGGCTATGAATATTTTTGTATGAACATGTTGGTGAACGTTCACTCAAATACCTATAAGCTAAATGTCTATCACTAGATCAGCTGAATTAAAGGCATCTGCTTAAATATCATGGTAATTCATAGCTACCTTTCACTGAGCAACTGCTATGGGCTGAGAAGAGTTCTATATATAGGTTTGGTTTCATTGATGTTATTGTTGTTGTTGTTGAGAGAGAGAAGCACACTTACAGGAGCAGGGGCAGGGAGTATGAGGATGGGCAGGAGAAGAGGCAGAGGGAGAGGGAGAGAGAATCTTAAGCAGGCTCCATGCCCAGCATGGAGCCTGACCTGGGGCTTGATCTCACAACATTGAGATCATGACCTGAGCCAAAATCAAGAGTCAGACGCTTAACCAGCTGGGCCCACAGGTGCCCCAAGAGTTATGTATATTATTTTTAACCCGTACAACGACCTTGCAAGACCATTAAGGTTATCCATGATTCCAGGGGAGAAGCAACCTCCCGCCCAGATAACAGAGCTGTGAGCGGCATACCTGGAACTGAACTCCAAGTCCTTCTGCCTGGGAGCTGACACGGTCGTCCAAAGGACACAAATCACATTTAAGAGGAGATCAGGCAACTGGAAGGGCCTTAGCCATCTCCTAGCCCAAGTGTTTTAATTTCGCAGACAGCAGTGAGACCTCCAATGCTTTGCCAAGGACCGTGGGGCTAGGTTGGGACCGAGGTCCTTCCTCCCTGGAAGGATGGTGATCTTTTAAGCACATTTGTGGGTTTGCCTGTCTGGGGCCACAGAGCGGCTTCTTCCAAAGACCATCTTGTATGAAACATACAAACTCAGAGCTGATCACCTTGAATCAAGGGAGGAGGCCCAGAACCTGGCTGTCCCTCATTCTCCACACATTCTCTCTTTCTTCTTGCACTTTTGGGGAACAATTAAAAAACTCCTGGTGTGGAAGACACATGTGTGGGGTTAATCATCCTTAGGGTACCAGGCGACCCCCAAAGCTCTGACTTCTTCCTCCAAAAGGCTGTGTAGGCCTCGGGAGCCACCCTTCCTGCTTTGGGTTCCTAGCCCTCATTCTCCTGCCTAGGGAAGGCCTTGGTGATGGGCCCATGGGTGCTTCTTGCCTTCTTGATCGCATGACATGCAAAGACCAAAGATGTCCCTAGGACCCTGACATTTATTCATCCTAGAAGAAAAGGGGGGAAAGTTGGAGGAAGAAGAAATAATCAAAACATTTTTAAAATGTGACACTTCCTTCTGCTGCCTGGGGGAATATCGGTGGAGAGGGACGGCTGCTAAGCTGACAAGTGAGATAAGAATTCTTGGGCCGGATGCACCACGAGAAGATGGGTAAAAACACCGGGAGCCATGCATCTATAAAGGAAGCCCAACAGGAAATTTGATGTGAATCATCAGCAAGCAGACTGTACGAGAGGGGGCATGCGGCTCCGTGAGAGATAAAATGCGTGTCGCGTTGTCTCAGGGCGGTGAATGGGAGAAATCACATTAGCCAAATCTGAGATAGAGATGCAGAGCGTCTGGGTTTATGTCAAGCTGATATGAATGGATTCTGCTGTTGGAGGCAGGACTATTTAGGAAATTGGACATGAACTTCAGCTCTAGGCACTGCGAAAAGAAGCCATATTGATTTTACCAGTGATGCCATCAGTTGTTTCTGGGGTGCCATAAAAACCTTCAGCAGACCAGGCTGCCTCAGCTCATGTTGTGTCCATTTGCCCACCTATTTCTGGGTCACCTGCCACCATAGGGGCTGGGAGGCAGTTGGCATCATCACACGTGCTGGGAGGCACAGAAAAATGGGAGTTCCACATAGACAAGCAGGGTTCCATTCAGTAAGATCTCCACCCAAAGTAGAGGCTGCCTGCATTCTCGGGCCCTTTGGGGGGAACATCCCAAGAGTTGTCTCTCTAGGAGAGGGTCTTCTAGTCACTGGTCTTCTACTCTAATTGGTCTGTCCCACAGAAGTAGGAAGTGAGAGGGAAAAATGGGAGCAGGCCATTGAGAACTGTGTTGCTGATGGAAAGCTGACCAGCCCCAAGCACTGAGAGAACCTGGGGCTCCCTTTCCCCAAAGGGGAATTTTGGAGGTAACACCACCTCCTGCTCACACCAGCTCCCACCCTGAGCCTCAGAAATAACAACCATGGCAGGTCCATCAGTATGATGCCAATAAGAGGATATCAAGGTGGTTTTGAAGATGTTCAAGTCCTATCCCATGAGGTCGCTAATAGAACACTGCAGGTTGGAATGGAAGTCAGTAGAAAGTGTGGTAGACAGAGCGTGGACTTGGACTCTGGAAGAGTGGCTCCAAGGACCCCTCTTGCCCCTGGGCTCTTGGATCTAACTTTGCCTCTTTCCTTTCTGTTATATACAGAGGCTAGACTGGGTGATCTCTGAGGCTACTCCCACCAGCACCAGTAGTAGGATGTTAGCTCCCCAGTCCCTCCTTTCCACCACCCGAACTCCATCCTTCCCCTCTCCAAGCCACCTCGTGTAGTAATGAATCTAGCATGTACTAAGCGTCTGCTATGCCACTACTCAAAGTGCTTTATAGATACAAACTCACTTCATCCTCCTACAATCCTGTGTGGATAAATACTATTGTTTTTGTCTTACCGATGAAGGAACTGAGAGAAATTAACTAGCTCTGGGTCACGCAGCTAGGAAGTGCCCAAGCCAGGACGGAGGCATCATACTGCCTCAAAAGTGTAGGGTCATTCAAAGGTGGGTGAAAGACTTGGATAGACATTTATCTGAAGAAAATACAAATGGCCAATAAACACCAAAAAGATGTCCAATAATAACTAATCATTAGGGAAATGCAAATCAAAACCATAATGACATACCACTTTACCCATAGGATGGCTATCATTTAAAAAAAAAAAATCCAGAAAATTACAAGTGTTGGTGAGAAAATGTGGAAAAATTGGTATCTTTGCTTCTCTTGCGGAAATGTAAAATGGTGCAGCTGCCGTGGGAAATAATTTGTTCTTCAAGAACTTAAATATAGAATTACCATATTGATCCAGTAACTCCACTCCTAGATATAGACCCAAGAGAACTGAAAGTAAGAATCAAAAAAGATATTTGTACACCAATGTTCATAGCAGCTTTATTCACAATAGCCAGAAAGTAGAGACAACCCAAAAGTCTGTCTACAGGATGAATGAGTAAGCAAAATGTCAGATAGCCACACAATGGAATATTATTCAGCCTTAGAAAGGAATGGAGTTCTGACTCACACAATGACATGGATGAACCTTGAGGACATTATGCTATATAAAACAAACCAGTCACAAAAGGACACCTACTGCATGATTTCATTTACATGGGGGTACATAAAATAGGCAAATTCATAGCAACAGAAAATAAAACAAAGGTTACCAGGGGCTGGGAGGAGAGGGGAATGGGCCATTGCTTAATGGGTGCAGAGTTTCTTTTTGAGATGAGGAAGAGGTTCTGGAGATGAAGAGTGGGGACAGTTGCCCGAGAATGTGGATCTACTCAACGGCACCAAACTGCATACTTAAAAAGGACTACAGTGGTAGCTATGATGTTATGTATATTTTACCACCACAGAGAAAGTGTGCAGATTTGCCCCGCAGCATGCCCGTCATGTTCCCCTGCGCCCGCACCGTGAGTGGTTGGTTCTTCCCATCTTCCCCTCCAACTCAGCAACCGCACCTGGCTGTAGGTGGGCAGTCCCCTCACCAGAGCCAGGCTCCTGTCTGCTTCCCTACCCCAGATGCTCCCAGCCCCTGTTCACCACCCCCCACCCCCAAGAGGAGAGGCTAAGCCCTGGTCTTCACCAAGAAGCCCTTGCTTGTCTCTACTGGTGCTCTGGCTCTTTCAGGAATTTCCCTAAGACTTGGAGTCTGTGCGGTGATCTTAATGCTGCCTTATGCATTGTCTTGTACCAGCGTCTACATGTGTCATGACTCTGCGTCACCATCTAGAATCTACTTTGGATCCAGAGTAGAGGACACGGGCGGAAATGCAGCAAATGATAAGTAGGGGCTTCCTGACTTGCCTCCAGGCGAAAGTACTGCTGACTTTTATGGCAACTCTGGCCTCTGTCTCGCCTTTGCGTTGGCCTGGGTGGAAAGAATCGCAATTTCCAAAGTTAGGACTAAAGAAGGAACAGGTGAATGTCGTTAGGAGACGCAGGAAAGGAATAGTAGGAGTTGGCCGGGCCGAGCTCCGGTTCATTAATAATGGTCTTCTATGCGGACCCTGCTCTTTTCAGTCGTCGCTTTAGAAATCTCCGCATTGGGCCAGGCTGTCATGGCTTACAGCGTTATCAGCTCTGTTGTCTCGTCGTTTTACTTCTGAGCTGTTTTATATTCTGGGCACAGAACCAGCCCGGAGGGATACGAACCCAGCGGTGTCCATGGTAGTGGCTCGCTGCAGGTATGGCCTGTATTGAAACCCTGGCTTTTACGCAAGTCGTTCTTATCATCCCTTCTTCAAATTGCTTGTGGGGTCACCGGATGTTGAGGAGGGGAAGGCAGAGGAACAGGAGGAAGTGTTTACAAGGTCACCAATCGGGCAGCACTTGTGAAAAATTCTAATTAATTGGAAGCACCTTTGGCGATAGCTCTCTCCTCCCCCTTTTATATTTCTGTCTGTGTAATGAAGGGCAAACGTCCCTGCAGTCGGATGCGTCCTGACATACCTGGCCCGGGCGTGAGCGAGCAGATTTTCCTGCTGCCCAGAGCCCGCAGATTGTTCCCTCTGCAGTGAAACCTCGAGGCTGGCGGGCGGGCGGACCCCACCGGAGGCGAGGTTGGATGGTGATGAACAGCGACCTCTAGCGCGGGGCTTGGGATTTGCATGCGGTTAAGCGGCCAGAATGAAAATCGCCGCAGAGAAGGCAATTCTTAGGAAATTCCCCACAAACAAAGGCGAGGTAAGACGTTTCCTCATTGTTTTCCTGGTGGAGACGCTTGGGACGGACCGGCTGAAGATTTCGTTCGTTTCCGCCACGCATTACCAGCAATGCCTGCGATGCTACTCAAAGGTTGCTGGGTTTGATTTTGTTTTTTGTTGTTTTGTTTTTCCGTCCAGCAGATTTCCTCCACAGAGATCACCAGGATTTGTTTTTTAAAGGCTTCTCAGTTGCCCTTAGGGCTTCACCCAGAGAGTTCACCCAGGACAGGGTGTGCGCTGGAGAGAGGGCTGAGGCCGAGGGCAGCGGGAAGGGGCCCTCAGGAGGCGCCCCAGGCCATGTCCTCCAGGAGCTGTGGGGAACGTCAGGGGCTCCTGCTCACCCTCCCTCAACGACAGCAGGTCTCAGAGGCCCTGGGCTCTCCATTCCTACTTAAGAGGGCAGGCTGTTGGAAAGCCTTCTTAACCCCACCCTGGGGCTTCCAAAGGCAGTAAGCAGCCGAGAAGGTTCTTACCCTCTGTTCTTCCCTTGTATTCTGCCTCTCCCACTCTTCTGAAGCCAGGTTCTGAGTCTCAAGGGCCAAGTTTAGGTCAGGCTAGCTCACAGGCTGATGGTGTTGTTCCCCCTGAATAATGGGACCAGAGGGAGACCTCCCAGCTCTGTTAGCAGCCAGGAAGAGATTGTTCGGAGAAAGGCTAAAATCACAGTTCCTGGCCCATGACATTGTTGTTTTGTCAGGGGAATAGGGACTTGGGGGTTGGGGAGGGAATACATTTTCCTGTAACTTCAACCTATCAAAGGTTGATAGATTCAAGAACATATTTGCCGAATAATGGGGTTTACCCTGCTGCTGCCTATTAACAAAGCTTCAGAGTTGAAATGCTGCATGTATGTATCTATGTATGTATTTTGTGGTGGTTTTTAAGCTGCAAGCACATCACTGTGCTTGGGCTGTCCCAGTTTCATGAGTGCTCCCTCCTCCCTGCATTTTTAGATCAAGGATCTAGCAGTCGCTTAAAGCAGGAGCCATCCTCCGAGTTGACAAACTGAAGCCAGAGATTTACACTGTCCTTGGCCACATGTTCCCCTAGTGTCACATTTATGTGCCAGGAGCGGGGAGTGACTGGTGAGGATGGGCACAGAGTCACAGGGATGAGATGAAGGGGCGGTGGCCATTATGTGACCAGCTAGAGCCAGGGAAGCCTGTGGCCGGTCGGCACTAGATCAGCCAGCAAGTTTGCCCAGATGGCATGGCCAAGCCTGTGGTCCAGCTTGGGAACAGATTTGGGATAAGGGGAGGGACAAGTTCAGGCCAAGGGGAGGACCACTGTGAAGAGACTAAGATAGGCAGAGCTCCTTGGTTCCTGATACAAGGGTTCAACAGCCTGGGCTCAATCTTCGGGGATGTTAGAATCCCAGCCCAAGAAGAAAGAAAAGTAAAATAAAAATAATGGTTGGAAAAGCAAAAATGAACTTTGGGGACTTCATCAAGAGAAAAAGCTTCTGCACAGCAAAGGAAGCAGTCAACAAAACAAAGAGGCAACCGACGGAATGGGAAAAGATATTTGCAAATGACACTACAGACAAAGGGCTGATATCCTAAGATCAATAAAGAACTCCTCAAACTCAACACACGCAAAACAGATAATGTCAAAAAATGGGCAGAAGACATGAACAGACACTTCTCCAAAGAAGACATACAAATGGCTAATAGACCCATGAAAAAATGTTTTTTATCATTCACCATCAGGGAGACTCAAATCAAAACCACATTGAACAAAACCACCAAAATCAATAAGACAGTAAACAACAAGTGTTTGAGAGGATGTAGAGAAAGGGCAACCCTCTTACACGGTTGGTAGGAATGCGAGTTGGTGCAGCTACTTTGGAAAACAGTGTGGAGATTCCTTAAGAAATTAAAAACAGAGCCACCCTATGACTCTGCAATTGCACTACTGGGTATTTACCCCAAAGATACAGATGTAGTGAAAAGAAGGGCCATCTGTACCCCAATGTTTATAGCAGCAATGGTCACGGTTGCCAAACTGTGGAAAGAGCCAAGATGCCCTTCAACAGATGAATGGATAAAGAAGATGTGGTCCATATGCACAATGGAATATTATGCCCCCATCAGAAAGGATGAATACCCAACTTTTGCATCAACATGAATGGGACTGGAAGAGATTATGCTGAATGAAATAAGTCAAGCAGAGAAAGTCAATTATCATATGGTTTCACTTATTTGTGGAACATAAGGAATAGCACGGAGGATATTAGGAGAAGGAAGGGAAAAATGAAGGGGTGGGAATTGGAGTGGGGGACGAACCATGAGAGACTATGGACTCTGGGAAACAAACAGAGGGTTTTAGAATGGAAGGGCATGGGGGGTGTGTGTGAGCCCGATGATGGGTATTAAGGAGGGCAAGGATTGCATGGAGCACTGGGTGTTAAACGCAAACAATGAATCTTGGAACACTGCATCAAAAACTAATGATGTACTGTATGGTGACTAACATAACACAATAAAAAAATCAACAAGATAAAAAAAATGATGGTTAGATAAAAGCAATACCAATAGAAGAAGGTGATTATGGCTGAAGTGGTGAGGCTCAGTGGGGAACAGCAGGTAGATTCAGAGGGAAGAGATCTGAGGAGGAAGACAGTTTCCCTGGGAAAGGATCAGTATCTGTTTTCAGGCTGTGACAATGCAAACAGAAAGACAAGTAGGAATGTTGAGTATCTAGAGAGCAAAGGACAGCAGGATTTGCTAACAAACTGGGTTAGAAACTGGTTAGGAAGGATTTGGAAAGACTCAAAGGGAAATGAAGATCTCTCAGAAGTTCTCTGTCAGGGAGTTGGCAAAGTGGCGGCATTGAGCAATTGGGTGCTCCGGAAGCGCCAGCTTTTTCCAGAGGTAGAGGGTGAACCAGGTGAGGAATATGTCCTGGAAACAGAGTCCCTGCTGGAGGAAGCCAGAGCTCACTCTTGATTCTCTCTGTCGCGCTTCTACGGTACGTCTGCCTCTGCTTGGCACCATTTCCCTCATTTCCATTCATCCGTCACTCACAGCACCCCCCCCACTACCCCCACCCGGCAGGACATGCCAGTGTCTGCCTCTTCCTCATCTCCTGCTCTTACTTCTTACCAGCCAGAGCAAGCTGAGACACCCAGAAGGAAGCTACCACGCCCCCTGCTGTCTGGTTGTTTCCAGACACTTGCCCAGATATTTACAAGGCTTGTTCCCTGGCTTCATTCAGCTTTCTGCTCAAATGTCACCTCCACCGTGAGACGTTTCCTAGACCCTTCCTATCTAACATAACACCCCTGCCTTTCTCTGTCTCCTTACCCCACTTTATCTTTTCTTTATGGCACTTCATTGCCACCTGCTATATATTTATCTGTGCTTTTTCTTCTCCACTGGACTGTAACTCTTCAGGGGCTCTATTATATTTAACACTGAATCTCTAGCACATCCAGCAGTCCAGGCACATAGAAGATGTTCAATAAACATTCATTCAGCGAGTGACTTATAGATACTCTATATGTAACATTGTTGGCATCTCTTTCCTTCTGGACATGCTGTCCTCTTCATGATGTTAGTTCTTGTTCCTTATTCTTTGACTGCAACTTCTTTGTTTTCTATTCTCCTATTTTTCAAGGCTCTGTTTCTTCACCTATTTATTCCTCTTCTTCTACGTTATTCACTGGGAACCGCATGTACTCTCAGGGCTTTCTCTCTCATGTCCGTGCTCTTAACTTGGCATCATCTGAGTTCCAGGCCCGTATTTCCAGCTTCCTGGTGGCCATTTCCATTTAGAAATCTTATCGTCACTTAAAGCCCCCAAATCCCTTTCCACTGTCAGAATTACTGTCCCCTCCCAATGTCACTACTTTCCTTCCACGCAGCTAAACCTGAAACTTTTCCATTTCTTTTTATTCCTATCTTTAAGCAATCCACACCAATCCCATAGTTTATTAAAATCCCAGAACTTATTAAGGAAATACTTATTTATTGCCTAGTATATGCAAAACACTGTGTAAATGCTTTGGGGTTGGTGCTATAAAGATTCATTTTCTAGCCTCAGAGAGTTTGTAGCCAAAGCTTAGAGGTAAAACATGTTCAGGAAGAGTAATTTAAGGGGGAAAATAATGAGTTACAGATTCGAGTTATGAGGATGCAGAAAAGGGGAAAAGTACTTCCACTTGAGTTTAGGAAGGCTTGGAGAAAGAGGGACACTTGAGATGGGCTGTGAAAATTAGGTCATGTTTGGACATGACAACGCTGGGGTTGGCCTTTCAGCCAGAAGGAACAGCATGAACAGAACCCCAGAAGCAAGACAGCTGTGAGTGAGGAGGGAAGATGATCACTGAGCTGGGCTAGAGCCTAGAGTGGGGGGAGGGGAAGAGTGGGAAGGAAGGTGAAGACCGGCAGGGAGCTGATTTCTGTTTGAAGGTCTTGGCAAAAGATTTAAAAATAATGCACAAGTAAATAATACGCTGGAGCTGTGTTTCAGGAAAGTTAATCTAGGCACAGCCTCAAAAATGTGTTGGAGATGAAAATTGCAAGAGGGGGCATAATCATCTAGGCTGGAGGTTACAGCAGCTCCAATGTGGCTGGTAGAAGTAGGAGCAGAGTTGGAAATTCAGGCACAGGAGGATGTGGAGATGCTGGTGAGGTAGAATGAACAGAACTTTGCATCCAGTGGAGAACAACCAACAGGGAACAGTAGCAAAAACGATGCCAAGATGTTGAGTCCAAGTGTCTGATCCCCAAGTCGGAAACAGGGAAGACTAGAGGATCAAGTGTGAGGAAGCAAGCGGCGAGTTTAGTTGCAGTCACAGTGAGTGGGAGGTGCTGGGGGACATTCAAGTGGAGCTTTCTAAGAGGTAATTAAACCTGTGAGCCTGAAACACATGACAATGGACAGATCTAGAAATGGCAGTATGGAGATCAAGGTGAGAGCTTAGGTCCAGAGATTGATCACAATTGTCAAGGTCTTGTTAAAAAGAGAGGACAAGATGGCCACCTACATTGATGAGCTAGGAGGAGGAAGGATCCAGAGTAGGAGTGTAGAGAGAGGAAGGAGGAGAGAAAGTGTCAAAGAAGATGAGGTGGCAGTTTCAGGAAGGAGTCACAGACGTAAAATGCTACTAAGTGGGAAGGGTGAAGGTTGAGAAGGAGCTGTTGGATTGATATGACAACATGTCCTTCCGTCATCCTCCTCTCACCCATGCTCCCCTGGTGGAGACCCTAGCCTGCCACACTTGGGAGCCTCCCTTCTAAGGTCTCATCCACCAACTAGACAGTCTCTCTCTAAACTATTTCCATGATATCATTTCTCTATTCTATATGGAGGCAGAGAGGTGTGGTGGGAAGAAGGACAGACAAAGTGTCAAGAAACCTGGTTCTCTGGTGCTGTCACTAACTAGCCATGGGTGCTTGGGCATGGTCCTTGAATTTGTCAACCTATAACTTCTCTTTCTGTTGAAACTCTGGGATCTCTTTCTAAAATATCAAGGCCTAAACAAGACCTTAATGAGGTCTCCCCCAATTCTGTCCCAGTCGTCCTCTCCAACCTTGCTTTCCAGGTTCTCTAAATGCATCCCGCTCTGCTCAGACTGGTCTCCTGGTTCTGTAAGCAGACTGTACAGATGCCTGCCTCTGGGCCTTCTACTTGGCTTTTCTTGCCTGAGTTCCTTCTGCTCTCTCCATGCCTGTACCAGTCGTCCAGTCCTCCCTGGGCCAGCTCAATGCTTACTTCTTCCATGAAATGTTCCGATTCCCCGAGTTCTGACTGATGCTTCTTTCCGCTGAACTCTGGGCATCTACACAGAACATCTAAATTCCATTATTATTATTTAAAAATTTATCATTGTTTTAGGCACTGTTAGTCCTGGTTCTCCCATGAGCTATAAGCTCTTGGGAAAAATGGACCACGCCTTTTAGGTCCTTTGTATTTCTTTCAGTATATTTCTCAGCATGTCACTGAACACATAGTGTGTTCTTTATGTACATGTGTCAGTCAGGGTTCTTACAAGAAGTGTAACACACACACACACAGAGACTTATTTTAAGGATTGGTGAATGTGACTGTGAGGTTATGGAAAGTTCTAAATCTATAGGGCAGGCCTCAGCCTAGAAACTCAGACAGAAGTTCATGTTACAATCTTGAGGCAATATTTCTTCTTTAAGCAACCTGTTTTAACTTCGACTGATTAGCTTTAAGGCCTTCAACTGATTGGATGAGGCCCACCCATAATATTGAAAGTCATCTCCTTTACTTTAAGTCATCTATTGCAGTTGTTAAACACATCTATTAATGTCTTCAGAGAAATGCCTAGATTAGTGTTTGGTTAAATAACTGGGTACTATAGTCCCCCCAACCTGACATAAAACTAACCATCACAGAACACTTGCTGATGGAATCATATTGAGGAGTAATTCGTTGTACAGGATTCAGCAAAGTTGAATCTTCATAATAAGAATGGAGAAGGATCACTGGGACACGTTATTGGGAAGCAGTGAGTCTCCAGGGTATTCAGAGAATGGAAGCCCTGTGGTGTTCCTGGGTGAGCTGGTTGGCAAGAAGTTTGTGAATTAGCAGGAAGCTGCAGATTCTGGGTATGTGAGGGTTAAAAGAATGAGAGAGGGACACTGCTCTTAGAAGGTACTGGAAATATGTCTATGCAGAAAAAAAGAGTGGTGTGGGGTTGGGGTGAGATATGAAGAGAGGGAAGGAGGAGGGCGAGAAAGGAAGAGAAATTAGGGAAGGAGGGAGAGAGAGAGAGAGAAAGAAAAGAGTGATCAAATGAGAGAGAGACCCAGAAATTTAAAATCCCAAGTCTTTGTTTGTTGTATACAGTTAAATGAAACTGAGGTAAATTTAAGTAGCTTCAAAATTAGGAAGAAAGTTTGCCTTCTTCTCAGGTAATAGACAAAAACTAATGGAAGATTGGAAATATGAGAATGAAGCCAATGGGAGCCTATGGAAGGCAAAGCAGATGCCTCTAGTGAGGAGAGTTCTTGACAGATTTTCAGATGACATAAAGCCAATTTTTATCTGTAAAGGTTTATTTCAAATGAATTTCTGTAGATAAAATCTTGAGGGAGTTAAAAAAAAAAAAAAGCAACCCAAACCCAAACATGTAGAAAAGCCAAACAAAACTGCTTACAATGGAAATCCAGATATTTGTTGTAAAACAATTAGTAATAGCATTGCTGAAGCATTCCCGAAATAGATGAGCTTCACCATTAGCCTTCTGTGAATTCAAGGAAAGAGGCATCATTATACAAATTATATGCCCAGAGAAGGGGCTTCTGCACCGGGATGAACTTGTAAAAAGAACATTTAAACCAAAGGCAATTTTGCCTATCTGTAATTTGCTGTATTCCCCTTGCTATCATCGAAGATATTTATGCTTGGGCAAATTTCTCACTCTCAATCTGATTTCTCCCTTTTCTTAATCCAGCCATGAAGTCATAAAATCCCCTGTTTGGGACAATATGATTTGCTGTCATGGAAACAATTATGATATCATAAATTTATCTTGCCCCATGAGATGAAAGAGGAAATACAATAATATATGATTTTGCAGCTCGGTAGTGCCATTCATCCAGCAGTCGCCGACTAGTAAATATCGTCGATGTGCAGATGGGGGAAGCTGGAGCCCCGAGCTCTCGTGCCTTGTCTCAGGCACTGGAATTTGAGACTGTGGCAAGAATGTCCAGATATTTGTAATTCCCATCCAGACGTAGCAGCTAAGGAGCCAAACGCTTGGTCTTCATGACTCTGGATGAGGATGGAGTGTCGGCTCCCCTCCCAGCCCCTGTACTCACCAGCTGTTCCTAATTATGAGAATGTTTGATGGAACCTAGTTTGATAAACAAAAAGCCCTTGGTAATTGTCACAGTGGTGAAAATATTTACAGACACAGGAATAGAGAAGAAGTTTTGGAAAAGTGCACCAGAACTTCAGCACCCGCATCCAGCTCCACCTTGGCCTGATTGAAGGTGAACAGAACTTGTTGCTCATTGTTTTGGTTCCTAACCATTGTTGAATTTACCTGGAAGCTAATGGCATGTCAACTCCTGGGCCCTTCACTTGTACAGACCCCTGCCAAGGCTCTTGGAGGTGCCCTAGCAATCCCCTGGACAGACTTTTGAAAACATCTACACTCTAACTTCCTCTTGGGTTGGGTAGTGTTGGAATAGCCTTTTGGGATTCTGGTAAGGGGAAGTGAGTTAGGAATGCCTTTGGATTAAGTGGTGTGTAGTCACTTCTGCTTAGATTTGAATTATTGCTAGTCATTTCTGAGTAGCAGTGGCTTCCAGGAAATGCTCTTATTGCCTAAGTGCCCTGACCCCCATGCCTGGTGGGAGGTAGTCCTGTGTCTCAAGAACCTGTTACTGGAAACAGCCATCATCGGCCTTCATTCTTCATGGAGAGATGTGCAAGATGCAGTAATTTATCCTTTATTTTGGAATGGAGGGCTGGCATTGCTCAGACCACTGGAGACCTAATTTTTTTTTTTTTTACTGATGCAGTGTGTTGCTCAACCTCCATACTGTTTACTTCCTAGCCTCCTGAGTGCACATGGCTTAGTTAGGCTTACAAAGTCCTAGCCACTTCCTGCTCACCCAATCCAATTAGCATAATGTCATTAGCATAATGGACCAGTGTGATATTCTGTGGGATGTTTAACCAGTCCAGGTTTTTATTTTGGACTGTGTTATGACAGAAGGAAAGAGAGTTAATATTGCCCTCAAACCAGACTGTAAATATACTGTATTACGGCTTCTGATTCTCTCTTTTGATAGGGATGGAAAATAATACATTTTCCAGATCAGTGGCTTCATTCCACATACCCAAGGCTATGTTCATCTGCTCTAACAAAAATGCCACATCTGGTAGAGCAGCTGCATTTGGGCTTGATGGAATGGTAGCCATCTAAACTGCCATCCTTCAGGATCTGTCTGCTTTTTGCAGGGGTCAGACTGGTGACTTAAATGGAGGTAAGATGGGGTTCACCAACCCTATGCCCTTTAAGTGTTTTTTTCTGCCATTCTTCCAGAAAGCTATCTTGCTTTTGATTTACTGTTTTGAACTGGGTTTTAGAGGAGTGTAGTTCCCACTTGACTTTCCACCAGACCGATGCAGGTTTGTGTGCATCCAATTTTTCATTTGGGGGCTATGGAAATGACAATTGATGGGTCCTTGGATTCAGTGAGCCCAGTGTAAACTGGACCCAAGCCAGGCTACCTTCATTTATTCCTGGGACCCATGTGTCCTCATACTCAAAGAAGGCCTGGATTGATGCTTGAGTCTCCAGTTATCAATGTCAAGTCAGCTCTTGTAGTCAGTAGACCTCAAAATGTTTGGTGTCTCCCTTTCCTTGGTGTACCCATGGCAAATGGCCACGTAATCTCTTTGGGGAAGGACAGGAGGAATTGTTACTGGATACATTTGCCGTGATGTTTTGGGGTCCTTCCTCCCAGGATCCAGCCTCTCCTTAATAGGTTCCACGTTCACAAAACTTGTTCATTATCTGGAAACTGGGCAAGGGATTGTAGCTTTTGATTGGGATGACAACCCTCAGCATCCTGACAACTCATCCTTGATTACTTCTAATTTCAGATTGAGTAGCATCCTTGCCGGGTGCCTGTTAATTTTGTCCTAGGGATGTAAATCCTTAATAGAGAACAACGGGTGCTTCTGAAGTCTGAGGATTCAGAACAATCTGGAAATGAAAGATGGTTGAGGACATCAGTCCAAATATCCCCCTCCCATGTATCACTTGGACTAGATGGACTCCAAGGTCCATTTTGATCTTGAAATATCTTTCAAGAGTGACCTTTCTACCCATACCTTCCCTTCCAGTAAGGGGCAGCTATACGCAGGCCGTGAGGGAAGACCATGAAGATTTGTGACAGACCATGAAGCTCTGCCACTTCCTAGCTGTGGATCTTGAACAGCTTAATTACTATCTGAGCCTCAGTTTCTTTATCTGTGAAATGGTAACAACAGAATACCTCCCTGCAAAGGCTGACATAAGTTAATATGTGTAAAGCATTTATAATAATGCATGGCACGTGTTAGGTATTTTTCTCTAAGTATTTGTCATCCTGGTTCCTTCATTCAACAAGCTCACACTCATTTTCAGAGATGGGCATTGACTTCATCTGCCTCTGTGCCCCTACGGTGTGCTGCATTTACCTTCATCACACTTAGCACATTCTTTGTGGGGCTTTTGCCTGTGTGCATTTCCTGCCTTATTCTGAGCTCTTCAAGGGCACAGGCGTGCTTTGTTACCTCCCTCCTCCCTACACAGCGCAGTGGTTCCCTAGCTGTCCTTGAGAATGAAGAAATGAGCTTGCGGGCCAGGTTCCTGGCCTGCCCTTGGCTGGCCCCGGAAGTGGTTTTAGCACCTGGCCTTTTCTTCACCAGCTGTGGCTGGGTTCTTCATCTGATGTGCACACCTTGATCCCTTGGTGACCCTCCGCTGCCCAGTTCCTCCGGCAAACCAGTCGTCCTCCGGCTGCTCCTGCATCATGATCATCGCTGCTCTTGTCCATTTCTCCTCCATGCCCGTGGGGTGCCTCTTGCTTGTTTGAGCTTTTGTGCACTACTCATTCTTACCACTTTTCTGGCTTTCAGATTATTAGTTAGCTTTTAAAAATCAACACCTCAGATCTGCACACCTCTGCTTTGACCTCCATGGTTCTGAAGTTTCTGGTTTGCTCTCCAGGTGGTACAAGCAAATCCCTTGCTTCTGTTCTGACTTCTTGTCCTGAGACTTTCACCTAGCTTCTGGCCTCTTGTAGCTGAAACACCCTTGACAGGTTCCCATCCCCGAGCCTGGCTATTTGATTGGTACTGCCTGATCACCCCTCCTGGAGAAGGATGGCCCAGTCACAACCATTCTGAGCCCAGAACAGACAGGGCTAATCAATCACAGAACTCTTCCCTTCAGTGTACCGATGAGGTTGCAGAGTTTATACAAACTGATCCTCCCTGCAGCCACTACCCATCAGAGTTGGCCCAGGAGTGTCATCCTGCTTGCCAACACTGAATTCAGTGATGGCCCTCGTCCATGTAAATTCACTTTACCCTTTCCCCTCTGCTTCTCTGCACTTGACTTTTCTCCTGCCCATTGGACAGATGAAACCTGCCTACCATTCTTCCTTAGCTCCTGGCCCCAGCTGCACAGCGCTGGGGCCTGTCGGACTTTAGCTACCTGGTCTTTATAGAATCTGCCACAGTTATGCCTATTTTGCGTCAGTTATGACTCTTGACCTACAATCCCTTTACCACCACCATTACTGTACTGTACCTAGAAGCAGCTTCTCTGCCTGAGGTTTGAAGGAAGCCCAGAGAAGTCACAGATCTTTTCTGAAATGTACCAGTTTCTTTTCTGTGCCTGTTTATGGGTTATCTTTGGGGCAGAGCTAGGTCAGATTGACTCAGAGTGTTTTCCTGGGAATCACTCTTGTAGATAGGGGTTTATAAGAGGTAATCAAATTAAACGAGGTCATAGGATGGATACTGATCCAATATGACTGAGATCCTTATAGAAAGAAGAGATGAGCATACAGACAGACACAGAAGAAAGCTGATGTGAGGATAGTGAAAGGTGGCCATTCACATGGCAAAGAGGGAAGCATCAGAAGAGACCAAACAGGCCAACCTCTTGACCTTGTACTTCTAGTGTCCAGAACTGTGAGAAGATACATTTCTGTTGTTTAAGCCCCCTGGGTCCATGGTACTTTGTTATGGCGGCCCTAGTAACGAAGACAGATGGGGATGTTCTCCTGTGGGCCACACTTCCCACCACTCCCCTGCTTGGCCCACTTTAACCATTCCTATCACTTCTCTGACCTCTGAAGGTATGTTATTTTTGATCCAGCCCTCACGGGAACAGAGAGAATATTTTTCTCCTGGTTGAGGGGAAGGGACCTCCCTCTGCTTCTTTCACAATCTTATAGAGTGGCTGTTTGAGAGATTCTGAATCTTGGCCAAGTATCTATACATTTCATCCCAAATAACCCTTGTAGATACTTAGGATTCATTTATATTCAGAGCAGCCTTGGGTAGCATGGTCAAGTTTATGCTTCTTGGACTGGCAGTTCTGGGACTTCTCTGACCAGGTGTGGGATTTTGGAGCCTGAGCTGGTGTGGAGAGTGATGGGGCTGGCTCTCAGGAGGCAGAACATGGAATCAAGAGAGAGCCAAAGGAAAGTTCTGAGGCCATGTCTGAAATGAGGGCCATGCAGAGGCTGCACATGGAGTTCATCTGAAGAGGAAGGAAGAGTCTTGGGAAGTGAGACAGCACATGGATGGAGATACAGGTTAGAATGGATATACTCAGGGTTGGGGAGGAGGGCGGGAGAGCTGGTCTGAGCTGGAAAAAAGCCATCAGGTCATTTGTCGAGTACCTATGGCTTTGTCCCTGGGATGGATGGGAGCTGTTAAAGGTTCAGGAGAGAGCCATATCACCCTGCATTCAGGAAGGAGGAGCAAAGATTCTCCTCTTTGCTTCTCAGTATAACTTACATAGGTGGTCGGTCTATATTTGGGAGTCACAAACCAAATAAAAGTGTACAAAGGGGGCACCTGGGTAGCTCCGTGGATTAAAGCCTCTGCCTTCGGCTCAGGTCATGATCCCAGGGTCCTGGGATCGAGCCCCACATCAGGCTCTCTGCTCAGCGGGGACCCTGCTTCCTCCTCTCTCTCTCTCTCTCTCTCTGCCTGTCTCTTTGCCTACTTGTGATCTCTGTCTGTCAAATAAATTTTTAAAAAAATCTAAAAAAAAAGATTTAAAAAAATTGTACAAATTTCCTAGAGGATAGATATCCTCACTTACCCCAGCACATGGAGAACTCACCAATTCATACATGTAGGATTAACAGGGAACTGGTGTTGGTGGTAACAACATATGGCCTCTCCCTCCACCACCCCACCATACTGTTTTTGTCCTAGAATACAATATTCTTATTTTGATACCTTCTATGTGAGAGGACAGGGAATTCTTTCCTCCTTCTGAGGTTTCTGTGAGGAGAGTTTTGTTTGTGCTTGTGGAGGCAAAGCAGAGTTTTTGAGTAATGGGTTGAATGAAGGCCAGCCTTTGCCCAAGGTGGAACAGACCATGCCAATAATTGTCCTCATCGCCTGTTTTCTAGATTTATCAGTGATCATGGAACAATGCTGGCACCGTGCCTTTATTATTTCAACTATCCACTGTGTGTGGAGAGAATAAATCACTTTTGTCCTCTCTGTACCCTAACTTTATACACTTAAAGATTTGTGCCTTTCCTTAATCTCTTTCCTTACATACCAAACATAGTCCTTCTTATTTGTGTTTTCTTGCAAGACTTATTTAAAAAAATTTTTTTTCTTGTTCTCATTTTCCTCTGAAACTTCTTTGGTCTACGTTGATTTTGAAATTTGGAACTTGAAGAAGATTATAGTTCATATCCCCACTGGGTTTGTTCTTACGGAGGCCAAATCAAGAGTTATAAACACACGCCTATTTGACCTTGGAGTGAATCCTTGCATCCAGCCCGACACGCCATGGTCTCTTGTTGCAGTGGGACCCTCTGTGGACCTGCAAACTATTTATTTCTCATGCTCAGCCAGACCAACAGTCCCACTTCTCAACTTGCTCCATATTTTTTCATATGGGAATCACTTTGCTGTTTTAAAAAATTGAGTCTCATTTCACTGATCTGAGCCCAATCTCTAATTTTGACAATGTACATGTTTTATTATCCTCTCTCACACAATAGGCCATTATTTTCAGTGCCTTGATTCTTTATCGTAAATGTTTTGGCCTGACAAAAGTCACATCTTTTGAAAATTCGTATAATAGAATTCCAAACTACAAAATAAATGTACCAATGGTGTTTTAATCCCCCAGCCATATCTATTTTATGAAAGGAAGCATTTGTTTCATTAAATAAATATTAGCTTGTATTTTAATGCCCCCTCCCAAATGACATTTTTAGAGTATGTACTCAGTTGGGTGAAGGGAAATTTTCACTAATTTATTCATACTTTTGGTAATTATTGAGATTCCATTATGAGCAAGGACGTGGAGGACATCGGGGAGATGAGACATGACTACTTCAGCCTTAAGGAGCAGCCTCCTCTTCAACTGGCTGTGAATGGTAACAGGGACTGACTCTATATTCTCTTTCCTCCTTAGACATAATTCAGATTCATAGTATTCAATAAAGGGTTATTCTGTAACTGAGAATAGTGGATAAGTACTTCCAATAAACTACACCCTTTCATCTTCTTCCCCAAACACACATTACCAGCATGTTTGCCTCGAGTCTAATGCATGGGAAAAGAAGGTAAGATAGACAGAGGACACTCTGTCCCCACCCAACCTAAGGAGCCAGTGAGTTCTCTGGTTGGGGTGGGAGGATACATGTCAGGAGCTGGTGGAATCATTCAGACTATGAACAGAAGCACAGGTTACAAAGGATGGTCCCAAGTGGCCCAGGGGAGGGCTGCTCTCCTGGCCACATCAGGAATCTCATGTTGTCCTGGAGCTCTGAAGACTGGACTTGGGACCATTAGGAGATAGTGCCCTTGACATGGGGCTTGAGGTTAAGTATGGCCATTTGTAGTGTATGGGACAGGTTAATTATTGATCACTTTGCTCCCCTCCTGAGAATTCCTAACACATGTAGGAAATGGGGGGTGCAGCAACTAGCTTAGAGACTTACTGGGTTGTGTTTTGGACAAGACAGGGAGGAGTGGGGAGTAGGAAAAAGGAAAAACCAATATTTTCTTCAGTTTACATTATGTACCAGCATATTGGGTACTTAACATATTTTGTCTTATCTTATTCACACAATAGATATCATCATCCTTATTTTCAGATAAGTAAAGGGAAACGAAGAGAGGTTAAAACCCAGGATTTGATTATAAGTGTGCTTGATTCAAAGCTTACAGGTTTTCCATGATATCATTGGATTGTTGTTATGAATGGCATTCCCTTGTACACTCTGTTGTCATGTCATATGACCTAAGCATGTAAATGTGGTTGACTTTGGGAGGGAGACCTCATGCTCATGACTATAGAATGATAATATGACTCATCATCACTCTCCCCTTGCAGAATACTTCCAAGGAAATGGTGAGAGAGTACACAGTGTGTCAGCATACTTCTCTTCTATAATAGAAAATGTGCCTCAAATCTGGTCTGGGCAAAACATTTTTATGTGATAAAAATCTATAGCTTCTTTCTGGGAAAAAAAAGTGCTTATGCAATTTTCTGCTGAATTTTAATGGAATGAAGATTTGGTCTAGGAAATCAGTTACCTACCCACCCAGCTGACTCTCAGCCTATTGTCAGAAAGGAGTTCAGGGACCTTTAATCAGGCATCCATTTTACTTTGTGTCTAACAGTGATATTTTCATTATTCTCTTTTCCTGTAAAACATTTCTGACATGGTCTACTATAGGCCTTTCCTCCTTGCAAACATGATGTTAGCAATATTTTCACACCTCTTCATAACTAAATTATCTGAAAATTTTCTTTAACATAAGTAAAAATAAACATTAATAATTAACATTTATTGGAGTCCTACAACATGTTAGGCAAGGTCTAAGGACATTACATGTGTTACTTTGTTTTCATAACAACCTGATAAAGTAGATACTGTTAGCATCCCCATTTCACAGATGAGAAAATCGAGACCCAGGGAAGTGAAATAATTTGCCCAGCATCTCACAACTTATTATATGGTGGAGTTGGGTTGTGAATGCAGACAGTCTGAGTCTTACTTTTTCCCCATAATGCTTGGTTGGAGTCCACTTACTTTTATTTTTTATTTTATTTTATTTTTTTAAGATTTTATTCATTTGTTTGACAGACAGAGATCACAAGTAGGCAGAGAGGCAGGCAGAGAGAGAGAAGGGGAAGCAGGCTCCCTGCTGAGCAGAGAGCCCGATGTGGGGCTTGATCCCAGAACCCTGTGATCATGACTAGAGCTGAAGGCAGAGACTCAACCCACTGAGACATCCAGGAGCCCCTACTCACTTTTGTTTTTAAAGTGAGTGGATTACTTTTGCCTTCATGGAACTTTGAATATTGATGTACTTATATTCTCTGCTGGCTTTTGCACTTGCTTTTCAGTAAGAAAGAAAAGAGGCAATATGTTACCCTTTGCCTTCATTTCCTTATCTGGTTGAAATGTGTTGTAATCATTTCATCTTCTTTATTCTGACCAAATTCAAATTTTGGTTCTTGTTAGGGGAGATAGAGATGTTTTGAACTGAGGAATGACATGGGTTGAGCTGTATTTTAAAAGGCTTCCTCTGTGGTCTACAGAAGAGATTATAGGAGGACACAGATGAAAGCAGGGAAGCAGGACACTTAGGAGACACTCACAGTACATGAGGGCTGATGGTGTCTAGGACTAAAGCGTGAGAATGAACTAGAGAATCAACTGAAGATGAACTTCAAAATATGTATATTGAAGATAATATGAAAAGGATTAGGTGTGTGGGCTATTGGACAAGGAGTCAAAGATAGCTTGATTAGAGGTTCTCTCTGTGGACAGGAAAGGGAAGGCAGCTCATTCTCTGAGAGTGGTTTCTGGACCAGCCACATGGGAAGAAGAGCAGTCTGCACCAGTTCCTCTCCACAGACTGGAACTTCTGGAAACCTTCATCTGTACTCTGCTGGAATTTTCCTACAGCAAGTTTTTAATGGTTCAAGCTAGTCATGGTGTTTTCTTCTTGGCTTTCTTGTTCACCTGTTTCCAGCATTGCATATTCTCATAATGTCCACAGTTTTTATTTCTTTTGTTTTAATTTTCCTGTTTTAAGTTGTATTTTCCATATTGTATTAAGCGTCTTTTGAGGTAGCCTCCTAGGCCATGATCCCCTTCTTCTGAGAGTTGTTTCCCCTAAACTCAAGTGAGAGCATTGTTTGCCATGTAATTCTTTATAGACTTCCCATGTAATCCTTAACAAATAAAGTACTCCTTAATTTAAAAAAATATTTTATTATTTAGTGTAGAGAGAGAGAGAAAGAAAACACATGGGTTGGCGGAGGGATAGAGGGACAAGCAGACTCCCTGCTGATCATCATGGAGCCTGAAGTGGGGTTTGATCCCAAGACCCTAAGATTAGGACCTGAACCCAAGTGTGATGCATAACTGACTAAGCCACCCACATTCCCTTCTACTCCCTAATTTATCAATTGATAAACCCGGATTTTCTTATGGAGGTTTAGCCTATTAGTAGGATAAAGCTTCTTACTAATACTCACAAGAGGATTGCCTTCATGTTAGTAATTAGATAGATAGATATACATATATACTCATGTATCTGTGTAAGTTCATGTATATTACACATATTTTGAATGGGACCCACCAGTCCATCTCACTGCTTGGCAGAGTGAGGGAAAACCCAGCTGAAACTGACATAAGCACAAACATGAATTCCTGGGCTTCTGTAACTGAAACATCAAGGGCAGCCTTAGCTTCAGGAATGGCTGAATCCAGGCACTCACGATACTTAACTAGGAATCTGTAGCTCGGCTGTTTTCCTTGTGCTCTCAGGCAGGCTTTCCTGACCTAGCAAGCCCCAGCAGCCCCAGGCTTACATCCCGCTGGCTGGAAACTTTGGTAAAAACAGAGCCAAAATGGGTGGTAGGGTCTCACTGAGATGACTTGGTTCATTTTCCTAACTCTGTTCCCAACTCCAATACCCTTTGGCTCTATAGAATGGGAGTGGAAAGGGGATAGTTTTCTGCTAGAAAATTACCAGAAGGGAGATGGATGCCAGCTTGCCTCTCAGCAGGTGTCCTCTCTAAGATTTCACTTCCCTTTCTGCTCCCTTGGGCTCTCTCAGGAGTGGACAAGCATCTCCTCCTGGGGCCTGGGTTACCAAGTGCCCACTGAATTCCCAACTCAAGACAGAAAGTGCCTTTTGAAAGTGAAACAATGAGGTTGTTTCTTAAGGAGCTTTAAAAAAATACTTCCTCCTCCACTCCCTGCTTGAATTTAATCTTTTATATTTCCATCAGAAATAATTTCTAGTGTTCTTTCATCTGCAAATAAGAGATGATGTTGTCTTTGTCTGCATGTATTATTTATCATTCAATTCATGGTGTGTCTTTGTCGATCAGGCTGTGGGTGTATGTGCCTGAATTTAAATGAGAATTTATCTGTGTGGTCAAAGAAATCGTTTAGGAAATCATCTCCCAGAAGAGGCTGGGAAGGCAGCAGGTGGCCTTGTGCTGGGTCTGTTGGATCTCCAGGGGGCAAGGAGCACGTCTCAGCTCTAAGATCAGCAGGCAGTGGGGATCTAGAAGCAGGGAAGGCATTTTATGGATCAAACACAGCCTCAGTTCAGCACGATGAAGGGTTTCTCGATTACATGACGGCGATGATGGAGAGTGGATGGTTAGCTTGCATCTCACAACTGATGAGAACTCACTGTCCATTCTCTTGCTTCATGGTTTATAATTTCTCCAAAAGGAACAATTTCAAGGAGAAGGAGATGAAATATAATTCACTAATTCTCTTCTACTTTTAAGTGGTTATGAGTTTTTGTAGTTTGTTGGTAGGAATTGGAGACAAAAAATAAATTAAAAAAAAAAAAAGAAAAAAAAGCTTGACAGCAAGTAGCCAGCTTCTGAAAATAATATTCTCCCGACCCTCATCAAAGGGCTTCTATCCCCATGGCAACAGGCAAACTCAGGGATAGAAGCTGGAGTGACAAGCATCTCAGAGACCTTTTGCTCACTCTGTGAACCCTGGGTTTGGTTTTATTTGTCCTGGCTGGAAACCATCCAGAGGGGCAGCCCTTAACAGCCCATGCCCTTGGCACTGCAAGCTAAATGCAGAGGAGCCCAGACTTTACCTTGATAAATCCCTGAGTGCAGACCTCCTCTTTGGATGCACCTTTGAAGCAATTTTACTAAAAGGCCAGATGCTTTTTTAAAAGAATCACAAGTTGGACATTTTCCTTTAGTCTTGTTGAAATGAAATTTTTAGGCAAGACTCCACAAAGGGGGTACGGTTACTTTCCCCTCCTTCTTCCCTTCCCCAAATATAAACGGAGTGAATGAAATACAAGCAGAGCTGCCACCAAACCGGAGAGACCAGGGTCGGGCATGAATAGCGACAACACGTGAAGGCGTGACTGGCGTGCTCCCCACAGTCTGGTGGCACACACGACAATTCATACCGGGCATCGTGGCCTAATAAACTGGAAGGAATGTCAAACAACAAGAATTTCCTTTGTGACTCTCATTCAAGAACCCATTTCCGCATCAAACAAGTCTGTAGAGTATTGTGCATTGTGTGTGTTATTGGACAGGCTGTCCCTATAAATGCTCCCGGAACCTGTGCCGTATGTGAATGATGACCCCACGAATAGGACTGCCTTTCCTTAGCCCCTTTGTTTCCTTTCTTCCTCCTGCCCCTCCTGTCTTCCTTTTGTACTTTTTAGAGACTATCTTTTGTCCCTCACTTCATAGTGACTTATGTTCATTCTTGATGAAGAACATCCTCCCCTTAAATTTCACCACAAAGAAATGTTGCAGATTTCAGAACGACTCACTTCTGGCTCAGGGTGTGGAGTATGTTCCTGATGGGAGCCCCCTTTCTGCACTGGGAGTGCTTGTTATCTTTTCTCCTTCGGGGGACAGGTTCACAGACAGCCTTTTCTTTGTTGCATGAACACAAATTTCTTGGATGTAAGATGGGCTGTGCCTTCTAGAGCCCTCATCAGGTGCCATAGAGTTGGGTGGTTGTGGTCAAGAGTGTAGACAGAGTGTCCGAGCTACCAGGGTTCAAGCTATAGCTCTGCCATGGATGCATGGTGGTACTTTGGGAAATCATTCCTCTCTGTGCCTTCATTTGCTCCTCTTTGAAACAGGGACAATGTACACCATAGGGTCATTGTGAAAATTCCGCACTGACTTACATCAAGAATCCAGAACAGTGCTTGGCACTGGGTAAACTACACATTAGGGGGAGCTATTATTAGAGAGGGTTAGTACGGTGGCTAACATCTTTTAAATGTTTATTAGGAACCAAGGATTGTGCTAAGTAAGGGTTTCATAGGAATTTTCACATCTAATCCACA
Organism: Lontra canadensis; assembly: GCF_010015895.1. Lineage (NCBI taxonomy): Eukaryota > Metazoa > Chordata > Mammalia > Carnivora > Mustelidae > Lontra > Lontra canadensis. Next base: position 27,937,002 of record NW_022631008.1, read on the forward strand.
CAAAGCCCCGAGGGATACATACTCTTACTACTGTGGTCTTGCAGAAAAAGAAACTCATTATCCGATGTCCATCGGTGAACTAGTAGCAGAAACAAGGTATTCACCTGGTTCTGTGTGGTACTGAGGCACATACACTTAGTGACTGTAAGTGAGTCCTCCCCATGAATGTCTTGGTGTGCTCACACCTCTCAGGTTCCCAGCCTGGGGAAAGCTTGGCTAATTTCAGAGATGGATCCAAAGCCACATTAAAGAAGACGAGTTGGTAATGTCTTGAAAGGGTCCTTTTCCTCCCTGAAAATGCAGCCCTCCATTCTAGTAAAATCATTTTGGTGGTCACCTGGGAGGACATCAAAAGTAAATGAGTCCAGAACACAAATTCTGATGACAGCGAGAAAGGGCAGGAATAGGGGCTCTCCACAGGTGAGAGCCTGGGCAGGTGGGAGTACTTGAAGGTGGCAGAAACCTGAGATTGTCTGGGAGCTCCTGCATGAAGAAGATGTCAGGCAATAGAACCATTGAGAATCACTTTTGTTTTATAGCTTTGCTTAGTTCCAGCATTGGGTACCCCAGGAAAGTTCTGGGAGCCAATGTCTCTTGTCCTCACGCACCAAATCTCAGCCTCGCACGTACCATCGATTCTTTGGGGGTATTTGGTACTGTTGTTGTGTTAAATTTTACCCTGTTAAAATAACTACTGTACTAATTAAAAAAAAAAATCCTGCTGGGCGGTTGGGCTGTCTGGAAATTGAAGCTGCCCTTTGTTCTTTCCCTCTTTAGCATGCATATTCTGGCTAACAGATAACCAAACCCCAGCCTCTCAATAAACTCAGTGGACCGCTCCGTCTAGAAATGAGTATCTCTGTATTTATAGGGAGCCATCCCCTACCCCTCACCTTTTGTGCCATTTGTAGGTCGGTCTCAATTCACAAAGGAAACATTGCATTCTCTTTTTCTAATAGACAATAGCAAAGGATACTGGCTATTGCCCAAGCATTTTCAGATGCCCGGCAATGAAGCAGGTTGGTTTTCTGGACACCAGACTTGTGTTCAAGGTCTTGGCCCCATCTTCCTTGGTGCCCTCCAGTCATGTTACCTCCACAGAAGAGGCTCCAACTGTCATGCTTCTACATTTATCTGCTATTCCCGTGAGCATGGCATGAAGCTGAGTCTCATTTTTCCCAACTGTAAAATGAGTCCAACAGAAGTAACCAGTGCACAGACCTTCCATGAGGATTAAATAATAAAGCACAGAGCATCTCATCCAGGAGGAACATCTCATCCCGGAGGAACATCTGTCCCAGAGGAGCATCTCATCCGGGAAGAGCATCCATCCCAGAGGAGCATCTCATCCGGGAGACGCATCCGTCCCAGAGAAGCACTCAGTGAACAACAGCTAGTATTCTCCCTCCAGTCTTGCTGGATCCTGGTCGTGTGACCTCTTAAGCGTCACAGTTATAAAAAGGTAAGTATATTACAGTATCTTCCAGAGACTCACAAGAGAACCTTATGATTTTCTTTAACTAACTTCTTACAGGCTGGTGCTAATTTACTTAAGCCTCTTTTCATTAGCATTACAGCAATGCCTCACACTTTCTCCAACCTAGAATTAAAATCAGGCTGCAGCTATTGCCCTCAGTTTTAGGAGGCATAAATAAACTTCTCTGAGAGACTTAGAAACTTGCCTAGTTCAAGGTTAATTAGCTCCACATCTGCAGAGTGTGTGGATAGCGATGCATTGCTCCTACCAACTTAGAAACCTTGTGATTGATAGATCTTTCTGTGTTCGGGAGGGGGCCTCATAGCCCATCTCTAAGGGTTAAGGCATCCCTGCTTGTGTTGGGGGAGAGTGTGGGCCATCTGTCCACAGTGATCCAGGGTTTCAAATTCAGGGCCATGCCTTCCATGGGGCGCTTTCTGAATGCAGTCAGCCTTAGCAATAACAAGTACAGTACTCTCTTGGACAAAACAGTCAGGTAGAATCTTTCACATCCATCCTCTTTGGATTCTAGAATTCCAGGTAGGACACTTCCGGCGGCCAGTCTCTCTGCTGTTCTTAAAGTCGGGGCATGTAAAGAGATTTTTGGGGGGTAGGGGTAGGAGGGAGGATTCTTTTCAGGACTGCCTTTTAGGACAAAGCACCCTGTAAAGTTGTCAGCGCGGGCTATCTCCAATTCCTTCTTCCCATTCTTCTGCAGGACCTCTTGCATCCAATTTGGCCCCATTCTCTACATCAGATTGTTCTTGTTGAGACCAATGGTGATGTCCATGCTGCCAAGCCCAGTGCTCTAAGATCTCTTTTTACTGGACCCATCGGTGCATTTGACACAGTCAGCCATTCTCTGCTGTTTCAGAAACGTTCTTTGCCTGCTTCTCAGAAGCCTCCCAATTGTCCTCTGGCCTGTCCAGGGGATCCTCAGTTTCGTTTGCTGATTTCTCCCAATATCCCAGACTTCTGAGCACAGGCCCAGGTTTTTGACATCAATGTTATGTGCTTACCCTCTCTGGGTGGTCCAGTCTCATGACAATAATAACCCCAGGAGGCTGATGACTCGTTGACTCCTACCTCCAGAGTGTGCTTCTTCCCTGAGGTCCAGATTGTATCAGGAATTGCTTGTACAGCATCTACTCAGGCTATCTGTGATAGGCTGGATGATGGCTCTCCAGAATGTATCCATGTCCTCATTATTCCCTGCTGCCTGTTCTGTTATCTTCAGTGGTAAAGAGGACTTTGCAGATGTGATTATGTTAAGGATGGGGAAATGATATTGAGATAGGAAGATGATCCTGGTTATCTGGGTGGGCCCTATATGCAATCACATGTAACCTTACAAGACAGATGCACAGGGAGATTTGACACGCAGAAGAGGACATGGCAATGTGACCGCGGAGGCAGAGATGAAAGTGATGCAGCCACAAACTGAGGAATGCCAGCAGCCTCTAGGAGCTGGGAGAGGCAGGGAACGGGTTCTCACCTAAAGGCCCTGGAGACGATATGGCCCTACTGACACCTTGATCTTGGCCAAGTAAAACTGACTCTGGCCTATTGAACTATGAGAAAGTACGTTTTAGTTCTTTTAAGTCGCCTAATTTCTGGCAGTTTGTTACAGCTGCCATAGAAACTAACACTGTATCTAGGGGACGTCTGGAAACCTGTACCTCAGGATCACACTCCTGGGATTCCCCACAAAGCTGCTCTCCTTGTCTGAGAAGTGTACTTCTAGTTTCTCAGGCCAGAAACCCTGGAATCATCCACAACTTCTCTCTTTATTTCATAGCTCACATCCCACCTACGAGTCCTGCTTGCTTGATCTTCCAAATCTATCCAGAGTCACCATCACTGTCACTGCCATCCTGAGTCATCATCTCCAATTAGAATCATTGCAAAAGCCACTACCTTGTCTCCCTGTGTCTTCCCCTTGCCCCTGACACAGTCAAGAAAACCGAGCACAGCCAGAGATCCTTCCAGTGGCTCCCTTTCTGCACTGAAAGCAGAAGTCAATGTTCCTATGACTTCCGGGCCCTGTCACCTTCTTCTTCATCCCATTCTCCTCTGCTCCTCTCATATCATTCCAGCCATTCTGATTTCTTTCTGCTCTGTAATATTCCTGCCGTGGGCCTTTGCACGTGCTGTTCCTTCTGCCTGGAATGTTCTTCTCCCAGCTAGATAGCTCACTCCTTCACCACTGCCAGCTCTTTCAGATGTCACGTTCTCAGTGAGGCCTCCCTGCTCATCCGGTGTAAAGTTGTTCCCCCAGTGTAAATCCTCTACCCCACACGCCCCTGTTTTCATTTCTTCTTTAACATGTATAACTCTCTGATGTACTCTTGTTTATTTGGCCAGTTGTCTTTTTCCCTCACCAGAATAGGAATTCCACAAAGAAATGGATTTTTTTTTTCAGTTTTATCCTTTGCATTATCCCCATGCCTAAAAGTGCACCTGACCCATAGTAAGTGCTCAATAAATACCTGTGGAATGACTGATTGAATGAATTACCTGGTGGTCATTTTGGCGGGGAGAATAGAGGGATTCACAGTCCTTTCCAGAAGAACCTGTGGAATGCACACAGGCTTTAATGGACGTCCTCCAATGACCTACAGCTCAGAAGACTTTTGGTAAGCAGAGAGTCCTTTGTTTAAAGTGAAGAGAGTGATAATTCCTAAATTTTCTTTGGCCCCAGCCTCTCTTGCATTTGCTGTTTCTGTCTTCATTCACACATGCTTTATTTCTCTTAAAGTTCTCCCACTCTTCTGAACTTCTAGGGTTTCATCACTTATGAGAAAGCTAGAAATATCCAGCAGAAACTGATGAAAATCTAGGATCATTTTGCTTTAATGGCTCAGTATTAGAAACAATAAAATGCTATGAAACATTCTTCCCTGCGAGGTCACATGTGGCCATGTGAGATCCTTAGCTCTGTGCCTTGCATGGGGAAGGTGCTCAGTTAAGTCTCTAGTGGATACAAGAGCACCCCAGCACCCATTGCTCTCTCTCAGTGAACTCTCGAGTCCTTTTATGTATCCATGCTGTACACAGAAGCGAAATTATGAAATGTCACGACCCAGCAATGAGTTGCAAATTAGGACTCACTATGCCAGAATTTTTGACAATTACTCCTGTCACTGCTGCATGGAAAAGGTGAGAGTTTTGACCATTAGAAGAACCTCGTTGGTCTTCTGTGCCAGGTATCACCTCCAAGCACCCCTCCAAATATCAACTAATTTAATCCTCATCACAACTCCATGAGATAGGGACCATGACTAACCTCATTAAAAAAAAAAATGGATCTGAGGCACAATAATTGATTTGTGAAGGTCACTGTATTAAGTTTCCCAGGGCTACTATGACAAAGTACTAGAAACTGGCAGCTCACCTAACAGAAACATATTGTCTCCTAGTTCCGGAGACCAGAAGTCTGAGTGCAAGGTGTCATCAGGGCCATGCTCACTCTCAAGGCACCGTGGAAGGGTCCGTTCCAGAACTGTCTCCCAGCTTCTGGCAGTGGCTTGGCTTACAACAGCAGAACACCGTTCTTCACAAGGAAGTCTCCCTGTGTGTACACGTCTGTGTCCAAATTTCCCCTTTTTATAAGGACACCAATCATACTAATGAGCCCGCCCTACACTAGTGGGAACTTATTGTAACTTAACTATTTGCATCTGCCAACAGCCTTTTTTCTGAATAAGGTCCCATTCTGAAGTATAAGGGAATTAGGACTCCAACACAGAAATCTTGGAAGGACATCATAACGATCATCCACCAGTTAGTAAGTGGCAGAGCTGGGACTTGAACCCTGTTCTGCACTGTTGGCACCACAATGGGCTATGCCCTATGCATGGATGGAGTAGAATGAACATGGTGGGCCACCAGATACTTGACTCCAGCACTTGCATTTATTGCCCTCACACGGTGCTTGGGGTATCTGGTCTCATTTCCTGCCTTCGTGGGAAAAAAAATAGGACTGGACCAGATGTTTCATAATTTTAATGGATTTTATGTGCTATCGACTATTCTATTGCATTTTTGACTGTTTTGGTAGTTCTCCTCTGGGATTTTAGAATGTGAGAATGGGATAATATTGAGTAAAGGTTGGGGGTGGGTGGGCTGATTCCCCTTACCCTGGGACTAGCCTGAAAGCTAATGATTTTTTTTGCATTAATTAATCAGTAAATAATTACTGAGCTCTCTGAATTTGTGGGCCCGTGTGCTGGGCACAGGAATAACCTGTGACTGTGTCAGACATAAGGCCCATCCTCTCAGAGCGCACAGTCTTGTAGCAGGTGGGCAGTTATGATGGGCGCTGTGAAGAGGGGTGCTGCAGGCCATGGAGGTCCAAGATCAAAAACTATGCGAGGAAGGTAGTGGTGAAGAGGCAACTTTTATATTGATGAACACTAAATACAAGTATGGAAAGTTCTGAATATATTTTCATATGTAAAACAAAAAACAATAGTGTGGAGACACATGTATAGGATTTAGATTGTTTTCCTATTAACCAGTGATGAGGAGAACTGAGAGGGGCTGGAGCAAGGAGAAATCCAAATAGCAGCTTTTCTGTGCCCCTTCACTGTGATTTTTGATGTCATGCCTTTCACTCCCCTACCCCAACCTGACCTACGTGATAGCTGGTGTCAATATCAAGGTGGAAAACAAGCCACTGGACAGTTAATAGTAACATGGGTAGTGTCAGGAGTCTCACTTCTGCTCAAGGTAGGATCCATTTTTATCTTAGTCTCCAAACACCAGAAATGGCTCTTTCCAACACACTCTTCTCTTCCTCCATTTTACTAAAGGGCACAATGGTGCAGAGCACTGGTGGCCCTAGAGGACACACCGAAGACAGCTCTCAGCGCAGTGTGTGTGTGTGCGCGCGCACGCACGCGTGTGTGTGAAGCCAGTCCCCAAGGGACAGGGGAAGACCCAGCTGGCAGACAGCCTGGTGCAGAGTGTGTGGGACAGAAGCAGCAGCAACTTGGCCTGGCAAGAAGCCAAATCAGGCACCAGCACTCAGAGGAGGCATAGTCTGGACAGGGTGACACTAGAAGGAGAGAAATCTGATCATGTCAGAACACAAATCAACACACTGGTTTTCACTAGTTCTTGAATGAGAAAGAGGTGGAGTTGTGTCTCAGGTCCCAAGGCATGTCATCGTCTGGAGTTGTGTATTTAGTGATTTCTAAGTGAACTGTGTGGCCGTGTGCATCTAGTTCCCATTCCAGTGTATTGGTCAGTCTTTTCTCAGCAAACACTTTTGGTATGTTCCTAAAATCCTTGATTAAAGGGCCCTCTTGGGGATCACTTTTGAGGGCTGTCTAGAGGGAGTAGACCCCACTTAATAAATCAAATCTATTCTATGGCCAGAGCAGGAAAACTCAAAAAGCTACATTCCCTCCAGAACGGAGCTTAAACAAGGCTCATTTCAGTCTGAGTCTGTTAAACCTTACACCCTGATTACACAGCAGGGACTGTGTCTTGATTTTTACTTCCCACAGTGCCAAATATTGTGCATGGTAGGCATTAAATAAATACAAATATATAAAAGATATATGTTGAATTCTACTACATATTCTGAAATTATCAGTAAATCCTGAACATTTTGGGCAGGGGTTGTCAGACACCCTGTTCCATCTAGCTTTCACTGGGTCACCGAGACCTATGAAGATTTGAACCTCTAATCCTGTTGTGCATACGTACTTGGCCACTAGTGTGCTTGTAAAGCAGCTGACTCTACCAAAGTCTCCAGTGATGAAAGATTACCCCCAATGATGTTGGATGATTGCCTCCAGAATAGCAGGAGCACGGCTGTTACTGTTGGTTTGTCGGGAGTGAGCTGAGATGGTTTCTGCTGAATGTGGAAGAGGGCAGATTCCAAAAGAGCCTCTCATGGAAAAATCTCTACTTTCCAACAGGTCTTTGAACGGTTCTCTCACCTTGAGAGGCAAGATATTTGATACCAAGAGTACATAACCCCAGTTAAAGGACATAGCCATTGGTCAAGGTGTGGATTTTAATTATTCATGTAGAGGTCAGAGGACTGCCCCCCTCCTCATGGGAGTTTTTAGCGTCGTGAGTCTGGGTTGTGAATTGCCGGGAGGTAGGGTGATTATTGTCCTCCAAAAGGCAAAGTCAGAAGAGCCTGGCTTCAGTCTGCCTTTGCTGCTCCTTCCCTCCTCCATTCCACTCAGCTCTCAGAACTCGCATTAACAAAGTGTGGGCTTGTGAGGTCGATGACTCTGGGATGTCTACCTAGGTACTCAAGTCAATAAAACTTGGACAGAGTAATGGGTTTGGAGTTTGAACTCAGCAAATAGATCTAAGAGTCTCTACTGGAAACTCCTTCTTTTATATTGGCCAAAGGAATTACAACCCAACTGATACAGCTAAGTGTGCGCTCCACAGAAGCTGCAGGCTTAGCCAGAGTTAAATGATGGTTCGATCAGGTAGCATGAAGAATACACAAAAGTGTAGGGTTTTCGTGGAAAGGCCCAGCTTGAGGGGCCTTGTGAGATAAAGAAGGACTACTGAAGAGATGCCTTGCTGTTTGGCTACTCTGACTCCCCACATCCCTCAGGGACGAACCCCTGCAGTACTCATGGCAGATTTCTTGTTCATGAAGATGATGACCTTGGCCCAATAGGTTTTCTTTTGTTATATGTTCCAAATATGAAAGATTGGGCCAGTACACAAAGTGGCAGTTGCCTTAGGATTGGTATGAGGGTGGGATACGTGTGGGCCCATGGTTTGTTTACAGAGAGAGCGCAGGAGGAGGGATGGGGAGGACTATAAGATGCCCACAGTTATTCCATCCCAGAAGCATTCCAATGGGATCTCTGCTGAAGGCTGTTTGGAAGCATCCTCTGTGAACTGGCACACTCTTCCTCTGGAAGACTTCCCAGCTCAAGATTCAAAAACCATCCAATTTACTCCTCACTGTGCAGATTGCTACACATTCTATGTCTCTGACACTGTCAAGACACACAAGATACCCTTGGGCACCTGGGTGGCTCAGTCTGTTAAGCATCTGTTTGGCTTAGGTCATGATCTCAGAGTCCTGGGGTCGAGCCCCACATGGAGCTCCCTGCTCAGTGGGGAGCCTGGTTCTCCCTCTGCCTCTGCCCCTGCTGTACTCTCTCTCTCTGTGTCAGCTAAATAAATAAAATATTTAAAAAGGGACACAAGATAGGGTTTTAGGGTTAGGAAGCCACAGGGAGCAGAGCATGTAAGACTGTGATCAGTACTGATTACCTTCTGTGGAGTGCCAGTGCAGGGTGCAGTGTGTGTGACTGAACCTGCTCCCCCAGTCTTTCCATTCTCAGTCCTTGTTCTTCCTGGGGCCCTGCTAAGGTGGCAGGAGAGTCTGGCCATAGACTTCTTTCCTCTCTCACTCATTCTCGGCTATTCTGCTGTTAGTAGGGTGCGCCCATCTCTCACCAAGCACCGCTATCTTTCAGCTTCTCCTCTTCTATTTCCAAGTCATCAGATCCGTTCAGGGAGTCAAAAGTCACTGTCTTCAGGAAAAGAGTAGACTCCTACCCTTCTCTAATTTCAGAATAATTCTGCGAGGATATCAGTATGCTCATTTAAGATCATTTCTGCATGCATGCATTCCATGGATTTGGACACCTACCGTTCCACCAGACTTTAATGAAATCTTCTGACTTAAACTCCTCCCTCTTTAGGCTTCTCGTGATGTGACCCTGCCCTACTAATCTGATCTTCCCACTCAGGTATAAACTCTGTCACCGTGGACACACAGGAGATTATCACAAGCATGCTGCTGGAAACCAGCAGTGGCCACACCTGCTGTCCGTGACATTGTTGGTGCTCACCACACCGCACCTCGCCTCGGTGAGCGCACAGCACAGCCTCAGTCATCCACAGATGAATCAGTCTGCGCAGCCACAGTCTCTGAGCACCCACGAGATCGTCAGGGGGGAGTATCTGCAGCTGCCTTGTGCAACAGAAAAGGGAAATGTTGAGAAACAGGAATCTGGGGCAGTTTCTGCTTTGAATTTGGGCCTGAAGCTGATTTTAAAGGCTGCCAGAAATCTGGAACCACTTTGCTGGCTGGAAATTGTTGGTGAAAGTGCAGAAAAGATTGTTTCCTTTTTCTCGAGGCCAGTTTGTAACATCCTGGAAACAGCCCTTGGATCCCAAAGTCTCTGCTCTCTGTGCGCTGATGTCTTCATTGGGGCCATGTCCTCTTTGTCGGGCTGTCTTCTCCCCCAGATTGAAGTTAACCTCAACCTCATTACCTTCCTTCAAGTCTTGCCCGTTATCCCACCACGCCATCCCCCAGTATCTGGAACAGTGTTGTCAATCCTCTCCTTCATTCTGGCTCCTGGAATTCATTACCAGCCTTTCCCCCTTCCCCAGAGATGACCTGAAGACTCACCAGCATCAAAATGATCTTCCTCCAAAGTGCTTATTAAATGACTCTTTACATGCAGTGCTGAGCTGGGCAAAGCACCAAGTCAGTTCAGGGAGCAAGGTCCATGCTCCTCAGGGTGTTGCACCTCTGTAAACAACAACATGGATAGAATGCTCAAGACTTTTGGTTTAGGGGAGCTGGCTGGCTCAGTGGAGCGTGCGACTCTTGATCTCAGACTTTTGAGTTCGAGTCCCATGTTGGATATAGAGATTATTTAAAAATAAAATCTTAAAAAAAAAGACTTTTGTTCAGTTAATACTTTCTTTTCCCTTTATTCTTTCTTGTGCATTATTTTCCCCTCCCCCCTTTTTTTTGTCTGTAAAATGGGAATAGGATCACTTTTCTTTTAGAGCTATTTAGAGGAACAAATGAAATAATTTACCTGAAAGTGCTTTGACAACTATAACGTCACATGTACATGTTTGTCATTATTTCCAGCATCCTGCATAATGCCTGGCATCTTGGTGTTCGGTCATTTTTTTGTTGAAAGAATCAGTGAATGAATGAGTGGAATTAAAAACATAGTCTCTGCACTCTGTCCAGAAATCAGGAGGGGAAGAAGATGTACACACATGAAATACCATGAGAACACTATGTAACGATATCTCACCCACTGAGATGCCTCTTCTGGGGTAGCAGCAATTATCTGGAATGTAGTTGAAGCCAACATCCCAGGTCAGCCAGAATCAATGTCCTTAAACAGATACACCAAAGTGCATGTACTTTATTCATTGAGGAGGTCTTCCAACACAATCTATTTACTTTTATGATTTTGTTCCTTCTTCTAACAAACATGTTTCCCTAGGCTCCTAAACTCCTGGCAACATTTTGGAGTAACCAGAAGGTGGAAACCTCCTGCTAAAGGGACTTTATTGTGGGTCCCAGAGGTATCACTGTAATACAGCCTTGTGTCATTACTGATGTTTTTAAGGATGACCATTTGTGATGAAGTAAAATCTACAGTAGATTTAGTATCTTCTGCAATCCTTTAAGTTAAATAGTACATTTTGGAAATGTTAAAAAAGAGAGGAAGTTTACATACTTACATCATTAGCTGCAGTGGTCAGAAAGAGGCAGGATGAGTATGGCATGACCAAGTCGGGGCTGTGGAAGGACATTGTCTAGGCTGGGTGCCTAAGTGCTGAGAAGCAGAAGCTTCAAGCAGAGGCCAGTCACAGTAGCTGTCTCTTCTCGGAGGAGAGGTTGGATCACTAATGGTTGTTTCAACAGGTGACTTACTCTGTGCTCTGCCATGTTCTGACTTTGTCTGTATTAATACATGAAATTCTTGCAACAGTTCTCCAAGTCAGCCTTGCTATTGTCACCCTTTTACAGATGGTAGCACTGAGACCCAGAGAAGTTAACCTACTCAAGGTCACACAGCAGTGGAGGTGAGTCTGGTTCCAGACTCCAGGGCACTCATTACTGTGCTAATTGCTTCCCCACATTTTAAGAGAAGAGAGTACAACTCATAGGTAAGGGAAATCAATAGCAGCAAGACATTGAGCGGGAATAATGAAAGAAAAAGAAATACTGAAATGGTACTTTAACAATCATGAGATCATGAAAGAGTTGCTGTGAAAAAAATCCATGAAGAAAGCTGTGGCTTGGAGAATTATCTGAATGATGTACTAGGAGAGACCATCATTTGAAAATAGGGTACATCTTATATAGCAGGGAAGACTATGATTTCATAAATCTTATTTTGCATGTGGTTGTGTGTATGTTGGG